>NW_028253909.1:600000-978734 GCF_964263255.1 Lissotriton vulgaris | reverse complement strand
TTGTAACAACTATTTTGAAACCCACAGCGGGTAATACCACATAACACACAAGTTTCCATCTAAATCTCGCAAAGCTAGTATGCCTTATGAGAAATTGTTAAGGCTGATAAAAAACTGTAGCTTTGATGATGACATGGAAATTTGCCAGCAAGAGATTTAGGGAAAGGGGCTATCCCGATAATCTACTAATGAAAAACAAACAAAAGGTTAGTCTGAAAAACATGGTGTCCCTAATATAATTTAGAGTGAATACAAAAATAAATATAAAGCAAGTGTAACCATAATGTCAGAATGATCATGGGATTTAAAAACAAAGAGGTATTTTACGGAAATACTCACACCACATTGGGGTGGTCCTGTAATTAGTCAAAAAGTACATAGGTTCCCCAGTATTACATTTAGACGGGCATGATCAATGCGTGACATTCTTGTTAAAAGCAGCCCGAGATAAATAAGAAAAAACCTTCCTTCATCTAAGCAGAGAGTTTCAGAAGTACAGACAATGAAAGGCATGCCAATTGGAGTAATTGCTACAGAATACTGTGGACTATCCTGTGTCAAACCAATAGAAATATTGGACACTTATCACCATTGTTAGACGTGGGGTTTCTGGTTGGCTAGGGTATCCACCTAAGCAGGACAGAACCCACCACTGTAGTCAGAGCAAGTAAGTTGCATACCAAAGATAACCTGTGTCCACCTTCTGGTAGCATGGGGCAGAGAAGTCAAGCATATGATCAGAGGCAATGTGTAAAGTGTTTGCACACCACACTCACACAGAAATACAATGAACGCACCAGAAAAGAGACTCTACACAGTGTTGTAATTGGGAGCAATCAATGTTAGCATTTAGCTGAAGCCATCTTGTTTTCGGCAGCAATCTTGTCTGCCATCTGCTCGCCATGTGCTCTGTCCTCCCTTACTGTTGTTTACTCTTATACTTTGCTTATGGACAGACTATATTTAGGTTCTGCAACTCTGCACATGTGCAGAAGACACTGCAACTGTTCACATATGTCTTGGTCTGTAACTGTCAGGGTATTCTTATCGCAATTAGCAAACTGTTAAGCTCCGCCCAACTGTTGACTCTGCATTTCCGAATGACCTTTTATGAATGTAAACCTTCTCTTCTGTACTTGTACCGCCTTCTTCTGAGCTCCTGTGTGTGTATAAAAGGACCATGTTCCTTCTGTTCAGTGTGCTACTTCATACACTACCGAAGGGTATTGTGTGAATGTAGTTCCACCTCATGAAGTTAATACATTTTCCAGTTTCCATGCCAACTAATATTCCATTGGTCTGAGGACTTGTGCAGAGAAGGGCGAACCCCTAGCACTGGTAGACCTAGCTGAGGTTCACCACTACAACAGGATTATATAAATATATATAGTATATTATACATAAAACAAGACTAAAATTACATGAATTACAAATACTGTGTATACTATGTGTACATTGAGATAGTACTCGGTATCCTGAACAAGGTAAGTCCATATACCACATACAACATAACAATAGTGCATTTGATGCCAGTTGGGTAAGGGAAAAACACAAAAAATCCCCAAATATCACCATCAAACCATACATAATTTACAGGTAATGCAGACTGGTTTACAACCAATACATGAATCTCACATTTAACCATCAAAAGGTAGGGCACTGAGCATGTGTACAGATACAAGCAGGCAGTGCTTAATTTGTAAAATATGAAGTGCAGGTGCTCCCATTTTTTAGGAAGCCACACCCACTTCCCTGGCTCCACCCACTTCCTCAAATGGCTCCACCTACTTCCTTTATTGGCTCCATCCACATCCACAAGCCTCAACACATCCGAGCCACCTCCTCACTTCTAGAGTTCAGCAAGAAGCTGAAGACCTGGCTCTTTACATAAGCACCTCGAATACCTCACACCTACACACCTGTCCATTGCCCAAGCACCTGGATACCCTCTTGGGTGATTAGTGCGCTATGCAAATCAACATAATATAATATAAAGTACGGAAAGTCTATAACAACAAGATATAAGTCAACTTGAATTACAGAATCTAAGTAAAGGTCAAAACGCAGCTTTAGGAAAGGTAATATAAGGACGTGAGGCAGCTTCCCAACTTAAAAACAATGTGGTTGTACTGTGCTGCTTGAAAATTAGAAAGGGATGAAGGAAAAAATACATTAAGGAAGGCAACAATAAATTCAGACAGGAAGGGGAGTACTCGTCTGGAGTGAGGAAATAAATGAGTAATGGATGGAAGGAGGAAAAAAAAGAGAATGTGGAAGAAGTGAAGGATCGAGGGAAAAAGGAAGCAAACAGTGTGTGATGTATGACTACAAATAAGAAAGGAAAATGGAAGAAAAGCAGAAGGAATGGTTAAGGATAAGAAAGAAAGAAATTACAGAAGGGATGAAAGGAGCAGGAAAAGAATTAAGGAACGAAAGGAGGGAGAAGGAAGAAATGCACCAAGTGTAGTGATTGAATAAAAGATCTCTGGGGGTCCCCTTGAGACAAGTTGTACTAATAACCTTTATAGTATGCTTTGTACACCCCCACGCCCTGGCCAGTGAGCCTGTTTTGCTTAAACAGGTGCTCTCACAGGAACATGCTAAAAGCGCGAAAACTTGGACGTGCTGTTAGCCTGCTGATCCTGTACACGAAATAAGTAAGTTAAATTTCATTAATAATAACCCTTTCAATACCATTCCCATGACTGGAATGTCTCTCCATTCCTCTGGAGTGCCTGTGAACTTCCATCCACAACACCAGCCTGTTCCTCCCATTTCAAGAGGAATCATTTCTTTCATTAAACATGCTTTATCAAGCACAGTCCTCTCCCTATTTTGAAAATAAATTACATTCAAGCAGATTCTCACTTAATAGTGCCCGTGACAATGCTAGCTACTGCAGGGCTGACTCACAGTATAAAAAAAACAGAAAAATGCTGCTACAAGAAATAATTAAGACGCTTGAACTTCTACACTGCATTAACAAGTTCAGTCTAGAATGCCAGTAATATAGCTCAGTAAGTTAGTGCCTAGTAGCAAAGATTTGAATACAACAGGAAATTGTTTCATTTTATGACTTAATTTTGAAGTCATTAAAATGAGCACCACCAAGTTAGTTTTTAAAGTACTATGAAGTCCCACGACTAATGCACTAAATACTACATTAAAAAAAGGTTATTCCTTACATGTTGCAGAAAGAGTTACTGCCCCCTGCACGCATCTTACCATCCTGGCTTCTGCCTGACTTCAGCAGGGACCGGGCTGCCCCATATTAGCAAACGGAATCGTACGCAGTGAGACGAGACACCAGAACCACAGGCTACACTTTACTGAGACTGCCTTTAAGTTCATAGCTGCCAAGGTTTCAGATTGCTAAGTGTGACATTTTCACAATTTCATTGTAATTATGAGTGACATTTAACAACTATGAGTGACACTTTCTCACAAGAGCATTAAGCAATTTAGACATACAAATAATTTCAGAAATTACACCCATTTGAGCAACGAGTAACTAAAGTAACTAAAGTCACTGAAATAAATTGTACTAAGGGCACACAGCTGAAAACTGAGCAGAGCAGTGTCAGGTTGCATGACTGCACAGTTTTCAGACTCAGTACACCACAGGACGCGCAGGTAATTCAGATTGATTGAAGCATCAATGTTATTTATTAGCAGTATCCATAGCAAGTTAGCTTAACTACTAAAGCATAGATGCCCTAGCAACCTCGCCCACACTGGCCCCCTTGGGTCCGCCTTACTGCCGGCAATCAATCAATCAATCAAGTCAGCATGCAGAGAATTAGTGTAGTTTCCAGGGCCTCTCTGTCCAACGTGGGACCCGGCCCACAATAGAAGGAGGATAGCCCCCAACATGAAAAACACGTACCTCGTCCTCAGCTGTAATGTCTCTAAGATGCAACAGTAGTGGACTTACTCATGCAGTCACCTGTGCTCGAGTCTTGCCTGTTCAGTACTGCATGCAGTGTGGGAGTCGGACTCGGTCTTACTGTGCAGCGTCATTTGCAATGGTAGCAGATTCACCTCTCTGAGACAAGCTCTTCTGAGGCCGTGACTGCAAGCCTTGTCAGCCGGCCTGTGCCTTTTGAGAGAAACGTGGTCGTGGAGCAGTGCTACCGGGTTGGAAGGCAGCAGGTGAGTTGGCACAACAAAATTGACTCTAACGGCCCTTATACAGAAAAAGGCTCTATGGTTTGCATTATACTTACTATTACTAATGGTATTTTATTTTAACATTTAGCACTGAAACCTAACGCCAACATTTCCATCTGAAAGACTATTTTATAGCACCACAAGATCCCTAAAAAGTGAGTGATGTGCTCTGAGACATCCACAAATAATAACGCTGCAGCAGACCCGGCACCAGAATCATGTCTACAAATATTGAAAAAGGTGAAACAGGTGTTGGATGAACACTCAGGGCCTCTGCTTGCACTGAAGCACATGCCAAAATGTGCCACGGGATACAGAGCCCATAGTGGTCACAGCCCTGCCTGGAATCTTGCAGCTTTCTCGAAGACTGTCAGAGAATGTACCCTGCTTTTCACTGGCTTGATCTTCTGCTGGCATAATTTGCACGTACTTTTCACAATATAAACTAATCAGTCAGTCAGTCAGTCAAAAACTTTATTCGGTTAATTAAAACCATAAAAGCAGTGCATGATACATAGAATCAAATTAAAAGAATACTGTTAAACAAAAGTAAGGAAATGATTGCTACTCCTTCATAAAACACAATGAACAATTTCTTTAAAAAAAGGATTGATAGATGTGGGGAACACCTATATCAGCATGTTAAAAAACATTCTCGCCAAGCTTTATATAAAAAGTCAGATTTGGTGAATAAGTGGTGTGGCAGCTCTTAGTTTGTTCTGTCTGGCGGCTGCTACTAAAAAACAGGCTACACCATATGCGACCGGCACCGAGTTCAGCATCTGGAGGTATAATAAAGCTGGCCGTACCTGGACGAAATTCAAATGTTTCAAGATGGGAACAAGGAATTTTTTCCGCGGCACCAGGTAGTGCTCACAGAACATAACCAGGTGCAGAGTGTCCTGTGTGGAAAAACAGTCACATGTACCAGGGGGAGAATTTTCTGGGCTACCCCATTCTGTGTGCGAGCCAAGGATAAGGTGGATCAAGTTGAATCTGAACCTTGTGAGCAGGAAGCGATGGTAAGGCTTTGTGACGTATTTTAAATAGGGTTCCATAGCTGTAGTTGTGGCAAGTTGGAAAAGTAATCTCACCATAGGTTTACAGAGTTCAACCGATTCTCTTTCACATTCCAACAAAGTTCGAAAGTGCTGCTTCACCCACTTTACATCCTCTTTTTTAAGGTTTTGCGGTAGAGAGTATATTTCCGGGCGCCCTAGCCTCGCGCATGCCGCTCTAACATACGCCAGCCATGGTATAGAGTGGGCTTTGTCCAGAGACATACAATCTTTAAGGATGCAGTGATTCAAACTGATTTCCTCATTTGTCCAGGTTTTAATCCAGCAAAGTACTGGGGACATTTTTAGAAGATCAGAGACATATCCCATGCCAATTTCATTGTGGATTGAATGTGTGGGAGAAGATTTCGGGAGTGATAGCAGGGCCCGTATAAAATTGTTTTCAGCAATTTGTATGCCTGGGGTTGGGACGTAACCCCAAATGTCTGCCCCATAGGATGCGATTGCCACGCATTTGACTCTGAAGATCCTGGTCATGGCTTCCATAGGTTTCGAGCCCAGTCTTTTGGAGAAACTCAGAAGTGCTGTAGTAGATCTACTAACTACATTTTCCTTAAGTTTTATTTGTGGCTTCCAAGTTCCTCTCTCGTCAAAAGTGACGCCCAAGTAACAGAAGGAAGGAACCCTCGAAATTGGTGAGTTGTTAGAGCTGAAGGATCTAATCTTCATATTTTTCTTTCGTGAGCCTACGACCATAACATGGGATTTGGCAGTGTTAATTTTTAGGTCGAGGGCTTCCATGAAGAGACCAAAATAGTCCAAAAGTCTTTGCAGGCCTATACCCGTCCGCGCTATAAGAACAGCGTCATCCGCGTATAGGAGGACCGGGATAGGTAGCCCCCCCATACGCGGCATGTCCAGGGTGGCTGAATTCAAGGATTTCCCCAAGGCATTGATGTACAGTGTAAAGAGAAGAGGGGCCAGGATGCACCCTTGTCTGACCCCCCTCCCTGATCTGAACTTTGCTGTACACCTTCCATCCCTCGTTGCCCTAACGGATGCAAACAAATTTAAATGAAGGTCTTGCAAAAAGTTAACCAAGGTAGTGTCCAGACCCAAATTTCGTAAAATAGACCATAGTTTTGAACGGTTGACCAAATCAAAAGCGGAGGATAAATCCATAAACCCCAAATAAAGAAGCCCCCCCTTCACCACAGTATATTTGCTAATGATTAGATGAAGGTTCAAGCATTGGTCAATTGTCCCTCTGTGTGCCCTGAAACCATATTGCAAATCTGAAAGGATCCCGCTCTCCTCCAGCCAATCCCCCAGTCTGTGCAAGATGACTCTGCCTAAGATCTTGACGGCAGAGTCCAACAGGGAGATGGATCTATAGCAGGCCGGGTCCCCCCTGTTCCCTTTCTTGAATATAGGCACAATTATAGAGGTGGACCGAACTAATCAATTCTAGTTTTTTCAAGATTGGTAGGTTCCTTAAAGGTGCACTCCAATGTTAGCCTAAAAGTATGCACCAGTCTTGTGGTTCATGTGGGTCTTTGGTGAGAATACTATTTGCAGTCTTATCAAATCCAGAGCTGTCATATTGACAGCAGCACATGCGTGTCTCCCCAAACATGGAGTGATGCCACACCCTTTAACTGTCTTTTCTGTGGTCATACTGTCATTGTGCACGACTTTATCATATTGTTCTGAGCTAAGAAAAGCTGTTAATCAACAGATTAATTAAAGCAAATGTATTAAACAGATATGTTTGGTTTCAATTCAAAGTGATTCAAAGAAGCTGCTTGTTCAACTGCTTCTGTCTCATCTTTCACTCTGTAGTCGACCTGTGAGTCTGAAAGAATCTGAGTGTCTTCCAATGATTAGGACTTTAAGGACCATGATAACAAGGCTCCACTCTATGTCCCCCCTGTGAAAGAAGTTCATCCATGAACAGATTACTTCCTGGCGCTGAGAGCCAACGAGTTACATGAGCCCAGGGCTTTTTCTACATGCATACGATTTTTTATTTTAAAGAGCCTTCTTGTTAGCTGTCATGGCACCAGCAGAGCCATTAAAGTCGATGATATAAGGCTGTGCACCCGTCCCACACATCCTGCATGTGCATCATTTCATATTCTGCCATTAACCATTCTTTCTCAGGCTGTTACAATTGTTCGCAGAAACGATGGAAAGGCCACGGCGGTGATGCCGACTAAATACATACAACACAAGAGCATCAAGACTTCCTTATTCGGGCTATTGCCAGGTTGGGAAGGCCGCTCTCAAATCTCTAAAGCAGGAAGCTCCATCTTTAAACAGTAGTGTATTGTTTCTGTACTGGGGATATTTCGGTGAGATTTCTCCCATTGGTTCGGACTGTGGGGAGGGTAAAATGAAAGAGAAAAGGTGCATTTTGTTGGAATTTCTTGATAAGAAAATACGCATTTACCCATAGCACAGCTGGGAACGATGCCAATATCGTATCAATACTGAGGTTTTCGAGGAGGGAATGTGGAGGTTTAAAGTTCACCTGAAGGAGGCGATGGGGAAGTTGTAAAATATCATTTGAATAGGCAGTGTAGGCAGCATGAAATATAGTATAAAACCTTAAGCTGGAAGAGGGAAACCAGCGTGAAGTATTAGCCTTTGTAGAGTGCAGCAATTGGGAAACCAGCAGCTGCATACATGGAGCAGCGGACTGACCCAATTCAGCTACATACTTTAAACAAATAATAACAGCTCTCTTTCAGTGCAGGCACTAGTTAAAATGTGCTCCGGAAATTTCAGCAATTAGTTTCTTGCATCTATACTGTCAAGACACAAATGCAGAAGAAGCACAGTTTAATACGCTCCATTTACATATTTTCCCAGGCAAGCGTTCAAAAGAAAAATTGACACTCCAATAGACTCACACTTACTTGTGAGTAGAGCATGGAATTCCGGTTTACGGTCTGACAGCCCGCCTCCCCAGAGTCGGGCCGCAACTTCTCTCACTCTAATGGCAAACGTGCCCCTCCGACTCACTCAGGCACAGCTCAGAGCGGACCTGCGAAGTGGGCTGCTGCGGCCCCGCAGTCCATGGGTGGGGGCCGGGGGCTATCATTGATTTAAATTTACCGCCCCGGTTTAGGTTTAAAATTACCTGAGGCCTGCTGCGCAATACGCAGCTTGCTTCTTCTGCTTTCAGCGCCCGATTAGTGCTGAGGCTGCGCATTATGCTGCTTGGGCGGGCCGCGGGCGTAAATAGTGATCATTGGTCCATGTCGGGACCCATACTTCAGGATTTGCCATGGAGGGACGGGGCCTGCGTACTAACACATTTTCCAATTGGGTAGCACTACTGTGATGTATTGGTGCAAGCTGAGGCATGGACCGAGGCAGTTTCTGGCAGTGTGTGTTGCATAATAGGGCGGGCGTCCACAGCACCCAGTGTGAAATATGTCAAGCACAGTAACGCAAGCGATATCAGCTCTTAGCTGCTATCAGGAAGACCGGAGTGAAGGCTGAGCAGGCAGTAGCTTATATCGTCGATAGACCCGGCCCTGACAAATAAGTGCAATGCTAAGCACCGGAAAGCACCGGCACAAATTAAGCACTGCAAGCAGGGTTACAGTAGATTTTAGTGAGCCCAGAACAAACCAGTGCATTTATGAACAAGTTGTAGGGCTCAGGGGCATGCCTACTTAGTGTGATACTATAATGCCAAGGCATGTAAAAGATGAATGCTTTTTCCCTGCAGGGTGCACTTGGAAACCTCCTCATAGTCCCCAAAAGGGAGTCTCTGATTGGCCCCTCTCGACGAGTGGGGCATCCACGCTCCCTTTGTGGGTCCTCGGCCTGGGATGCAGAATAAGGGATGCCCCTCAAGTGGCAGCATGTTCGGAACTCTCTCGAGCCACATGAATGGCTGCTCTTGGTATACTGACTAAAGCTGCAGGCAGTTACACTGGCCGGGGCACCCTCACGCTCCTACTCGGGTATATAGGAGGCCCAGGGGAATGCCAGCGATCTGTTCCGAGGATCGGACTGAAGGACTCCCCTCTCCTTTGGGGTAGGGTGAGAGTAACGGTCCCGTAGTCCTCCATGGAAGAACTGATCTTCACACACAGTAGGGCTCAATCCAGCCGCCTTCGAGCACAGTTTCCACGGGGCAATTAATCTCCCTCTGTGTGTCAGCATGACAGGTCCCACAGTTGCCGAATGCCTTCAGGGACCAAGGCTCACTCCAGCAGTGCGCTGCAAAGGCAGTGTTGTCAGAGGAGAAACCAGGCACTGCCATACTTCTAAACTGAGAATAATGAAGTCCTGGTCATGTGCGGCTATCACCAGAATCCAAATGCTCCACATGCACTGCTCCTCCAAAGAGACCAAAAAGTGCTTCCCCTGTGCTGTGTGGAGATTTCTGCAGTGAGGAGCTCCCTGAGTAGCCCACTGCTACCTGATTCTCAAGATTTCGAGTCCAACCACAGAGGAACTTACAAGCAATCGTTCCTGCCCCTGAGAATAAGAAGAACAGGAGACAAGCCAACAAACCCTTGGAGAACACTTAGGGCACAAAGAGAGTAGCAGGCAGGCAGGCCAGCACATAAACGTTCTTGGCAAAGAGGCAGTCCCTTCAGCAGCCCAACAGGCTGCAGGCCAGAACAACAAATCAGGTAGTCCTATTGGTGTTTCCTCCTGGCAGCACAGCAGTTCTCTGGCAATGTGCAATTTGTAGAGGCAGTAACATGTGGTTGCAAGTTCATGCGGTGTCTGCATGATTAGGGTCAGAGCCCCTGTACTTATACTCCAAAAATGTATTTGATGAAGGGGTGACTTCAAATAAACCGTAAGAAGTGTGCAACAATCCCTTCAAACCATCCCTGGCTCCAGGAGATCAGTGTGGGTAAATCAGATCTTTGTTTTAGGGCAGGACGCAACCTAAATAAATGTAAAGTGTGAACCACCTCTCCCAGCCCAGGAAGACTACCAGTATGCAGATACATGTAGATGTACCAACTATCACAACAAGCCCTTCCTGTGTGGTGGCTGTCTGGAAAGTATGCACCAAGTATAGCTGTCTACCTCAGACAGGCATTGGAGTCAGGCTGCAAAGCACAAAGAGTCATAAGCACAGAGAAATGCCCACATTGTAAAATTGGCATTTGTAGAATAGTGATGTAAACTTCAACTACACCAGTACGTAGGATTTATCACCACTACATAAAACATACCAATCATGGCAAAGCCACTCCTTTCTGAACAGGAATTACCACTTAATATATACGGGAATCTTCAATGCTAATCTATGAGACAGCTGTGAAAGAATTAAATAGGATGTTTGTAGCTAGCAGGAAATGATAGACATAAAGGCGCATGTCCTCCCTGTTACTTAGACAGCACTCTGCTCATAGGGCTACCTAGGGCCTACCTCAGGGGTGCCCTATGTGTAGGAAAAGGGGAGTTTAAGTTGAAGGCTTGGCATGTAGTTTTAAATGCCAAGTCAAAGTGGCAATAAACTGTGCACGCAGGCTCTGTAGGGGCTGGGCCTAAGACAGGATTGAAAGGCACATGCATTCTTGTAGGCCAACTAGTAGCAATTCATTTACAACCCTCAGTATATAGGATAGTACTTTACAAGGGACTTACAAGTGAATCAAATTTGACAACAGGAGTAAACTAATCCAACCTTATTTAGAGGGGAGATCAAAAGTACTTTAGCACTAATTATTGGTGGTAAAGTGCCTAAAGTCCTAAAGCCAACAAAAAGATGATTAGAAAAATAGGCGGATGAGGGGAAAAGGTGTGGGGCTACCCCTTCAAAATGGGCCAAGTCCAGCACAATCTCCGTCTGGTCTAATGCCTGGGTTGACTAATACCAAACGTAATGGGCTTTCCTGCTTAGGGCCATATAACATGGACCTTGGCCCACTGCTGCAGGGGCATATACCAGTTTTACACCTCTCTAAATCAAGTTGGATACCTGTGTCTATACTCTCAGGGACCACTAAGCTAAACCATGGGGAATCTTTATCCTCACTTGTGGGCCCCATATTTGAAGCGCCTAACTTTAATGTGTTTACAGGTGCATCCCAGTAGGCAGACAGTACCACGATGGGCAACAGTGTGATGTGGCTACTGGACCAGTTGGGAATAACTTTTACCCCACCCCAAGGGAAACTATCCACAATGACAGAAACCAACAGAGGTCACTGATTGCTATCAGCATTCAGAGCCAAACCCCAGGGTGTGCAGCGGTCTCTGTGGTTTCTCAGAGTGGGGGACCAGGTAGCCCCAGGTGCAACACATCCTTTCTCTTCTCTACCTCCCACAAGTTCGGGGTTGTATCCTGACACTGGTCTGTACCCTTAGGATGGGCAGGAGTCAGGGATAAGTCCTTACTGCCCTTACCCCTCCTTTTAAGGTTCAGTTTCCTCTGATTGGAGTGGTACCCCTAGAATCCAGAACTGTCAGGGTGCTTGTGATAGTCATCATGCACAATTCTTCCACCAGTTCAGGGGTGCTATCCTGCCACTAGTCCCCAACCCAAGGTCTGTACCCTTAGGCTGAGCAGGTGCCTGACAAGCCAGGATTTCCAGGGAAGATCCTTACCCCTCCCCCCAAACAAAACACAGTTTTTATGCATTGTGTTAGAGTCCACCTGGCAGTTGTCTTCCGACCCCTGTCCATATGACAGAGCATGAAGTTCTCCCAGGCCAGAAGGGGCATCACAAAGATTAGTCCTGGGGTGCTCTGATCTCAGAGCTTGAACCAGTGATCGACTGGCCCTCCCACTGGAGACTATCTCCCCCTCTTACCCTTCCCCCTAGACTTCTGCACTCTCCTCTGCAGAGTGGTACTGCTAGACAGCAGAACTGGTGGGATGCTTGTGACAGCCGACCCCAAGCTCTCATGGCACTTTGGGGTTCCTCTCAGCAGATGGTGTACCGGTTCAGACTAGGCTTTTTTTTTAAATTCCAAGGACCAGGCTGTCACGCATGGGTGGCAAGTCCTTCTCATTCCTAGGACCTTCTCTCTGGAATTCAATGCCACATACATTGCGGTCTGAGTCGAATTACATCAAATTCAGAAAAGCCTTAAAAACATGGCTCTTTAACATCTAGTTTTCTGTAACCGCATTGCTATTGGGATCTGCCGTGCCGGGAAACCCTTTGTTGGGAAGCTGTGCGCATTACAAATATAATCAAATAAATAAATAAAATAGGCTCCCTCTCTAGTGTACCCTCAGGGTACTATCCGGTTCTTCAACTGGGTTTTGGGCGTCCTAGGCATCTGCCCACCCCCACCTCTCCTCCTACTCTGAGAAGGGACATTGCACCCTCTACCCATCCCACTAAACTAGGACCTGTCTGACCCTGCCATTGGTTATGGGAAACCTGAGCCACCACCTTTAGGATCTCTCCTAATCCCAATCCCAGGACATCAGATTGTACAGCCCTTCATAATTGTGTACTGTGTGACCCTTCACCTGTACATTCAGTGCTTTGCAAAAATCCTCCACAAATTCCTACCAAGACTGGTGGGAGAGTTTCCGGCTACCTCAAACCTCAACCTATTCTCTTAAAGGACAAATCCATACTCTCCTAATACTGTTACCTTAATGACGGTGTACCTCTGCCTGTCACTCCCTTCTAGGGCCAGTAGGCCATCTCTCCTATCCTCAGGAATATAGCTCCCCAAGCCAGTTCCTCAATACTTCTCAGGGATCCTGCACACTGTCAGAACTATCTCATACTCTTTCAACCACTGATGTATGTCATCCCTTTACTTGAAGCAAGGCACTGAGGGGTCCATTAGGATGGCGGGCGGATCGCCCCTGCCAGGCTGGTGGTAGCCACCGCCGGCCTGGCGGGGGCGATCCGCCGGCCATCCTTGCTCTAAAGACCCCTCGCCATATTAGGATGGCGGGGGGACCGCAGTGGACGGTAGGACCGCCGCTTTTCCGCTTTTCCGCCCCGGTCGCAAGGGGACCGGGCGGAAAAGGTTTAATATGGTGGTGGTGTCTATCAGACACCGCCAGCCATATTATTTTTGGCAAATTTGAATGCCTTTCCTTGGCGGCAATGCGGAGAATCCCTGCGGGGGGCCCGTTGCGGGCCCCCAGGGACTCCGGGGAGGGTGCACATTTCAAAGTGCAACATGGCAGGCACCGCGCGGTGCCTGTCAATCTGTGCTTTGAAATGCACAACATGCATTTTTACCTTTTTAAAACCATTTATTTAAACAATTCTAACACATAACATTAATAAATCAACTAAAATACATTCAAATAATTAGCATACAATATTTTAACCACTATATTAAAAGCAATATTTAAAACATTGTTATTAGTAAAAACTATATTACTTCCTCTAAAAACGATTTTCTGGTCAACGATATTGGTGCATCACAATATTTGTGTGTCATGATATTTCATTTCTGATATTTATGTCTCCCAATATTTTTAAGTGTATATTCTGTCCAAACACTTTCAAACAACTCCATACAGAAGAACCAAACCCCAGGACTTGGTAGGAATGTGATGGGATCTACACTGGCCTACCAAAAAGTCTGATTGACAGACATCACAGACTACAAAATCAGGTAGCCGGATTGTCACTCAAGTGGAGGTAGCACAAATACATCATACTAGCGAAATGCTAGTACTGTGTACCATGCACCATGCTTTCTATGCTTTTAAATGCCAACACAGCCTGCCAGTAAATAGGAATCTATACTACTATTATAAAGAGAGAACTTGCACCTTTAGGCAAGGTAAACTCGGGAACTACAGCGCCAATCCACACACCCAAGACATCTTAGAAAACCTCAGGGCAAGCAGAAGGACATAGGCTACATAAAAAAATAAATAAAACGTTTTTTAAAATATTAATAAATTAAAAAAAGTAGTCCCTTGCAACTAGCGCCGGCCGCGACGTCTGCGTGAGGGGAGGAGCTGCGACGACAAGAGCGACGTGAGGGGAGGAGCAGCGCCAGAACCAGGAAGAGCGGAGGACAACAGCGCCGGTAGGAGCACTGGCAGTGAGAGGTACTTTGCTGGGGCGGGGGGTGGGAGGCGGGAGTTTGCGGGTGCCCAGCGCGGGCTTCAATGTTTATGGAGTCCGGGCGGGAGGCGAGGCGAGGCGGGAGGCGGGAGGCGGGAGGCGGACTGCTACTTTTGCGGGCTTCAATGTTTATGGAGTCCGGGCGGGAGGCGATGCGGGAGGCGAGGCGGGAGGCGGGGCGGGGGAGTTGGTACTCATCACCAGAACAGCCGGAGGAGTCATGAGGGCAAATTTTCACACAAACCATACATCAATTTGGATATTGAGGAGTGGGGAAAAAGTTTTACTAGTGGACATTGCCTGCCCTAATTCCGAATTGGGCATAAAGTACGTCACGTATGAGCCTTTGTGAGTTGCACCCAATAATTAATACTTATTATACATTTAAATGAAAAGAATAGTTGAAATTAAGACCTCTAGGAAAACCTGAGTTCTCTGTCTTATAGTGTTCCAAGTTAAAACAACACTATTCTAGGCATTTCACAGAGGCGGACTTCAGGCTATTGAAAGGTATGGGAGCGTGTTAACATATGGGCCGGCTTCACAAAGCTTTGACAGTCTAAGGCCACGTGGCTGCTACTTTTTAACTTAATTAGAGTCCGGGCGGGAGGCGGGCGGCGGGGGGGAGTCGGAGAACATGCTGCCCCAGCCACCTTCTGCCCGGGGTAAAAATGCAGCCCCCAGCCCCCTTCTGCCCCAGGCAACGCTGGGGCGGGCTGCTAGTTCATATAATAAAAACACACTACTGTTCAACTAACTACTGTGAGGGCAGTGTCTAGTCATGATTTTAGGTAAACTTGGTCTGAAACTAAATTGTCCACTAAGAGCCTGAGTTAGAGTTAGGCAAATGGGTTACTCTGTCACAAATTTGATGATAGCCCTTCTGCTTTATTACAAGTGCATTACATCCACTGGTGTGATGGAGCATCCTATCCGCTGTACTATAAATCAGTCCCTAGGACACTGAAGACAGTGACCCAGCAACTGTGGATAAATATAAACTGCTCTTTTGCCACCCTACAATACATTCCATTCATTAAAATATTTGTTGCCATGGGGTATGGGTTTTATTCAGATTTAATACAACACACAACCCTTGGCAACACATATTTTTTGTTTTAAAGAAATGTATTTCATATTCAAGTTTTCCTTGGATTCGATTGGGCACAGCCAAGGTATACCCTTCGTCTCAAGCACCTGGTATATCAAAGCATCTTTCTGTCATTTGAGCAAACAATTTTTGTTTAAGGCATGCCATCGCAGCAATAGCTTGCAGGTCCTTGTGACAAACAGCCGTCATAAACATGTTTTTTCCTGCCATGTTCATTCAGTGAACAGTTCATGACCCAGACACACAAATTCACTGCTGTTACCACAAGCACTTTCTGTACGCTGTATCATATTATCAAGACTCAGATTTGTATCATTTTTATTTATCGTAATAACAAAAAACTAATATATAGTTTTCTGTTGTGCCGTTTGCATTATGCGGGAAGAATTTTGTGATAAAAAAAGTAATTTATAAAAAGGTGTAAGATACATGACTATTTTCTGCTCAAACAACTGCCCTTCAGTTAAATCTACAGTTTAAAAGTTATGTCTCATCTTTCAACTGCATTCAGGTGCTAACCAACGTTTTCCATTTGGACCAATAGCTGTTATCTTTCAGAATGCAATCATTTTTAAAGTTGTTTATGCCTTTTTGTGTAGCTCTATCTCCTTTGTCTTTTTTGATGAAATTGAGAGTCAAAATACTTGGGTGGATGCACAGAAACACCAATGCACCACCTAAAGAACTCCTACATGATACAAAGCAACACATGGCAGCGCAATGCACTCTGATGAACTTTTGTTTTACAGAGCAACGCCAATCCACATTTGTGTTGCTTTGTAAATACCAAAATGCATTTTGAGTCAAATCTGAGTCAAGAGAGTCACACAAACCGGACAAAATCTTTAAAAAATAAGGACCATCATTTAGAGGACTGAGCAGCAGGCATTGCTTATAGGAATAGCTACAATTTATGCCAAACATAAATAAATGCTGCCACTAACCAGTACCTGGACAAAGATATTGAGGGGATTGCCACTGCATTCTTATTAGTCGAAGATACCAATTAATAGACTTCCCCATCTTATGGTACACCAAGGCTGTTCAAACACAGCACCATTTTGGAAGCTGGGGTGGTCCACTGTGATTAAGAAATCTTCAAACTATGCCTAAAAGAGAAAAATATGGGTAACTAAACAAAAAAGGAACACATTGCTAGGTAGACAAGCTGCACAGACATCTGAAATGTCGTTCTTATAGCTATGAAAATGCACTTCTTCCTGACTCGTGCATAAACAACATGTTCATGAAAGACTTGCTGATCTGTCGGAAAATGTCATACTTAAAACATTTTCCCAAACCATATGCATGCTAATTCAAGTAATGTGAATGTAATGCTAGTCTAGGGTTTGGAAAATCTTAGATTATTTGTTTCCAACTTGTAAAGTAGCATTTCATTAATTTATTGTAAACTACATGACTTCAACAAACTAAAAAAAATGCTCATACTGGTGCAATTTGTAGCTTCCTCCCCAGCCTGTTTACCTGCTAATGACTACACCACACACAGAGCTTGGTATAGCCTGCGTGTAACCACAAATTCAACATTCTAAATCTGCATTCACTTAACTACACTCTAACACTTACATCACAGTTCTCCGGAGTTCATCGGGAGCCAAAAGGGTTACGTCATTGATAACCCACACGGCACTACAGTTCCCCATTTGTTAAATAAAAAAAATGCAGGAATAGCTCTTCAGTAAGTCTTTGCGGTGCTCTGATCACGTCCTGATCATTTTGCCGAAACGGGGGCCAGGTGGTAGAAGTGTCCTGATATGCGTTGGCGATAAAGGAACAACAGCAGTCAGTGGGCTTTCAATAGTCTTTTCGGACCCAGTCTCTACATTGACATCAGTGCCTGTTGAGCGATGAGCCGCATGTTGGAAATGTGAGGAATCTCACATAATGGACTTTCCAGGAGATTGAGCAGTCACCATGTGTCCTTTGCTGGTCACAACATGAAATGGCTCAGCATTGAAGTGAGCATCAGATTTCCGTTTTCTGGGCTGACGGACTGGCACTAGGTCTCCTCCAGTAAACGTAACATCTTTTGCTTATCAGCGGTTGTCTGCACAGGCTTTTACTTTTCTTTTATGATTTAAGTCTTTTACACAGGATTCTCCCTCAGTAGTTGATCTTCTGTTGGTCCATTGAGGTAAGTTGGACGTCATGACTCTCCCAAACATCAAGGTTGGAGGACTTTCATCTGTGGTTCAGGGAAGAATTGAATCGTAAGATTGAGCTTTTCCAAAACAGCACTCGAACTGCTTTAAGTATCCTCATGAAACTTTTCACAATGCCATTTGCCTGTGGCCAAACAGGTGTACTCTTCTTATGTTTCACATTTAAATGACTGAGAAAGTCTCTGAATTCTCAACTGTTGAAAGGTGGGCCATTGTCAGATTTTAAGATTGGATGAACACCCTATTTCCAGAAGATACCATCTAATCTCTCAATGACTCTTTTTTGAGTGATATGATGAGAGATCTTCTAACAATGGAAAACAAGTATATATCAACAGTCACCATCAGGTGATGTCCCTTGTCAAGAGGACCAAAGAAGTCAACGGCAATGCTTTCCCATGTATGCATTGGGAACTACAACATGTTTAAGGTATTTTGAATAGTTTTCCACAATAGGCAGTTCATTTCACTTCAACTCCCTCATCAAGATCAGAAAAAACGAGATTCGGTTTTGGAGAGCTTGTTTTGTGACCATGTCTCCACAATGTTCTACATGGGCCACTTCAATTATCTGGTGTTACAGACTTCCTGGAATAGCAATTCTCAAACATCCCAGGATAACGCCTTCTGATGTAGCTGACAGTTCATCTTTGACATTTTTCAACTTCTGGTGCTCACTGTCACTGGTAAGAAGTAAAATGTGCTGGTTACAAAACTAATGTGTAAAAATGTGTTTTAGGTTTAACATGCCACTATCTTGACTCATGACAGGGGCAGTTTGTTCTAGCTGGTGTGATTGATTTCACAATGAAATTTATATAGGCTTCATCTGTCTTGGAAGGGGTACCATAACACTGCAGAGGTGCTTGCGGGAAGTAGTCAGTAGGATTTTGATCTTTCTCTTGGAGGTGCACAATTGTCTAGTTGAATTCTTGTAATCGTAGACCCCAATGGTTCAATGTGAGGAGGCAACTTGGCCTCTGGATTGTCAAAGATGGTTAATAAGGCTTGATGATCTGTCACAAGCATGGAAAGCTTTCCATATAAGAATATGTGGAAAATGTTCACAATTTCACACCACTGCCAAACTTGCTCTCTCAGGTTGTGAATAAGCATGTCCAGTTTGGGACAAAGTTCTGCTTGCAAATGACACAATATGTCTTCCATTGGTGGATATTTCATGGACGCTTCCTGAACTGGTCTTGTCTTGATATCTGCTATCGGTCTACCAGCAGACTGTTAGGCACCCTAAATATTTTTGTTATTCTTGGCGATTCGACACTCGATTTGAAAGGACACCCTCGAACACCCAGTCCGTGGATAGAAGAATTTTGCAACCTATCAGTACCACCAGTGCTCTGCAATGGGCACCTCATTTAGAGGGAGCCCCATGTGATAAGGTCTCCTATTCAATTCCTTCGGAGCTAATACCAGCTCAGGCTTCGCAGGTGCCTGCAGCTTCAGCTGGATCACGTTTTTTTTGCCCTGAAGAAGGTGTGACCCACATTTGACGTCGTTCACAGAAAAATGTGTTGGCACTGGTTCCCATTGATTAGCACGTCTCCCTCAGTACAATTATCATTCTGTTTCTCCTTGAGGTCTACATCGAAGTTTCAAAGAATATGCATTAATTATTCATCCGATATAAATTGTTACACTGTGGCTATTTGACCAGTTGGAAAAATACAAAGCTTTTTGTGTATAATTCTTTGTATAATACCTTTAACCATTTTTTGCTGAGATTATTGTGTCTGATGCAGTGGATTGCCATTAAGCAATGTGTTGTGTGAGTGAGTGAGTGAGTATGGTCCTGTTGGTAGTATGTGTTGCTGATCCGTATATTTGTTGCACCTGGGCACCACTAGTATGCACACCTGTTTGCTGATCTGGTACTGCATTCATTAGAATATTTATTAAATGTTTATTTAATGTACTTTTGATATTTTGATCCACCAAGAAGGGGTAAAAAAAATTCAAGATGTATGCCCTAAAATAATTGTTTCATGGTATTAGTTGTACAGCATTTTACCTCCAATTCCTGATTTGCATATGGCCATGTCTGAACTGGGGTGGCGGAGTGAGCTAAAGAATGATGATGGATTAAACCCAGATCAGTTGACTGGGGGTGAGTACTTGCATTGTTCAACACTCCATCCGTCATCCCCTTTGGTTTTGTTTTACTTTGACACTTAGCAGAGCTCTACTGAGTACAACAGGACCGAAAAGGGTTCCGGCATTGCTAACTGACATGGCACTATATATCACCAAACGTTCGTCAACTCATATGCTTGACCATTTTGGATTCTTTTTAGGTGCCCACATGTGAGGTAAGTGCATTCTTAAATAATTGTTGAGGCTCAAAATGTTTCCCCTGCTAGCAATATCAGTCAGTGTTTACTGGTGCATAATACTGCTGTTTACAATCCGCAGACATAATTCTCAGTCCTGTACATGTACTACAAATATATTCTATTTAATGGAACTTACAATTTGTACGCATGCATAAAGGCGACTCTGAAAGATTAAGACCTCAGTGCTACCCCAGGTGGCAATTGTGTACACTGTTAAACTAAAGGTTTTATTTTGACATAACGCCAATGACCTAAGTCAGTATTCAGACACCAGACTCAGTAGTGCGTGTCTGTTTATGACAATTTAGTGCTGGCTGTTGTTTATTATTTACTGCAAATTGAATCGCTGTAGCTGCAAACCTGACATATATATTATGCATCTGATTTTATAGGGTCAGCGAAGAGAAGTCATTGTCATGATATTATTTGCCTATTTATTTAGCACAATTACAGCATTTTTGTTTATGTTTGAAACTGTGACATATTCTCCATGAGTGGAAAACCTCCTACAGAATAGAAGGCAGCTAGAGACAAAGAAAGGGGTTGATGCTAAAGATATGCAGATATTAGTATTGCCTCATTTCCCCTTTATCCCCACAGTGCTTAATTCTGGAACTCTGGATGTCTAACTTTTTGCCTCTAAGAATTGCTTGTTTGAAATAGACCAGATATAAAACTAAATCTGCTTTTTAAAATGAATGCTAATTCAAACATTACAACTCAGATGGACTCAGTGTCATACTAATGTTTCTTCCATGTGAAATAGTTAGGTAGTGTCTCGCCATGCCATACTTTTGAAGATAGATAAATAGGGGCCCGATGTAGGTAGGGCGTTACCGATCGGTAACGGCCGAAAATACCGATTTTTGGCCCTTACCGATCGGTAAACAGCCATCGAGATGTAGGGAACCAAAAACATAAAGAATCGGATAGAAAACCGAATCGGAATGAGTACCGAATGGGAAAGAATCCGATACGTACATACCGAAAATCGGATATGTAACGAATCGGAAAAACACCGAATCGGATGCAAAGACCGAATCGGTCCATGTACCGAATCGTTAGTGACACCGAATCGGAAAATCACCGATTCGGTCCATGTACCGATTCGTTAGTGACACCGAATCGGAAAATCACCGATTCGGTCCATGTACCGATTCGTTAGTGACACCGAATCGGAAAATCACCGATTCGGTCCATGTACCGATTCGTTAGTGACACCGAATCGGAAAATCACCGATTCGGTCCATGTACCGAATCGTTAGTGACACCGATTCGGAAAATCACCGATTCGGTCCATGTACCGAATCGGTACAAATACCGATTCGGACATGAGCCGAATCGGAAAACATGCCGATTCGTATGAATCTCCGATCGGGAAATTCCCCGATTCCGACAGTTGGGGAGATGTAGGGAGGCACAGAAACACCGAAATCGGCTCAAAATCGGTAGAATTCACTCGGTATTTACCATGGATTGCAATCAGGTGGTAACCAACTCCAACCCATATAAACAGTCCCAAAATGCATTGCAACTTGCAGGATGGCAGCTTTCTATGTCATTGCGAGGCGGCTACGGCTACAGCAGGAAGGACAGAGGGAATGGCTAAGAAATGAACAGGTCTACAGACAGAGGATAACCCTGTTCATGCTCACTGAGGCTGAGATCCTACAGAGATACAGGCTGGACTCTGACACCATACTTGAGCTCATCAGGGACCTTAAGCCATTCTTGGACCACCACACCCCAAGGGCACACGCCATCCCTGCGCACGTCCAGGTGCTATGCAGCCTACACCTGCTAGCGTCTGGCAGCTATCAAAGTGGAGTAGCAGCAGCAGGAGGGGTGAGCCAGAGCAGCCTGTCAAGGTTCTTCCACATATTCCTTGACGCCATGATAGACAGGATGGACCAATACATCTCTTTCCCTGCAACCCACGCAGAACTGCTACAAACTAAAGCTGACTTCTACCAGATGGCACAATTTCCCCAAATCATCGGTTGCTTAGATGGCACGCACATTCCGATTTGCCCACCAGCGGACACCGAATACATATACCGCAATCGGAAATCTACACACACCATCAACGTGCAGGTGATCTGCAATGCCAAGTGCACCATCACAGACCTGGTAGCAAAATTTCCAGGGAGTACCCATGACTCCTATATATTCCAACAGAGCGGCATATATGCACGGCTGATGGCTGGCGAATTTGGAGAAGGATACCTCCTAGGTGAGACACATCATCAGACCCCCATAACACATAGTAGGTAGGTGGAATACATGTATGCATGTGTCTAATGTGACCCCTTTCTCTTCCAGGCGACAGTGCATATGCCCTCCGCTCATTCATACTCACCCCCTACCTCAACCCATCCACACCCAGCCAAAGGAGGTATAACCGGGCCCACATACGCACAAGGAATGTTGTTGAACGGACCTTTGGCATCTGGAAAAGTAGATTCAGATGCCTGCACAAGAGTGGAGGTGCAAGGCAGTATACCCCCATCACCTGCTGCAAGATCATAGCTGTATGTGCAATGTTACACAACCTTGCGGTCAAGAAGGGCACTGAGGTGGAGTTGTCTGACTACGAGGACCATGACGACGACGAAGCTGTGCCACTGACACAGCCAGCTGGGGTGTGTATGCCAAGTGATGGCAGATACAGACGTGAGGAGATCACTGAGAACTATTTCTGACTGAGTACAGATGCAAAGACAGCTAAATGTTGCTTGCAAAAAACAAATTTTAATAGTGTTGCACCACAGTTACAGCACTGATGTGCATCAAAAAATGGAGTATGTAAAATCAAATAAAGTCCAGGGTTCTGGTTGCCTCATCCGCCCTTGCCAGGCTATTTTTTTGCCCGCTTGCCAGACCCACTGGGGTGTCCCTCAGCCCCCTCTGAATGCCCAGCAGCATCAGCGGATCGCCTGGTGCTCCTCCGTGGCTCAGACGCAGCGCTGGCCGGGCTGCTGCGGCTGCTGCTGTCTCCATCATCACCCAGGTCCAGGGCAGGATTGGAGGCGGTGTTTGAAATTATCATGGCCTCCATAGCCGTGGTGATCCTGGCCATCCCCCTAGTGAGCTCAGCCGTATGCTGACTAAGGACAGATTCCTGGTTGGAGCTGCGATGGCACAGTTGTACCGTCGCCGCTGCAAGGCGGCCCATGGCCCGGTTCAGCACACGGGCATCCCGCCTGCGCACCAGCTCATGCTCCTCCTGTCTGGCAGATGAGTGGGTGATGGTAGTGGTCAGCCTGCCTAACCCTGCTGCCACCTCCTTGTTGGATTCCACGACGGCCTGGAATCCCTTGACCAACTCTCCCATCTGCATGTTGTGCTGCAGGAGCTGGCGTTGGCAGGCCATGGTGGATCTTGCCTGTTGCCTCTGGATTTTAACCATCTGTCCCTCCAGGCCCAGGAATACACTGCCCTCCCGTGCTGGTGCAGCAGTGGTGGTGATGGCACGGCGCCGGGCACTGCTGCTTCCGGCCTGCTGAGTGGGCTGGGGTGCCACTGGTGGGGGTGTGAAGCTGGCCGGTCCCTGAGCCCCTGCTCCCAGGACAGGTTGAACAGGTGGCAAGGCCACGGTTGTGGCAGGAGCTGGTGTAGGCGGAATGGTGTGCCTTGTAGGGGAGTTTTCTGGGGAGAATTGCAAGGGGGGTGTGCTGGGCAGTACTGGGGAGTGCACTGCATGGAAGTCAATGACCAGGACTCCCTCCATACCTAGCCCTGGGGTGTCTCCTTCCTCATCCTCCTCCTGGCCAGCCTGGCTGGTGCTCGGCCCTGCGACTGCAGTGTTGGACGGTGCTGCTCCCTCTGCTGTCACAGTTGTTCCGCCTGATGGGGCCCCTAGGTACAAAGAAGCATTTGTAAACTGAGTGCCGATGTATTACAGTCAGTTCAATTATGGCATTCCACATGTCCTTGCATCTCCTTACACTGTGTCACACTGTTTCCTGTCTTGTGATTCTGCACTGACATATTTAGCTAACTTCTGCTGACTACATGTACCATGATGCTTGTCTCTTGTATGTTGGTGACAGTACAGTGCTGGGGTTTGCCTATGCATTGTGTCTAATGGGGAGGTGTCTGGTAGGGTGTGTCATGATGCGCATGCTTCTTACCTGTAGCTGTAGCTCTCGCAGAGCTGTCCAGGGTCCCGATACCAACGACACTCTCCCTCTCAATGGTGCTGGAGACCAGTTCCTCCAGCTCGGTGAGGGGTGGCGCCGGGTTCGTGCCTCCTCCAGGGTGTCCAGCCTGCCTCTGGAACTCACCCATCTTCCTTTTAGTGAGGCTGCGGATGTCATAAAACCTCTTTTTCAGTTCTTCTATGGACCTGGGGGTGACACCCGCAGCATTCACCTTCTGGGCGATGTCGGCCCAGATTCTCCTCTTGGTGCTGTCTGGCACGTTGAGGGACAGCTTGCCAAACAGCTGGCAGTGCACCCTCACCACCTCCTCGACCAGCACCTGAAGTTCGGTGGTGGTGAACTTGGGCTTCCTCTTCTGGGAGGACTTCTGGCTTTCTGACTGCTCTGCCATGTTCTCCAGTTCAGTTGGCAACCTCCTTCTCCCACTGCTGCTAACTGTGAGTGTTGAGCTCAGGCTGGCTTTCCAGAAACTTCTTAATTAGCTGCACCTGCCAGGGTTGCCACTCCCTGTTTGGGTGGGGGAGGGGGAGCCACCTCATTGGCTGAATCGCCTATTGCCGAATCGGCTTTTACCGATTCGGTAATATCCGATTCGGTGAAATCCGAATCGGTATTATCCGAATCGGTAAAAGCCGAATCGGTTCATTCAATGCATTCCTATGGGCTTTTTCGCCATGGGTGTGTTTTCATGGCTACGAATCTATGATTGCCGAATCGGATTTTACCGAATCGGCTTTTACCGAATCGGTATTCGCCGAATCGGGAATATCCGATTCGGTGGTAGCCGATTCGGTGATTTCCGATTCGTTGTTGGCCGATTCGGTACTTTCCGATTCGGACCGAGCCGAATCGGAACGTACCGATTCTCATTACCGATGCCGACCGATTCGGTATTCATTCGCTTTTTTTTCCCTACATCTCGTTTTCCGATTTCAGAATACCGATTCGGCCCGCCTCGGTATTTTGAAATCGGAAAATCGCGTTTACCTACATCGGGCCCTAGATGTTTTGGCTATTGTACGCTGCAGATTGGACTATGCTAATGGCTAATGCCCTGTTCAGGTCAAAAATGTGGTGTCTGGCCTTAAGGCATTAGCAAATGCTATGGTTCTCCTGGCGGTGAGGCCATTTTAATTCTGCCTTGATTCTCCCTTTTTCACATGCAACATTCACCCTGTGCTCACAGATCCTTTAAGAAGTTATCGATAGGGCACAGGGGAGACATGTCCAATGCAGGTCCAGGATGGCAAGGTCTCTCCCAAATTTTCAAGGCATCCATTGAGTTGTATTTAAATGTATCTTTCATTGATATCCAGAAAACCCTAGGCATGGATCCAGCTCACACTTCTAGAACCATGTTGGACACATGCCTTTAGGTTGCAACCAGAGTGCACTTTCAAAAAAGGTTTTTTGCCTGGCTGGAAGCATGTCAGAAGTCTTCCTGGTTTGACTAAAATGCTGATGACTTGCCTGTGTTATCCTAAGCTAGGTCAATTGGAAAAACAGGTAAACACAGCATCTAAAAGTCCTTTTCTTCCTCATCATAGACCAAATAAAGCTGATTAACATCACAATATGAAGGTGAGCTGAGTATGGACTGAGCCTGATGAGTACACTTCCTTCTTCCACCATATTTTTATCTTTGTTTTGCACCCTACCTTTATGTCCAGAGGTACAGCCTCAAATCTGAAAGCACAGGAAACCGATCAAGAAGGGTCTGTATTGGTTCCAGTGTACCATTTGTCTTGTGGCTAAAATATTATTATAGCACTGATGGCTATATTCCCATGTCTATCTATATTTCATAGGCATACTGGGTTATTTATGCGCCCCAGCGTCACTTTTGTGCTGGTGTTGGATAACCATGCAATTTATGCTGGGGCTAGCAGCGTATTACAACATGGACTATGTGCAAATCCGCAAAGGCTATATGTTTACGCTGATACCTAAAGAGGTGGGCAGCTCTCTCAGGCGAGGCCAAGTAACCCATAGAACTGAAGCTACAGAATTTACCACGTACACATTGTCTGGTTTAATGCATAGTGTCATTGCTGGTTTAACACATCTAACTCCTAGGTGTTTAAAAGGGGAAGGGGCTATCACTGCTGTGCGGCATCATATTTATTGCAAAGCAAAATAAAGTGTGTTAGGTTGTCCAATCCTCCGAAGCTACAATCACAATGGTCAAGTCTAACCAGGTATTCTGAGCAGGGGGGGGCATAGATTTTACTGAAATATTTGCTTGTGTTAAAACCTGGCTTTAATGCCACTCATTTATTTATCGGCATGTGTTCCTGATACCATTTCTAATCAGCTATGCAGTACCCAGCCTGACCCTACTAGGGGTTTTCCACAAGGATGCCATCTGTAGCTCATTTAAAATGTTGTGTACATGGGAAGACCATGTGTGGCCCCCACAAATGCCACTATCTGTAACTTCTTCTAAGGTTTCCAGGTAAACTGTAGCCTTAGGATTTCTTACCAATTTAAACCAGCTACAGGATTGACCCGAGGACTATAATTTCTGATAGTGGGGTAGAATTTAATTTCATGAAGAGTGCCACTAGAGGTCCAAGCCCCAGCAGAGCTCTTTAAAAGTTATTCTCGGCTATTTGGGGTGAGAGGACATTCACATACCCCCCCTAGCTCTACCCCATACAGTGCGGCAGCCACTGGCCTATATTTGGAGGATGACTCTAGTTCTTCTGGCACCAGTTATGCCTAAACTTCAAAATAGCTCCTTCCATTTTTCTCAGAACTAAAGTAGTCTTCTGCATTTGACTGCCTTAGTTCAAATCCTCTGAGAATCATATTCCCTTTTTTATTTTTTATTTTTATTCAAGCTTGAATGAATATCAGCATAAAAACAAGCAAAATAAATTGTGGCAACACATTATACATTTACAGACATTACATGGCAGGATTCATAACACCAAAGGAAGAATGGAAAGAAAAGAGGAGCATATAAGACACCATAGCCGACCCAGGGAATAAACAGCAATAGAATAACATAAAACAGTATGATCCCTATCTCGTCCCTGAGCCACTTCTCCAAGGGAGCCCAGATCTTCTGACCCAGCTCCCGCCTCCTTCTACCCCACCTCTGAAAAACTGGTGACTCAAGATAATAAAGAGCCAGGATCCTCACTCTCCAGTTTACAAAAGTGGGCGTGTCAGGGCTGATCCATTCTGAAGTAATACACAGCCGCACTAGGGACATAGCGATAAACAGAAGGGCGGAAGCGTGTCTTGTTCTCTCCAAAGAACAATTACTCTCACATCCAAATAAAACAAGCTCTGATGATAGGACAACCAGAATATTAAGCCTGGAGTTGATAAATAGCTCTACATCTTGAATAAACATCCTAAGTTTGGGCAGCCAAAAAACATATGTGCATCGTTGGCTGCTACCAGACCGCATCTCAGACAGCAATGACCCCCTCTACCTCCCCATTTAGACATTTTAGCCGGGGCATAATAAAGATCAAATAATGCCTTATAGCTTTGAGAACCCAAGCTGACTAATATTAACACACTACTCGATAATTCCAGGGCCTGGGAGATATCCAAACCTGTTTTACCCAGCTTTGCCTCCCACCTACCATTCTGAAAAGAGAGATCATCTGGGAGACCGGAGAGCAAATGCTGATATACTACCCCTATTCTTGACCTCCTCAAGATCAATTCCATAAGTGTAATCCTATCAAACAAAATAGTAACTTGAATCTTCATTTTATCTACATAACTTCGAATCTGCAAGTATTTAAAAAGCTCATGCGTGTTAAGACAAAACTTATACTTTAAAAATGAAAAGGAGGCCATTTTCCCTTCGCACTCTAGATCACCCAAAGACCTTAATCCCTGTGACATCCACCTAAATGTAGTCTGATCTTGAAAGATGGAAGGTAAGAGTGTAGCCGCGGTGAGAGGTTTATAGTAGTTAATATTAGGAATCGACTATTTGCGCCTAATCTTGCGCCAAACTGAAAACATTGCTGTAGTGACCTTAAATTTGGTCTTCTTATAATAACTGGGTTCAAGAACCCGCAATAATATCCCTTTAGCATCTTCCCCTAATCCTATTTACAAAATAGAGAGTCTACAGATTGGCGGCAGCACCGTCCTGTCCCAAACAGTGGTAAAGCAAAATGCTGAAGGAGAGCTGACCAGCAATAAAGCACTAGGTTCGGCATGGACCAGCCCCCCCGGTCCCTCGGAAGGTGCATCTACTTGGCCGCCCTCCGAGGTTGATGGTACCCCCAGAGAAATCTATTGCAACTCCTTTCAGCATGAGCAAGACTTGATTGTGTAAATTCAAGTAGGATAGTTCTAAATAGATATAAAAACTTTGGTAGGACAAACATTTTAAGAACATTACCCCTACCATACAAAGAAAGATGTAAGTTGTTCAATCTTACTAAAGTAGAATTAACTGAATCGATAATAGGCAAAATGTTCAGGTCTGAAATATTGTTGACAACGGCAGTGATTTTAACCTCTAGGTATGACGCAGTTTGAACAACTAGGGCTACAGAGGGGTCCATAGCAGTTGATTGGACAACCTGGGTTTTGGTGACGTTACGTTTATAGAGCTGGCCATACTGTTCCGATAGATTCTTAATAGCCGGAAAAGCTAATTCTACATCACTAGTCAAAACTATAATGTTATTAGGGTATGCTAACACCTTGTACTCTGATACATTGCCCCTTACTGAGAGTATATTCAAAGAGCCCTCAATTTTGCTTGAAAAGGGGTCAATATGGAGAGCAAACAGCAGGGGTGAGCAGGGACAGCCCTGCCTGGTGCCCCTGCTAATACTAAAAGATCTTGACACCAAACCTGAGACAGAGAGGGTAGCCTCCAGAGCAATGTAAAGTGATTGCACCGCTTGAAGAAACTCAGAACTAAACCCCTTTCACCGAAGGACTGCCCATAAAAAGCCCCAGGCGACCCTGTCGAACCCCTTTTCGGATTCCAACAGGATTGCTCCGAGGGGAGATTTTGTGACTTGGGCCCAGTCCAGAAGTGCAATGACCCGGCGGACATGATCAGCCATGTCCCTACCTGGAATAAAGCCTCTCTTGCTCCGCGAGAAGCGGTCGCTCCCCACGCTCCCTGCCTAAATTACTCTGCAAATACTGCTTGCCTGCTAGAAGCTTGAGGACTGGGTATCGTAGCGCTCTAGTGCATTGTTTGCTTGGTATCATAGCGCTCTAGTGCATTGTTTGCTTGGTGACGTAGCGCTTATTCTCTGTGTTTTGCCTCATATCGCATTTTACTGCTCGCAGCTGGGTACGCTTACTTTCAAAGCGCTCGCATTGCATAACTTCCGCTTTTGTAATAATAGACCGATTGTGCCGGTACTATCTGCCCATATCGTCATCCATATCTGTGCCCCCAATCTCGCCCAGTTACTGTATTGTTATCGCTGCCATTTTGTTTGCTGTGCCTGCAACCAGCCTCCCCACCCCGCTCCCGCCTCCCAGCTGACCCTCCCTCGCTCCGCCCCCTCCAACTTTCCACATATGTCTGAACAGTTAACGCGAGGCGTTCACGCGCTGCGGACGCGCCCCATGCGCGCCGAAGGTGCGCCAAAGGTAAGCCCTTCTACGCCCATCCGCGCCTAGACCGCGCCCAGCGCCAGACCCCCTGGCCCCCGCAAACCGCACTCATCCCGCATAACGTATGACACCGCCACCCTCCTAGCCCTTAACCCCGGACGCACATCACCATGCTACGAAGCTGCCCCAGGATGTACCCACGGTCCCTTCGCCTGCCACTCCTGCAAGTTCGCCTGCATCAAGACCCCCACCAAATCCACTAACTCCAAACACAGCTCCGACCCTAACCACCTGAAGTGCATCCTGCTAAACACCCGCTCGATCCACAGACACGCCACTGAACTCTGGGACCTACTCGACACTGCTTCACCGGACATCGCCTTCCTTACAGAAACCTGGATAAACGCCTCTTCAGCGCCCAACATCGCCATAGCCATCCCGGACGCTTTCAAGATCATCCGAAAAGACCGCACCAACCAAACTTGAGGAGGCATCGCCATTGTCCATAAGAACACCATCAGAATCACGACCAGCCTCAACGATAACCTTGCAACCGCCGAACACCTCCACTTTCAGATCCACACCGACCCCAGGACCACACTTAGAGGCACCCTCATCTACAGACCACCAGGAACCCGTAGACAATTCAGCGAAGACATCACTGACTTCATCAGCCCACATGCCCTCGCCTCCGAGAACTACATGCTACTGGGAGACCTCAACTTCCACCTGGAAAAGAAAAACAACAGCAACACCACCACCCTTCTGGACAACCTGGCCAATCTTGGTCTCAAACAACTTGTTGACTCCCCCACCCATATAGCCGGACATACGCTCGACCCAATCTTCACCTCCAGCAAGCACATCTCCTTCGATCACACCACAGCTCTCCATTGGACGGACCACAGCTGTGTTCACTTCAGCTACAAAACTACCTCGACCCACAACCCCCCACAACCTATTCCACAAAGAAACTGGAACAAAATCACCACCGACCAACTCCTCACATCGCTCAAACAAAACCCTCCCGCCCTCTCATCGGACTCAAACCAAGCGGCCACCAAACTCAAACAATGGATCACTCACAGCGCTGACGAACTAGCACCCTTGAAAAACCACCAAACCAAACAGGGTAGCAAAAAGGCCCCCTGGTTCAACGAGGACCTTAAGAAATCCAAGAAACTATGCCGTACTCTCGAGAAAACATGGAGAAAAAACCTCACCACTGACAACCTGACCACCTTCAAGACAGCCACCCGCAAACACCACCAACTGATCAGATCCACCAAGAAGTCAGCATTCAAGGATCAACTCGACAACAACGCCCAAAACAGCAAGGAACTATTCAACATAGTCAAAGAATTTACCAACCCCACCACAGCCTCAAACGACATTACTCCCTCCCAAGAACTCTGTGACTCGTTATCCTCTTTCTTCTACAACAAAATCGCCGACATACATAACAGCTTTGAGATCATTTCCAAAGAACAGTCCACTCCACCCACCTCCGAACCTAAACCGCCCTCTAACATCCTTAACGCCTGGAACCCAACCACCACTGAAGACACCATCCGCCTAATGAACTCCATCCATTCAGGCTCGCCAACCGACCCCTGTCCCAACCACATCTTCAACAAAGCAGACTCCATCATCGCACCCCATCTCCGTGATGTCATCAACTGCTCCTTCAACTCCGCTACCTTCCCAGAAAGCTGGGAACACGCCGAACTCAATGCCCTCTTGAAGAAACCCACAGCGGACCCCTCCGAACTTAAGAACTACCGCACCATCTCCCTCCTTCCATTCCCTGCCAAAGTCATTGAGAAAGCCGTCAATAGACAGCTCGCCGCCTTCCTTGAATCCAACAACTCCCTCGACTCCTCACAGTCCGGCTTTCGGGCCAAACACAGCACCGAAACCGCCCTTATTGCAGCGACAGACGACATCCGAACACTACTGGACAACGGAGAAACAGTTGCCCTCATCCTACTCGACCTCTCTGCCGCCTTCGACACAGTCTGTCATAGCACCCTCATACAACGCCTCAGCAACATCGGCATACAAGAAAAAGCCTTGGACTGGATCATCTCGTTCCTCGCCGGAAGAACCCAGAGAGTCCGACTCCCCCCATTCAAATCAGAGGCCACCGAAGTCATCTGCGGAGTACCACAAGGATCATCACTCAGTCCCACCCTCTTCAACGTTTACATGAGTCCCCTCGCATCCATCGCGCGACAACACAACCTCAACATCATCTCTTATGCTGACGACACCCAGCTGATCCTTTCCCTTACCAAAGACCCTAACACCGCCAAAACCAATCTTCATGAAGGCATGAAAGAAGTAGCCGAATGGATGAAAAACAGCCGCCTAAAACTTAACTCAGACAAAACGGAAGTCCTCATCCTAGGATCATCCCCCTCTGCCTGGGACGACTCATGGTGGCCATCGGCCCTGGGCACGGCACCCATACCCACAAACCACGCACGTAACCTAGGCTTCATCCTAGACTCCTCCCTCTCGATGACCAGACAAGTCAACGCCGTCTCATCCTCTTGCTTTAACGTACTTCGTATGCTCAAAAAAATCTTTCATTCGATCCCCACCGAAACAAGAAAGACTGTCACCCACGCTCTGGTCACTAGCCGACTGGACTATGGAAACACCCTCAACGCCGGAACCACATCCAAATTACAGAAAAAACTCCAACGCATCCAAAACACATCAGCCAGAATCATATTGGACATCCCGCGCCAAGCTCACATTACTGGTCACCTGAAAGACCTCCACTGGCTTCCCGTCAACAAGAGAACAACGTTCTGTCTCCTCACCCACGCACACAAGGCCCTCTACAAACTAGGACCCAAATGCCTCAACACAAGACTGTCCTTCTACACACCGACCCGCCAACTAAGATCCTCCAATCAAGCCCTCGCCGCAGTTCCGCGCATCCACAGATCCACCATGGGAGGAAGATCCTTCTCCTACTTGGCGGCCAAGACCTGGAATTCTCTCCCCACTCACCTCTGCCTTACCCAGAACCACATTTCCTTCAGGAAGGAACTTAAAACCTGGCTATTCGATAAATAATGCACCCCCTCCCCCAAGCGCCTTGAGACCCTCTGGGTGAGTAGTGCGCTATACAAATTCCTGAACTTGAACTTGAACTTATGCTGGCGTAGTGAAACTAGTGGAGAGATCAACAAGGCCAATCTGGTGGATAAGATTTTAGAGTATATTTTACTGTATTAATCAAAGGTATCAGGCGAAATGATGAGGGGTCTAACTCGGGTTTGTCTTTCTTTTTAAAAAGAAGTTTGGCGCCATGAGTCCGGTATGCACACGAGCTGTGCCCCTCTAAGAATTGTTAAAAGATCCACCGAATCTCTGATCGAAACAGACTATAACATTTCAAGGGAATAGAGTCTGGGCCTGCAGCTTTGCCGTTAGCTAGTGAGTTGATTGCTAACTCGACCTCCTCCCATTCTGCTGGGCAGTAACATGGAGGGTGTTAAGATCCTGTAAGAAAGCCCCAGCCTCAGAGTCTATTTTTAGATCACTGACTTCCTCTGTGTACAGTGAGCAATAAAACTGCAGAAAAACCGCCATGATCCCCTCCGATGTATCCTGAATATGACCTTGGGAATCCTGGATCTTAGTAATACGATTGGCCAAACCTCTCTGCTGGAGTCGCTTGGCCAGAACCCTGCCAGATTTTTTCACCAAACTCGAACATCATAGTGCGGAACTGTAAATACTTCGCAGAAAGGTCCTGGCCAAAGTACTCCAGCAGAGAGGCCCTGATTCTGGCGGCCTGCAGCTGGCTTTGAGCTGTGTCCCGGCCCTGCTTAACGGCGCATATCAATTGAACCACTGCAGCCCGCAACTCCTCAATCCGCCTATAAGTATGATATTGAATAGTCCTCTGCCGAAAGACCGAGAAACTCTCCTTTTCCCCCCGGACCACTGCCTTTAGTGTATCCCAGACAGTGCTACATGAGGCGGTCCCTCTGTTGATATTTAAAAATTCCAATATCCAGTTCCTCATCTGATCTATATATGATTGTTCTAATAATAGCTTTCTTTTGAAAGTCCAAGCCCTTGGGACACTAGTCATGCGAGTAAAAGTGCATTCAGTAATCACAGGATTGTGGTCTGACATCATCCTAGGGGGGACTGAAATAGAAGTGAGATCTGCCAGCTGATCAGACATAAAAAAATAGTCTAACCGGACCATTTTATTGTGGGGAGCAGAAAAATATGTATAGCCGTCATAGTGTTTATTGTGATAGAACCAAAGATCAGTCAAACAGTGCTTTTGTACCAGAGCTTGAGGCGCCCTAAAGCCTCTAGGGGCCAGATGTATGTATCCAAATACCGGTCGGTAACGGCCAAAAATATCGATTTTCGGCCGTTACCGACCGGTATTTGGATCCTGAGATGTAGGGCATCTTAAAATACAGATTCGGTAATTTTACCGAATAAGTAATTTTACCGAATCGGTAAATTCACAGATTCGGTAAAATTACTGAATCTGTATTTTAAGATGTAGGTGGCACTGTAAACAGTGCCACAGGGCTTTAAGGATTCGTTATTTACCACCAACTATTAGTTGGTGGTAAATAACGAATACCTGTGTATATGCAAATCTGTGCATGTGCACCTTTGCCTAAGGGCATGTATGTGTGCCACATGGCACAAAGCCCTAATCAGGGGTGCAACAGGGTGTCAAAGTGACACATTGCCACCCTTGAATTTTTCGGTATTTGCCGAATCGGTAATTACCGATTCGGTAATTGACATTCATTGCTATGGGCCTACAGGCCCATAGGAATCAATGGCAAATACCGAATCGGTAAATACCGATTCAGTAAATTCCGATTCCTACCGATTCGGTATTTTTTACCGAATTATTACTTACATTGGATTTACCGATTCATAAAAACCGAATCGGTAAAATGTGGTATTTATGAATCCGTAAATCAAAATTACCTACATCTAGCCCTAGGTTTCTTACCTACATAATTTTGACCCCCAGCTAAATTAAAATCGGCAGGCAAGTTAATGTTCATGTCCCCACAAAAACAAATAGGATGAGGCCAAAGAGCCAGCTCTGCGTTCAAGTGATGCAGGACTGCCGGATCGTCCAGATTTGAGCAATAGACTGTGCAAATGGTTAGAGATCTGCCATTAATTAACAGCTCAGTGATTACCCATCTCCCACTGCTTTCTTGGCTGGTTTTCCTGCATGACCCTGACCCCTGTCTTAACAAGATTGCCCCACCTCTAGTCATAGAGGTCTGGTGAGAACACCCAATTAAATTAAACCCAGGAATTTTCAAATAATCCTATTTGCTCCAGGGAACATGGGTTTCTTGCAGGCACAGTACATCCAGGCGTAAGGCCTACACAACACTCGAAAACAGGGCCCTTTTCTTGCCATTGTTCAGCCCGCAAATATTCAGGGAGCCTATACGAAGTTTGCCCTACACCATTTGCTCTCAGAAACAGGAAACCTGAACTAGCTAATATATACAAAGCAGTATTGAACTGCCATTCAGAAAATGGAGGAATCCTAATTATGCCAATGTCATACAAAAAGCCACGAGTGTACTGTAGAGTCAACCTTTTTTTATTTATTTAACCCCCCTACCCCCTTTCCCTTTACACCTCCCTCACAACACTTGAACCAACCTACCTGCACCCCCTTACCCCACCTCCCCCTATACAAGGCAACAGGACCTAGGTCCTAGTGATGGAGGGGCTGGTTAAAACACTGAACCCCCCCGGTGTCATTGCCAAACTTACTGTAACTCGACCTGAAAGTGGGGCAAGATGGCAGCCCGTCACTGGGCTGAGTGAGCTGGTCCAGTCGCTCTCTACCCCGGTCGACTTGCCAAACTCTGCAGTTCTAAGGATTTTCCGAAAGCAGATGGGATCCTTTTAATTTGCTTCAGCAATCTCTTGTAGCGGTACTTGCAGCGAAATTTCTATAAGTGAAACGCGAAAAATGCTCCGGTGGCCCCTGGTGTACAGAAGCCGACTCACTAGCTGGATTCTTTCTTCATGGACGCGCTCAGCTGCCTGCAGTATCTGGTGCGGCTCGGCATCTCAGCTGTTTTGCTCTCCACGCCCACAGCCACCTATGCCGCCGAAAGGACAGGGGAAGAACGCTGCTTCAAAGGGATGTGTCACGGAGCCTCAGAGCTCCGAGAAGTCAGGCGGCGCGGCAGGGCAATCACCGGGAGCTCTAATGCTAGGTGTGGGAACCCGTGAGAATGTGGAGGGGAGCCTACCGACACCTGTGGAAACTTTGGCTCCAGTAACGGTGAGAATTAGGCAGATGATGGTAGTGAGTTGGGTGATTGGTGAATTAGTGAGGCATTAAATTTAGAAACTATATCTAATGGACTTTGCACATTTCGAACGGCACCTCAAGATCAGGGGCCCTCTGCATCTTATCTGAATACTGGCTCTCTAGTCTGGGATTACTCATTTTCTACGCAGCCTGGCCCGGAAGGTAATACTACAAATTTAGGCGCCAACTGCTCTCATCCGCCCTCAGGCGAGATGACACTTGCGATAATCTATCAGACAATTATGGCACACCACGAAGAGACCCGGCAGGAGAGTGCTCGAACTCAGGGAGCGTGCCTCAGGGTTAAAAACTCTATCCGTAGAGTAGCCAAAACTTGCTCAGATATTGCTTCTAGAATTGGGGAGGGGGAAGAGAGGATGTCCTATCAAGGCCAGACCAGATTTTTTGTCTCTGAAGTCCAGGCTAAAGAGTTTTTGGATTCACTTCAGGATGTAAAACTGCAAAGGTCTGCTATCTGTAGTCCCCTTTTTCTTTTCCAAAACCTTTGGGTGTTTAAGGGGGGTATAGCTCTCTTGTTGGGGAAAGGGTTTGCTTTTGTCAATTCTTTCTTCTTTTCCTTTTTCTTTTTTCTCCATGGTCATATCCCCCATTGGTATTTTTAGTTTGGCAACGAGAATCATATTCCCAAGTATTCAAACTGCTTGACATTTTCCAAGGGTACACCTTCACCTAAAGGCTTCTGATTAAATCTGGAAGAGGGCCTCCGTACCATTTTCTTTGTTTTGCTTCCCTTAATAGTCAATGACATCTTGCTGCATAATTCCCGGCTATAGTGGAGATGTCTAAAGGCTCTTACATCAAATAGTTCACCACATCATTAAAAAAGAAGCTGAAAAGAAAGGCTACCAGCACACACCCTTACTGGACACAATTCTTGACCAAGAAAGGTTCTGGACACTCCTCACGCGGACCATACCATACTTTGGCCATGTTACTGGAGTGTAAAGCTGTTATGGCCATTAAGTTGTCAACTCCAAAGTGTAGCAGAGATCTTCACAGCGGCTTTCTGTCGATTAAATCAAAGTCTGCTTTCAGGTCTACAAATATTAGATGCAGTGATGAGTTCCCCACCACTATACATTTGTAAGATAGTCTGACCGATGGTCCCAATATGAGGCCAAAAACTAATTTGCACTTCTGTCACAATGTTATCGGCTTCAGCCACCCCTGGAAGCAGTTAAGTCGGACTTTCCATAAAATGTTACCTGCGTCATCCAAGAGGGTGATTGGATGGTAATTTGAAGGACTAGTTTGATCACCTTTCTTATCGATCAGTACAATATTACCTAAACTCTACGAAGGGGTACAGAATTACCAGCAGGCAGCAAATTAAACACTGGTGAGAAGGCTGGCCCACAGGTGAGGCTCCTCACGATATATATCAATAGGTATCAAATCAGGGCCAAGGGCCTTTTGTGTCTTCATATCAATTAAGGCTTTTTCCAACTCTGGCACCTCTGGTACTAGGATATTGATTACATAAGGCTCAAGGCAAACATTTTCTTGGTATGGCACTGAGACTGTGGGATTGGCACTATATAAGATACTAAAGTGGCCAATCCATGCAGACTGCCCAATGAAGACTTCTATGATGTTAACTGCCCCTTCTTCATCGGTGATACAAGTTCCCAGAATGGTTTGGACTTTTTTTCATGCAAAGCCTCCCTCCATTCCTCCCAAAGACTCACTTTGTTAGGTCTCAGAAGGCATTTGTTTTCACTCCAATACGCTCAAAGTAACAATTTGCTTTGTGGGCTACAGTGTCATTGTACATGGGCAGATTACTCCCTTCATTCGTAGGCATTCTTTGACATACAAGTAAACCCTTGTACTCCGCTTCCCACTATCCATCATGGCAGGTTAAGGTCCAATGGGCTTAGACCACAGAAGTAGCCTTACCCTCCCTAATACTATTGATGTCGGAATGAAAATAACCCCAAATCACCAAACATTTGGGGACCACCCTGCTGGAATACACATTTTCATAATGTCAGCCACCCCATCTTCTGGGCCCGTAAGCTAGATTCTCACACGCTGTACATTAGAGGACAATTTAGATACCCCAAATTGCTCAATCTTGCATTTCAGCTTACACAACACCCAAACAGTAAGCCTTTCCGTGGGTCGGCCCCTCTGAAGGCAGGCATGGATGCTGTTATCAATAATCCCATTTACGCTGATTCCCTCAAGGGTCTATGTTTCTTGAAAACAGGATATTATATTGCATGACAAATTTCAGTCAGTCCTCATCCTATGTTTTACTGCCCAAACCTGCAATATTCCATGATAGTACATACAAATAGTTATTGCTAGTCTTGTCCGTAATACTGGCCCTGAATAACCCAGTTAGAATCGGGCCAACAGACTCAGAGGGCAAGCTCTTCCATACTCAAACCAGGTTTTGTTGCCAGCACTGCTGCAATCCATTTCCAGTCTTTGTGATCAGCCTTGGATTCTTTGATCCCAGGATATGGAAACCTAAATGTCCTGGAGTTATTTCAAGTAGTGATGCATAGGTTCTCAGTGGCTAATTTATTTCTGTTTGGTGGGTCGCTCTTCAGTACCCATGCAATTGATGTATAATAATAAGGACACTCAGTGCTAGGGTGGGGGCTGCTTGTAATCAATTTTGGGGTTGTAGCCCTTGGCGGGGCTTGGTGTCTCCACCAAGAGGAGAATCCCAGATGATGAAGCATGCCACCTCTGTGGGTGATGGGATTTCATCCTAATTAAACTGTTTCTTCTACTCGTAATTGGGTCATGTTGCTTGTGTCTCTCTGTAGTGCCATTCAAACATGTCAGGCCCAAGGATAATTTGTTTTGTGCAGTAACTATTGGGGAATTTATCCTCACTGGTCTTCAAAATATCCCTTGAACCCTCTACTCCCAGTGTGTTTTTTTCTGTAATTAATGTTGCCCTGATGGAATGTTACCTTCTCGGGCAAATCTTGGGCAAAGCAAAATGTCAACCCTTATGATGTGGAAATCATCTATCTGACTCAGAACCAGTCTAGCAATACTGGGTAGTGTGAATTCAGCCTTGGAGGAATAAACACTATTCCCTCTCAAGCCTGGCCCAGGTTGCTGATTGATCAATTTCACTGTACTACTTGACAAGTCCACTCTAAGTTTTGGGATAGCATAAAAAGAGCTAGCAATCTTGATCTATGTATAACTGTTGTTGAGCTGATGTCTGGAAAGAGGTCAATAAATTCCAGAAAGCATTCATCTGTTTCCCAGTCGGCTCTAATAGCCCTGTCTGTCAGGGAATTATTTTTTCTCTAGTTTGTCCTTCCCCCATTTCGTGCTAGCCTTAAAAAGCTCAGGCCATAGAGTTAAGGCTGTGTGCTTGCCTGAAATCCCCTGTATGACCAACTCCCAGACTCTGCGGCTGATCGCAATCCAAGCATTGCACAGGGGTCATCAAAATTCCATGGTTTCTTACCCTTCCCAGTTGGGACACAGCAGCAGCTCCTTGGTCACCGTCATTCTGCAGAAGCATTACTTTTTCCAGGCAGGTAGTGTTCTTTGCATTCGCATGCATCAGTCCCTCCTCCAATGGAATTGATCGAGGTTAGTTCTTGGGTGAATGCTCTCTCCAATATTTATGTGCTTACCGAGGTCTCGCTTGGGGCTGGGTCTATATTGCTCCCCTTAGAGTTGGAAAAAGCCACTTCTGTGAGTATACAGGATGGTAACGTCAGTCCCTTTCTTTCTTTTGTATTTACCTTTCTTCCTGATGCTTGCCGATTTTGCAGTGGGGCTCAACAAATCAAACTTTGAATACATGTTGCATTACCAGCGCTTCCCACTGCAGTTCCTCTTGGCACAGGCTCACGGTCTTCCAAATTAAGGGTGTAAATAGGTTCCATACTTTGGATCCTGATGGCATATTAAAGCAGTCTGAGCTTCTCTTCCAAAACATTGTGCTCACTCTATGGCAGGACACCTGAACTTTGCATACCATCCATTGTATCATGCCACTTGAGTTGAATTTGTTCTGGTGCCTGTGTCTGGGAATTTAGATCAACTCCCCCCTCCTCAAATTTGAACTCATGGGCACCCCTTTATTCTTTTCTTTGCCATATGTTTCTTCATTCTATCATATATTATTCCAGCTGTTCTCTGTAGTCTTCAGGCTCTTCCCCGCCCTAACGGCTGGCGGAAGTTTGAGTTCTTTATTGATCTTTTGATAAAAGCTTGTTATCAGCCTTGAAGTCGGTATACCCATATTATCACCATTCAGACAGGAGATAGATTGTGCCTTGATGGGCTCTACCTGTGTGGTTACAGCCACAGGCTCAGATGTGCTTAAGTTCCCTTCCTGCATGCTATCCTTCCCTTTTGGGTATATTGAAAGCAATTTGCTGTAGGCTCTTGCTAAGCAAACCACCTGTTTTGTGCATCTGTTTGCTAAGGTCATGGTGCTATAACACTAGGCTCAAAGTTGTAAATGTTAAGGCCATTGCCACTGCCAGGCATGGTTATAGTAATGCTTTCTAGGTACTCAAGGCTCAGAGCTCTCTAGTTAGTTTAGTCCTTCTGATGAATCGGCTCCTTCCAGGACTCAGGACTTCCGGGAGTGTACTGTGAAGTCTGCGGTTCTTGGGAGGCGGGCAATGGCAGACAGCGACTAACAGGGTGAAGCAAGGCAGCAAACCACACCAAAGCCTAGAGGGGCCGCTTTGGCCACTCACCACTTACTACCCTCTAGCCATACTGGCCCTAATGGAAACCTCTCTAGGAGCTTTGTTGCTGCTTGTTTTGCTGCCTACCTAGGCGTAGTCCTGGCCCAAGCCCATCCTTGATTACAGGCTACTTCTTGCAGCATGACTGCTGTGTATTCTCAGAGTACTCTTTAGACTTACAGGTTCTTAGTCTTTCCTTCATCTTTCCTAGCTTCTGCCTTGTTCTCTGCCCCAGCCCTCCAGGTGCAAACTCACAGCTCTCAGCCTTTACCTGCCTCATCATCCCCAAGTGTGCTGAAGAAGTTCACAGGATAATATCCAGAGAAGATGGTCAAACGGAGTGGAGCAACCGCCCTCTCTGTAGCAGCGGGGTATCGCAGGGACCTCTGAAGGTCAAGTGTCTTAATTTGCTGCTGGTTGGGCAGGAAGGATGCACTGCAGAAATGTGGACATGTTGCCAGGCATGCAGGTAAGGTGCAAGGGGCAAAGGGCAATCAGCTGCAGTCCACTGTGGCCGTTAGTGAGCCGGGGAACAGGTTAATCCTCCGGTAGCTTTAGTGTTCCCATGCAGTTTCCACTGCGGCCTCTGCAGCTGCCTGCCAAAGCACTGTTATGGGCGTGTGTGCATAACAGCATCAGAGCAGTGTTTTCAGGGTCTCACAACTCTTACCTGTTGATTATGAGCTCTGTGTAGTCAGCATCACACCTACCCAAGTTTCATAATCAAATTCTTTATCTCTCACACCCCACCGTTGTGTGCCTAATAGTGTACTGCCCCAAGAATGACTGTCTATGTTCTCATTGGGTCAAAGACATCACTAATAAAGCAGTATGTTCCCCACTTTAAGGGCAAGACAACTTTTTAAATTAAATTAATGTGGAAAGTGTTGTGATTTACTGAGAGGCCCTTGTTCTTAATCGTAAAATAAAATAGCCCTATGAGATATTGTTTGACCATTTAAACTCATCTAATTTGATAGGGAGCTTTTTTAATTGATTATTCCCAAACATTAGAGATTCAAAGGCGTAGGAGGTGTTGAAGACAAAGGCTTTGCAATATTTCAGCACGGCTCTTTGAATATTTTTTAGATGAGAAATATGATTTGAGCAAGCTGATGCAATTGGACCCATTGTTTCCTGCCCTGTTTGAGGACCAACATGGCTAGTTACTTGTCCTTTACTACGCTCTGTCTTGCAAATGGCTTCCACTCTTTTAGTACACGCAGATTTCGTTGCTTTTTAATCACCTGGTTTTGGATCACTATGGTGGGTGAGACCCACTACCTGAGTCTTACTCACAGTAACTTTATGGTGAATTGGACTGTGTGTTTTTACCCCTAGTGTCCACCTTTTCATATAAGGCAGCTGTGTCAAAGCTAGAGAATGGGGCACTTAGATTGTTACGCATGGGCACATGTGTGTGCTCCTTAGTGCAGGCCCCACAAAGGATGATCAGTGGTGTGAAGATCTAAACCTTCCTTTTAAATATTAATAAGTTACCCATGCTAAGCCTTATTGCCCAGAAAGGAAGGGTCCCAATATTTAAGAGTAGGACATGTAGGAATTAGTATTAAGCATGTCCTAACAGTGAATTATCCCCAAAATGATTTTCACTGTAGCAAGGCTGGCGGCTGCTATATGGAATCATTAGATATCATTTTTACATTTATTAAATGCTACATGATTACTTCTTACACCTTTATGAATTGCAATTTAAAGACCTGTTTAAGAGAGAGACCAGATTTTAAGTTTTTATTTTAGCAATGGCACTTTTAGGAAATTAGCATTTTTCTGCCTAAATTATGCAGGAGTTTCTAGCTGCCTGTGTTGGTATAGAGGGGAGTGAGCCTCCCTGAAACGTACCTTACCCTGATTACATGCCAAAGGGGCTATCCCTAGCACACACAAAGAGACCTGACATAAGCCTTTTGTTTCATTAACCGGAGCCAAACCCAGGAAAGGGGGAAAGGTTAGACAAAGAAACAATCCCTCAACCCCAAACTGGACTGAGCATAAAAGTGACAACCCTCAACCTAAAGGAGAGCAAGTGGCAGCCCTGAACCTGGACTGCAACAGCAGAAACACCATGGACAGCTTCAAGGACAAGGCCCCTGATGCCCTCATGGACCAGGGACTCTGTCTATGGCTGACACCAGAATTATTGAGTCTCTCCAAGGGGCAGTGATGCTGTTTCCTTTACACCCTCTGAGAACCAGTTGGGGGAAAACTTGGATTCCACTGCCCTCCAGGTACCCTGCAAGATGGCCAGGAGGCCATGGGGTCTGTGGCGGGCACTGTAGAAGAGAAGTCTAATGCAGGGAGTCAGTGAAATCAGCTACATGCAGAGTGCAACACTATTCAGGCCAGAAGGCCGGCTGAAAATGCTCCTGGTGGATAGGGCTCGCTAATAGGAGGAAAATAATCTAGGACCTTTGAAATCATCCAAACGAGACTGGATATATTCCTTCTTAAAGATTGTTACCTTTGACATCTTCAGAGAAAACTGAGATTGTGGGGGTCCACTGCATTTTTCATAAAACACTCCCAGGTAGGTCAGTGCCCAGTGTTATGCTCAAAATATAACTATTTCTTTCCCAGTGGGGGGTTGTTAGACCTAGCACCATTGGCGTGGGTCTCCCCTGCATTTTTGCCTCTGCCCCCTGTGTATTTGCTGTGTGTTGGACTCTGTTTTGCTGGTCTAGATGTTTTGGGTTCTTTGCCACTGCTGTTCAGTGCCAAAGTGCAAGTGCTCCCTTAAAATTATTCTTATGGATTGGTGATTCCATGATTGGCATATTTGATTTACTAGTCAGTCCCTAGTATAGTGCCCAGGGCCTGTAAATCAAATGCTGCTAGTGGGCTGCAGCACTGATTGAACCACCCACGTAAGCAGGCTGTAAATGTAACTCAGGTCTGCCAGTGCAGAGCCTATGTGCAGTCTGGTACTGCCATGTCGACTTGGCAAGTGTACCCACTTGCCAGGCCCTAACCTTCCCTGTTCTTACATGTTAATCACCCATAAGGTAGGCCCAAGGTACCCCTGTGGGCAGGGTGCGGTGTATGTGATAGGTAGGGTATGCCCTGGTGTGTGTGGCATGTCCTGATAGTGAAATACTGCCGATTTAGTTTGTCACTATTGCCATGCCACCTGATCCCACAGGATAGGATGGGAAGTTTGCTTATAACATCTTATAAACATAACTACGCCTGGGAACAAGGTAGGAAAATAAAGTGTAGTATGCCTGAACTCAGAATGTTAAAATGCTTCTCTTAATTAGCACGATTTTTTAATTTTGTGGTTGAAAATACCACTTTTAGAAAGTAGGTATTATCTCGCTTAGCCATCCAGAGTGCCTTATGATGACAGGAGCTGGTATGGAGCAGTGGCTCCAGAGAGTCTGATGAGTCGGGCTGGAATGAATAGACCCGGCTATGTTTTAGTAGGGGGAGGAGATTTCCTTTCACCTGAAGGGGTCTGATCTGCCTTCAACAATGCTGTCTCCACCTCCTGCCAGGAAGCTGCATCAGAGAGGACAGAACTGGTTCTGACTGAGCACAGGGCTTCTCTGCCACCAGAGAACAAAGGATTTTGTCGTATAAATGTTGGGGCCCAGACCCTAGGACTTTAGATCACTTTTGGGAAATCAAGAGAAACGTTTGCCAAGGTGAAGAACTGGAGAAGCTGAGCAAGAATCCTGCCCGTGTGCTGTTTGCTGTCCGAGGGTTGGCCTGCAATGGCTACTTGCTGCCAAGGAAAGGTGAAGGGACTTTGCTGTTTGCTGTGTCCCCTGATTGAGGAAGACCGCCAAGGGCTTGAAACTGAGCTTGCCTTCTGTTTTAAGTCTCAGGGACACAACAACTTCACCACAGGCTCCCCTGAACTTCTTTGCTTGGAGTTCTGAGCTGTAAAGAGGTGCCTACTGTTGCATTGGACCTCTAGAAACTGTTTTCTGCTGGGAGCTGGAAAATCAATGCAACACTGAAAAGTGTGATGCGCCCATACCTGTTTTTGATGCATTGCCGAAGAAACTATTACAGCGACTGCCGCGGCTCGAGAAATCACCTCACACTGCTTTGAGTGCAGCGATCTCCGAAATCTGAGATCACCACACCGATTCTGACCGAAGCCCTGCTGTGCTGCTGCAAGAATTCATGCATCGTACCGGATCGTCGCATCGCATTGAGGCGTGAAGCCTGTTGCATCATTGGGGGACCCAGCAAGAAACCGGTGCATCACCCCCCCAATGCAGAAAGAAATCAACACTTCACCTCCTCTCTGGTAAGGAACCAACCCATCAACTCCCCTGCGCGGCAGTGAGGAACCGACCCATCACCTTCCCCCTGAGCAAGGAACCAACGCATCACCTTCCCTGAGTGTAAGGAACCGATGTGTGGCTCACTGGTTAGAAGCGGCAGACCCTGAAGCAGAGATCAGGCCTGGGACCAGGGTTCAATTCCCAACGCAGCAGGGTCTTGGGCTCAATGTCCGTGGACTCGATAATTCTCGCCTCGCGCCTACTCTAATCATGTGTCCCACGCTGCAACTCTGGGCAATAGCTTACTTAATCTCCACAACGGCCCCAACAACGCTGGGATGCCCGGCTTCACCTTGGGGGTGCCCAGGAGGGGCATCTCACAGGGAGAGCCAGGAAGGGTTCCACAGCGTTATACAGCGCCGGGACGCCCCGTTGCTGTGTGCTTTACACGTATACTACATTTACATTTACATGCATCACCTTCCCAGCAGCCTGTTTTATTTGTTTGCATGATGCATCCATGGTTCTTTGTGTGAAAACTGTCACATCTGCCAGTTGCTTTGAACTGAACTATTTCTACCATTTGAAAGTCCTATATTTTTACTGTATTGTGGAGTTTTTGTCTTTTTGGCTCTTGTTTTAGTTTAGATAAAGATTACTTATTTTTCTAACCTGCTGTTGTGTCCGTCCACTTGTAGTGATTTCACTGTAATACCGTATGTGTTCACAGATGCTTTACATACTGGCTCTGAGATAAGCCTGTCTGCTCATGCCAAGCTACCAAGGGGGTGATTAGGGGTTATTTTAGAAGTGTATCCCCCTTACCATGAAAAGAAGCAAGGGTCCCTATTTGGACAACGGTACCTACCTCTGCCAACTAGAGACCCTCATGTTTAACATTGGTTGTCAGCTGTGAGGATCTGGACCTGCATTTGTGACCTACATATAGTGATTGGTGTAACCTACTAGTATATGGCAGACCAATACATGACCACATACGTTTGGCCGTTTTTTCCTTGGAATTTTTTGCAACTTAAGAATGGCCAATATTCAAGATGAATAAACTAGCATCACTTGCATCAATGGATAGTGAATTTGAAGAGGAGAGGGTTGATACCTACAAAGTGCCACAACTTAAAGCTGTCGGCAGAAAATGTTAAATCTCTGTAAGAGGCCCCACAAGAAAGGAGGAATACCAAAAGGCGCTGTGGGCCTGGTTGGAATCAAGGAATGCCAGCTAGCATACCGAGGAACCGATGGTGGAGGGAGAGAATGTAGATGGGCAGCAGGAGTGGCTATTGCACCTGACTGGAGGGAAATTGCCTCCAGTTTTGTCTTCAGAAGTTCTGTCTCCAGAGGAGTTAGAGGACAGGGAGAGAAGCAGAGTGCATGAGTTGGAGCTTACAAAGCTCAGGCTGGGGAAGGCGTGTGACATGGAGAATATGAAATTGGAGTTGGAGAATAATAAATTGGACGTGGAAGAGAAGAAGATTCTCTTAGAGCATGAAAGAGGGTTGTGGGAGCGGGATCTGAAAGCCAAAAGTCTAGAGATCTATCTCAATGGTGACAGCACATCATCAGTACCTGGAGATGAGAAGGTATACATCCCCAAGGAGGCTATTAAGGTTTTCATGAAGCATGAGGACATTGGTCAATGGTTTAAGGCCTATGAGGTAGAAATGATGTCCCACAGGGTCCCTGAAAGCGATTGGGGAGTGGGGATGTGGGGCCGCTTATCAGTGAAGGAAGGGAGACATTGGTAGCATTTCCCACTGAGGATAATATGTCCTATGCCCCCATGAAGGAAGACTTAGTAGCAAGGTATGGTTTACACCAGAGCTGTACAGGCAGAAATTCTGAAACTGTAAGAAGCTGTAGTCCAGTACTAGGGTGGAGTATGTGTCCTACATATGCAGAGCATTGGATAGTTGGGTGAAGGGCAGCAAGGTGAATGATTTCCAGGGGCTCTAGGGGTTGGTTGCATGGGATCACATGTCATATAATTGTTTTCCAGAGCTACGACAGCCCTTGATTGACTGTAAGCTGACTGATCCCAGGAACCTTGCTGTGGAGACGGACTGCTGGGTCAGTACCAGGGTCCAAAAAGGTCATGTGGGAGACTCAGCCAAAGGTGGGCAGGGTCCTCAGTAAAAGAGTAGGGGGGATAAGGGTAAACAGAAGGAGTTCCAAAAAGGGCCCAAAATAAATTCCCAAGGGAACGAAGGCCTTCCACTGAAAAGAAGCCATTGATCCCAACATGTATGCCTTTTCATAGGGGTCCTGAGGCTTGTTATGGTCAGGTGGGCCACTTCTAAGGGGACCCCAGGTGTCCCAAGAAGGTTACTGTCGCACCCACTTGTGCACCGCCTTGGGAAAGGGCTAGTTTATCCCTGGGGGAGAAGTTGGGCGCCCAAGAGGGGTGGGGCCCTGCAGAAATGTCTCTGGACCCTTTGGGATTCAGTGAGATGGTCCCCGGAGCTCATCTGCCTGATAACACTAGGAAGTACAGGCAGTGAGTGACCATCAATGGCCATAGTGTGGCAGCTCTGAGAGACACAGGAGCCAGTGTGAGAGCTCTCCGTTATTGGCTTGTGTCTGAGGCACAGGTGGTCCGCACACATTCTACCCAGAGGTTGCTGCTAACAACTCAGAGGGCCTCTATGAAGTGGCACAGGTTCCCTTTGAGTGGGGGGTCTCATGTACCTTAAAAGTAGCTGTGGGGACATATATGCCTGTTGACTATCTGCTGGGCATTGATTTGGAAAGCTCCCCTTGAGCAAAGGTGGTGTGCAGGTCTAGTTTAGAGATGTTAGGTCTGCCTGAGAGGGTGTGTTTGGCCACTCGGTCTATGGCAGCCGGTAGGGGCATTCAAGAGGACCTGGAGCCTCAAAGAGTGTCCCAGGTGCCTGCCAGAAAGAGAAGAGGTAGGGGTGCGGGAAACTGGCCCCCCAAAGTTCCCACGGTCCAGGAAGAGGCAAACCTGGAGAGGGATGCCCTAGAGTCTACAGGGAAACAAGTGGCTGAACTGGGGGGCCTGCCTGAGGTGAACAATTGGCAGCAGGAAGGGGGTCCGACCAGGGAGGAACTATGCCGGGAGCAGCAGAAGTAACCTTTTCTTTGTTGATTTGCTGTAACAGGCTGAAAACCAGGCAGCAGGTGATCAGTCTGGATCACATTGTATTTACTGGGATAATGTTCTCCTGTATAGTGACCCTAAGGTTGCTGAGCCTGGATCTGGCTATGTGTTGGTGGTATCCCAGCACTTCAGAGCCTTCCTACTGGGTCTGGCTCATGGTGTGCCTTTGGCAGGACATTTGGGGTAAGACAAGCCCTTTGAAAGGCGTGTCACCCACTTCTTATGTAACTTTTATATAGCTCTAGCTACACCGGTAGGTGTCAGAGCGCTTTACATGATTGTGATAGAATAAAGTAACACAGTCATGCAATGAAAATATGAGGCAGGAGTTCAATAGACACATGAACAGGGGCGTCCGCCAGGGATGTGTTTTAGCTCCCACCTTGTTCTCATTATATGTGAACGGGGTGGTGCAGCATCTATTGCAATGTCCATCCGATGCACCGTCTCTGGCGGGCGAAAAAATTCCAACTCTCCTGTTCGCTGACAACACCCTTCTTATTTCCAAATCCCCTGTAGGACTGCAGAACTTGCTAGACAGTTTTCAGTCTTTCTGTTCCCTGCGGAGCCTGGTTATAAATACTGATAAAACAAAGTACCTGGTGATCAATCCGCCTAAAAAACTTAGCAGGGCCCCTGTTCTGAACGTTGTCCCCCTGGAGAGGGGTTCTGTTTTTGACTACCTTGGCATTCGTATTTCTGACAATATGCAGTGGACTTTCCACATACAGAAAATGTTATTATGCCATAAAAAGGTAGGGGGGGCCATCCTAAGATAACATCAGTCCTCAACTACGAGGCCCATTGCCCCAGTTATAGCAATATACAAGGCTAAGGGAGTAAGCTCAGCCTTGTATGGGGCTGAACTGTGGGGCACGTGCAATGTGGACCAGTTGACAAGATCCGAAAACAGGTTCTTTAAAGATCTTATGGCACTCCCGCAGAGCACCCCAATGGTTCCTTTGTTATTGGATTTGGGATGCCATTCAATCAGAGATCTTGCCAAACTTCGACCATTGTTGCTATGGGCCCGAATGTGGTGCGTCCCCGAGCTGGCAAAGTACGCGGAGGAGTTGGCTGAAGTCATGTCCATGGTCGGTTGGCACAGAATCAGGTGGCTTAAGGATGTCAGAACATTGTTATATGACTTGGGCCTCAAGGATGCATGGATAACTAAATCTGCCCCACCAAAGTCAGTGTTGAAGAGAATCTACTGGAATTGGGTAGCTGCTAAGAGTTGCTCTGACCCAAAGATGGGAAGACTTACTGACAAATTTTTGGGGATCAAGGATGTTGCTTTCTGTGAACCTTATCTTGATACTATCCAGAACCCATTTGATCGGGCGTTGTATTTTAAATTCAGGATTGGCAACCTTCCAACCTGTGAATTTACTGCCTGATGGAAAACCCCCCTCCAGACTTCGCCATACTGCCCCTTTTGCATTACGAAAGTAGAGTCAATGGCACATATCTTTTTTGCATGCCCGTTGTATTGAATTATTGGCTTAAGCCCCTTTGTAAAGAACTGGGAACTAGGCAACACTCTGTGGCACTGCAAATTTTTAAAACGGACACTCACACACTGTATGTATCCGGTGTAGCAAAATTTTTAAGATGGGTTTGGTCCATCAGAACTCGAAGGCATAAGGAAATTATTTAATATATGTTTTAAAAATCTTGATGTAAAGGGATTGATACACTTTTTTCTTTGAATCTGTGTTCTTATGAAATCCCAAGAATCGATCATTCGTAGTTTTGTGTAACTGGTTGAATTACGTATATGTAAATATGGTTGCTACAGCAATAGCTTTTATGGTTTTTAACTAAATTGTATTGTTGTATTTATGCTTTTAAGATTAGTTTTATTGAAATAAAGCCTTCAATCAATCAATCAATCAGTCAATGGACACATGGTACCCATCAAGGGTGCTAGTAGAGTGACCAACACTAGAGACACAATTCAAAAGTATCTAAAAGTCAAAGAAGCAAAAAAAAAGAGAACTGCTGCTTCAGACAGAAGGTCTAGGTATGATCAAGCGATACTTTACTAAGATCCATAAACAAGAAGTTAGAGTATTTGTTGAGGAGGAGTAGTTTCAGGTTTCTCTTGAAGCAAGGGAAGGAAGGGCTGCATCGAATGTGACATGGTAGGGAGTTCAATATGCTTAGAGCATTTCCAGAAAAAGAGCGCTGTCGTTTTTAGAATGGGAAGGAGGAGCAGCTGTGCTTTGGAGATTCTCAATGATCTAGTGGTTCAGCAGCTTGTTTTCTAAGTAGTTGGGTGCATGAGAGTGAAGGGCTTTGTGGATGAACTATGCAGTCTTGTAGGTACATCTTCCTTCAATAGGAAGCCAGTTGAGGTTCTTGCATGCAGGAGTGATGTGTTCAAACCATTTAACATCTGAGATGAGCCGGGCTGCCATGTTAAGAACTGATCTCAGGGGGGCAAGGTGAGTTTTAGGCGTCCCAGTGAGAACGGCATTACCATAGTCTAGTTTAGAGAGGACCTAAGATTGACCACATTTTTTAAATAATCGACAGGAAGAAATAGTTTAAGTTTTTTTGAGGTTTTCGAGTGTGTACAGTGCTACTTTTGCTGTATTATTGATGTGCTCTTTCATTGACATGTTGTTGTCCAGGATGAGGCCAAGGGATTTTGCGGAGTTGGGTAAAGTAAGAGAGCACTTTAAAGCATTTAGGTCGATGAGCTATTCGTGTTTTCATTTTACTGGCCCGAAATGTGTAAGAGTTCTGATACTCATTGTAGGTCTTTCGAGACTTGCCAGGCAAGTGGTAAGAGTGGGAGGAAGTATAAGGCTCCTCTCCAACCTTTCCCTGTGGTCAGCGCTCGCCTTTGAGAGGGTGGGTGTTGACATTGTAGGGCCTCTGTATCCCAAGATATCCATGGACAACAGGTTTATCCTGGTCTTGGTGGACCATGCCACCCAGAAGCCATCACTCTCAGGACTGTGACAGCCCCCTTGGTGGGTTGTGTTTGGTGGGGATTTTCTCCCGTGTGGTGTTCTTTAAAGAGGTGGTGTCCGACTGTGACACCAACTTCATATCTAAGTATATGAAGTAAGTCCCTGTGGCAAGAGTGTGGTGTAAACCTACAAGTTTACCACACCTTACCACCCCCAAGGTAATACGCTGGTTAAGAGATTCAAACGGACAATGAAGTGCATGATTATGGGTTTTGGTAAACTCATGAGGTGTAAATGGGACAATCCCTCTTACCATGCCTTTTGTTTGCTTACAGGGAGGAACCGCAAAAGTCATTAGAGGTTAGTCCCTTTGAACTCTTGTATGGGCACCCTGTGAGAGGACCTCTAATGCTGGTGAAAGAAGGCTGGGAGAAAGCTCCTAGTAAACCTCCCCAGGATGTATATAGCTGCATGCTTTCCTTCAGGAACCAGACTAAGCACTTCAGACAACTCGTTCAGGCAAATCTGGATGCCAGCCAGGAGGAGATGAAACGTTGGTATGATCAAAATGCCACTCTGATCGAGTTTCAGCCTGGACATAAAATGTGGGGCATGGCCCCAGTGGAGCCTTGTGAACTCCAGGATAAGTGGACAGGACCATTTGAGGTGGTAGAATGCAAGATTAAAGTCACCTACTTGATGGACTTGTGGTCTCCAAGGAACCCTTTGCGGGTCCTGTATGTGAACCGCCTTAAGCCCCACTTGGAGAAATCCAAAGTGGGCATGCTCCTAGCATCAGATACTTGAATGGAGGAGGAGACTAGGCTTCTCCTTACCTCCTGTTTGCCATGGAACACGGAGGGTCAACCCTCTCTCCCGCCCTGACTCCTAAACAGCAGAAGGACTGCCGCCAACTGTTGGGGCAGTTTGGTGCTCTCTTCTCCCTGGCCCATGGTGTTACCCAGTGGTGTGTCAATGATGTGGACACTGGAGATAGGCCTCCTGTGAAGAATAAAATCTACAGAATGACTGACTGGATCAAGTCTTACATCAAGGAGGAGGTCTCCAAGATGTTAGCGCTAGGGGTGATTGAGCCCTCCAACAGTCCTTGTCCAGCCCAGTGGTCTTGGTCCCAAAGGCTGCCGTACCCGGTGCTACACCAGAACTCCGGTTCTGTGTGGACTACCGAGGGCTCAATTCAGTCACCAGGACTGATGCGCACCTCATCCCCAGAGCTGATGAGCTCATAGATTGGTTGGGAGCTGCCTGCTACCTCAGTACATTTGACTTAACATCTGGATACTGGCAGATTGCCCTAACAGATGGGGCAAAGGAAAAGCCCAGATTCTCAACACCAAAGGGGCATTACCAATTCCGGGTGATGCCCCTTGGGTGAAAGAATGCCCCCAAGGTGTTGGCTAGACTGGAAGATTTCAGTGCCACCTACCTGGATGACATCACAGTGTTCAGTACCACTTGGGAGGAACATCTGCACCACCTCTGGGAAGTGTTGAAGGCTCTGCACAGGGCAGGCCTCACGATCAAGGCATGCAAGTGCCAGATTGGTCAGGGTTCTGTGGTGTACTGGGTATACCAGGTAGGGAGCTGCCAGGTGGCACCCCTACTGCCCAAGATTGATACTATTCTGTCTTCAGAACCCCCAAGACATAAGACAGAGGTGAGAGGTGTCTTAGACCTCACCAGGGATTACAGGAGATTTGTCAAGGGGTATGGCACCATTGTTGCCCCTTGACAGAACTGACTTCCTTCCAGGAACCACCCCAGAAATTTTAATTGGACTGACGCCTACCAGAGGGCTTTTGATGCCCTGAAATCTGCCATGTGCATGGCGCCCGTGCTTCAGGCACCCAACTTCTCAAGGGAATTCGATGTGCAGACAGATGCTTCAGAGCAAGGTGTGGGGCTGTGCTTTCACAGCTAAATGAGGAGGGCCTAGACCAACCTGTAGCCTACATTAGTAGGAGGTTGCTTCCACAGGAACAGAGGTGGAGTGTGATTGAGCATGAGGCATTTGCTGTGGTCGGGCGCTGAAGAAGCTGAGGCCCTACTTGTTTGGAACTCACATCCGGGTTCAGACTGACCACAGGCCCCTCAGATGGTGGATGCAGATGAGAGTTGAGAATCCAAAGCTGTGGAGGTGGTCCATCTTCCTACAGAGGATGGACTTCATGTCAAAATACCGCCCTGGTACAGAATACGCCAATGCTGATGGTCTGTCCAGATTTTTCTGCCTTAGTGAAGAGAACTCCCAAGAGGATGGGTTAGTTGTCCCCACATATCAGCTAGAAGGGACTCGTGTTAGACCTGGCACCATTGCTGTGGGTCTCCCCTGCAGTTTTTTGCCATTATCTCCCATATTTTTGCCGTGTGTTGGACTCTGTTTTGCTGGTCTAAATGCTTTGGGCACTTTGCCTTTGCTGTTCAGTGCCAAAATGCAAGTGCTCCCTTTGTAAATAAGTGTTATGGATTGGTGATTCCATGATGGGCATATTTGATTTACTAGTCAGTCCGTAGTACAGTGCACTGTGGGTGCCCAGTGCCTGTAAATCAGATGCTGCTAGTGGGCTACCGCACTGATTGTACCACCCACATAAGCATTGTGTAAATGTAACAAAGGCCTACCATTGCAGAGCCTGTGTGCACTCTGGTATTGCCATGTCAACTTGCCAAGTGCACCCACTTACCAGGACCTACTCTTCCTTTTTCTTACATCTTAGTCACCCCTAAGGTAGGCCCAAGGTACCCCTTTGGGCAGGGTGCAGTGTATGTGAATGGTAGGACATGCCCTGGTGTGTGTGGTCTGTCCTGATAGTGAAATACTGCCAATTTCATTTTTCACTATTGTAAGGCTACCTGTTCCCTTAGAATAGAATGGGGAGTTTGCTTATAACATCTTAGACATAACTATCCCTGAACTCAGAATGTTAAAATGCATCTTTAGTGAGGGTGATTTTTACATTCTAGGTTTGAAAATACCACTTTTAGAAAGAAGGTATTTTCATGCTTAGCCATCCAGTGTGCCTCTGTTAGGTTTGTGTATTGCATGTCAGGCTTTGGATGACAGGGACTGGGGAGGAGCAGTGGCTCCAGAGAGTCTGATGTGTCAGGACTGGCCTGAATACACATGGACTGCATTAAGTAGAGGGGACAGAGATTTCCTGTCACCTTAATGGGCCTGGTCTGCCTTCCACTATGCCGTCTCCACCTCTTGCCAGGAAGCTGCACCAGAGAGGACAGAACTGGTTTTGACTGAGCACGGGGCTTTTATGCTACCAGAGAACAAAGAAGTTTGTAGTAGAAATATTGGGGTCCTGACCACAGAACTTTAAATCAATTCTGCCAAATCAAGAGTAGTCTTTGCCAAGGAGAAGAGCTGGAGAAGCTGAGGAGTAATACTGCCCCTGTCATGTTAGCTGTCTGGGGGTTTGGCCTTCAATGACTACTTGCTGCCACTAAAAGGAGAAAAGACTTTGCTGTTTTCTGTGTCCTCAGCTTGAGGAAGACCTCCAAGGGCTTGAAGCTGAGCTTGCCTTCTGTTCAGAAGTCTCAGGGACACAATGACTTCACCACCAGCTCCCCTAAAGTTCCTTGCTAAGAGGTCTGACCTGCAAAGAGGTGCCTGAATTTGTTTTGTTATACAACAAAAAAGGGCCTGACTCTAATCAGTAAGGCTGAGTCCACTAAACCGAAAAACCGAACAAGCCGCCAGTACTGATAGAAAATTTAAACCACTGAATGAGTCGTGCAAGGATATCCAAGCCAAGCAACCATATGCTTATTAATAGCCTTTTATTTTCAGCATTCACAACTTTTCATTGAAAAACATATAAGGGATAAATACGAACATATGGTACAAAACAAATAAATATGTTACTACACACTACTATTTCCAATCACTATCCATCCTATTATTCAAACATACACTCACAAGCAATCTAACTGCAATCAGGCAATCACCACACTCATCACATTTGTTTTGGACCTCTAGAAACTGTTTTCCACTGGGAGCTAGAACATCAATGCAGCACTTAAAACTGTAAAGCATTTGTATCTGTTTCCGGCGCATCACGGAAGAAACGGTCGCAGTATCAGTAGCAGCTCGAGAAATTACTGCACACCGAATCAAGTGCAACAATCTCCAAAGTCGGAGATCACCGCACCAATTCCGACTTAAGCCTTGCTTGTGGCAGCAAGAATTCACGCATCATCCCGGATTGTCACATCACATCAAGGCCCCAATCCTGTCACATTGTTGGAGGATGCAGTAAGAAACCAACGCATCACCTCCTCTCCGGTAAGGAACTGATGTATCACCTCCCGCGGAGCAAGGAACTGACGCATTACCTTCCCTGCAGCCCGTTTTGTTTGTTTGTAGGATGCATCCAAGCTACTTTGTGTGAAAGTGTCGCATCTGCAACATGCTTTGAACTGAACTATTTCTACCATTAGAAAGTCATATCTTTTTTCTGTATTGTGGATTTTTTTGGTTTTGGGCCATGTTTTGGTTTAGATAAATATGACTTTTATTTCTAAATTGGTGTGGTGCCCAATTGTAGTGTTTTCACTGTGTTACTGTATGTGTTTACAAATGCTTTAAACACTGCCTCTGAAATAAGCCTGTCTCCTCGTGCCAAGCTACCAAGGAGGTGACTACAAGTAACGGTCCCTATTTTGCCAAAAGTACCTACCTCTGCCAACTACAGACCCCCATTTCTAACATGGGGCATATATGATAACCCCTCACCAGACTCTCTATTGCCCTGGGGACCTCATCTTTAAAGAGGGTCCGAGACCACATAACCCCTCCCCAAAGATGAATTTTGTGTTAAAGGACCACATCCCCAGGACCCAGCACAATCAGAAAAGGCCACAAGTATCTCCTTAATCCCCTATGCTCCCATCTGTTGGGGCGGAGGGACACCATGGTCCTACATAAAATGAAAGGGGCCCAGGACCCCATTCTGGGCCTTGAATTCAAGTGCCTGGAACCCATCCCTAGGACTCAGCACCACAAGGATGGCCTGTGGGGTGCTCCATGCCCCTTTGCCTGAATCCGGGGGTAGGGGACCCACCCCAGTCTTAGCATCCTGCCCTGAGGTGGGAGGCACACAATGCTTTTCTCCTGGCTTCTTGAGGAGGCATGGTCGGGAGCACAAAGGATGCAGGCTTCTGCATGGAGAGTCAGCAGGGGCACTGGGACTCACTTTACACGCTAGGCACACTACAAAAGAAACTCCAAACAAGGTTATATAAAAAACAGCCTTTGTATTATCATCAACACATTAGAAACATAATCACACGGTTACACTGTGACAACTGGCACTAGGCAATATTCACAGGGGATTATATACCGGACCAGGCCAATTGGGGCAAGGCCAGAACCATCAGATCAGGTAAGTAAATCTAAAACACAACCAGTTACTACTGGTACCATAATGACCTAAGCATTATCACATTAGCATCAGACACATCCTAAAATATCATAGCATGACATTAGGCAATAAATCACATCATCAGCATAAACTCATTAGGCCTCCACGCACAGTATGCAATAACCTCATTACCATAAGCATCATTAGAGGTATAAATCAGTGTGCATAAATCACATTATGCAATCACAATCACACGGGGCATAACACATGTTATGCAATAAAACAGCAGTGCACCACAGTACAATTACCAGGTGTACACATCACCTCAACCTTGGCCCTTGCCTTCTGCTCTCCTGGTACACACAGGTACCACCTGCCCCCATGCCAACTGGTCTTACCCCGGGGCTCAAATGCCCTATGTCCAGAAAGTCAGCTTTCCTACAGGACCGTCTGCTGGAACCTCTGGCTGCCAGTGCAGCAGATAAAAAGTGTAATGCACTGGGGCTTGGGGGAGTGTAACTCACCCCCCTCCTCATCAACAAATTACCCCCAAACGTGGCAGCTGCCTGTGCTCTCACAGGGCAGCTGGAAATGGCAGAAGCACCACTGTGCCTTGTGAGCCCCACTGGTACTCCTGCAACCAAAACTGTCCCCATGTTGCAGTTGCCCGCTACGGCGGTGCAACTGTGTAAAGAATAGTTACTGGCACTACTGTGCCGACTGGGAGCTCTTCGATGCTGCGGCCCACTTTCTTTCAGGGCCGCTGAGACCAACAGGCACGGGCACCACTGTGCCCAATATGAGGCCCCACTGATGATAAAAAAAGTAGATATGGCCCCCTGAGCCCCCCTCACGGGGCTCTCTATTGTGACTGGTAAAAAGAAAATATGGCCCCCCACTGAGCCCTACTCACCGGGCTCTCTGCTGGGGGAAGCCTCCTCTCTTGGCAGTCCTCCTTCAATGTGGCGGGGGCCTGAACCGACAATATGCCTCGGGCCTTCTCTGCCGCAATCACCACACTGCTGACACCACAGGGCTCTCCCTCGAACATGGGAGCCCCGCTTCACCGGGACTCTCTGCTGGGGACTTGCTTTTCTCCTCTGGGCTGCTCCTAACTCCTGCCATGCCTCAAAGAGCCTCTGATCTCTCTTGCAGCACTGGAGCCTTGGAGGTTCTTCACCACACACAGGGCTCTCTCCCGGCTCCGCCTACAGTCAGGCAGCTCTTGCCTGGCTTCTGGGCCATGCTCGTCTCAGCAGCGGCCGGCTTCTTCACACAAATTTGAAAGTGTGGGGTGGGCTCTCGCAACAACGAAGCATCCATGCGGGGCAGGCTCCCGCTCAATTAATGGGCAGGAGAGCGGGGTGGGCTCCTGCCATCACAGAGGCAATGCGGGGTGGGCACCCGCCAAAAGAAAACATAAGCAGGGTGGGCACCCACCATTTTAATATTTATAACGCAGGGTAGGCACACACTCGCCACACTGTGCAGGGGAACCCCCACACTGGGTTTCCCTCCAGATGCTCTGGCAGCCAAGCGCTGCAGAGCACACACGCTCTTTCTTTGTCCGCAGTAAAAAGATAGCACTCACGAGACGTGATGAGTCCTCCAAAGTCCAGCAGGCAGGAATAACAAGTCCTTAAGGTTCAGGGGGCATAGCTGGGCCCCGGATGGCCAGGCCACAGGGCCCTCCAGCAGGGAGTCAAGCCCCCATGGCGGTTCCTCCTGGGCCCCAACAGCAGAAAGCCCCCAAGGGTCCAGGAACATCACCCTTTCATGGGGTCACCGCCCCAGTATTTATACACAGAATATCTTTGTCTGCAGGACAGGGCTTTTGGGGGAACCAGATGCAACTGGATTAGGGGGGATTTGGAGCACTCTGTTGACAGGGCTCCTCTTCTCTATTGTTAGGTGGGGGCTCGTCATCATACACATCATAGGGGGGCGGTGCCAGCATTTACTAGGGCAGGCACAATCCTATTCAGGGACCAGAGACTTCTCCCACCTACTCCAAATGCAGATGTTCCATTCAGCCTAGCGCTGACTCACGCTGACTCACCCTGCCCCTTTTGGAGCCACACACACCTCACCAGCCCCTGTCACTCAAAAGCCAGACGTGCAATTCACATCAGGCAGGCAGACACATAGTACACAGAAATGCTATCTTCTAAAAGTGGCATTTCTAAAATAGTTATAATAAATCTGAGCACACCATTGCGTAACATTTATTATCACTAATCCAAACATACCAAACTTGACCACGCTGCTCCTCTCATATCAGGAATTACCACTGAAACACTTATCAGGGAATCCCCAATCCATTCCTATGGGAGGGCAGCCCCACAGCAGTGAGAAACCAAAATCGCTATTTGTCACTACCAGGACATGTCACACACTTAACATGTTCTATCTTTTACCTACAATACACCATGCCCATAGGGATAGCTAGGGCGTACCTTAGGGGTGACTGACATGCAGTAAAAGGGGGGCCATGGACATGGCACACACTTTAGGTGCCACGGTACATCATCAGTAACACTGCGCGCACAGGCACTGCAATGGCAGAGGCATGAGATAGGTTTGAAAGGCTACTTTGGTGGGTGGCGCAATCAGCGCTGCAAGCCCACCAGTAGCATTTAATTTACCAGCCCTGAGTATATGAGATATCACTTTACAAGGGCCTGACAGGTAAATTAAATAGGCCAAACAGGTGTAGACCAATCTTATCATATTTAACACAGAGAGCACACGCACTTTACACTGAACAACAGTGCTAAAGTGCCCAGAGTCCTAAACCCACCCTCACCATGTCAAAGAAACGCTAGGAGAAAGGCAAAAAGTTGAGGGATGAACATGCAAAAAGGGCCAAGTCCAACACAACCCCCTTCCAGCCAAAACAGAGGTAGGGCTTCCCTGCCTTGGGTGACAGAACACAGACGCGGGCCCATAACTGCAGGGACACCCTCCAGTTCTTTGCCACTCTGAACCCACATGGTTCCCTCTGTCAAAGCTCTCAGGACCAACTAGGCTACCCCACTGGTACTACTTAGCTGCCCATGGCCAGAACCAGGCCCTAGGCCACCCAGATGTCACTGGTTCTTGCAAATCCACGGAGTGGGGGCAGTAACCCCTGGCCATAGTAACTATTCTCCACTATTCCTCTCATCAGTGCAGTTCCAACCTGCCACTGATCCTCCAACCTAGGGTCTGCACCCTCAGGCTGACCAGAAGAGATGGGCGAGGCTTTCCTCCCCCTACCTCCTCTTTAATGGTTCCACACTTTCGTCTTATGAGAGGCCACCTCAGAACACAACACACTCACCAGCTGAAACTCCTAACAGGAGGCCAGCTCACTCAGACCCTTGGAGACTCTCTTCAGAAAAACAAAGCACACAGCACAGTCCTTTAGATCTCTCTTCAGTAGAAACAGCAACTGTAGGTCAGCCCCCAGACACTCAGCAATGGCAACACTTTTCCTCAGTCTTCTTTTGTTTTCTTTGGCAGATATTGCTCTTGATCACAAAGTCTCCAAGTCTCCCAATCTAGGGTCTAAACCCTCAGGTTGAACCAGGGTCAGAGGCGAGGCCTCCCTCTGCACCCCCTTCCAGATTTCTGCACCCTCCCACCTTAGAGTGGTACCCCTGGAAGCCGAACCGGTCAGGACACTGATTACAGATGTCCAGGTCAGGCAGATCTCAAACCTGGCCTCCCAACCTTGGGGCTGAACCCCGTGGCTGAGCACCTGCCTGGCATGCCAGGACTTCTGGGGAAGCACACAGTATCCCCCCCGAGGGTAACACGTGACTAATGTTTTGTGTGACAGTCTGCCTGGCGCAGATCTCCGACCCCTGTCCATCTGACAGTACGCGAATATCCCCCAGGACAAAAGTATTGTTGCCATGGTCACTTCTAGAAGACTCAGCTCTTCTGGCTGGTCCCTGACCTATTGGTTTTCCCACTGGGGAACACATCCCCCTCTCACCCCTCACACTGGACTTCTGCACCCTCCCAACTGCAGCGGCGCACCAGACACCAGAACAGCTGGAGCTCTTCTTACAGACACTCCACGTTCTCCTGACACTAGGAGAGCTTCTTCAAATGGCCTACAAGTACAGCCTAGGCCCGACCTGGTGCTCCCTTAGGGAACCCCCCAGGCCCTGAGACTGGTTTTCGGGTACCTTGGTCCACACAGTCCCACACTTACTCCTTCTCCACTGAGACAGGATATGAGCCCCTACACCCCTCCCACTACACTGGGACCTAGCTGGGCTTCACTAAACCTCTTCCACCACACAGGACCGGAAGATACCCAAGCCGCTACTTTTGGATTCCCTCTCCAATGACTCTTCAGACCCGCTAGCACACGGCCAGAGGTCTGCCTCCTGTGCAAGCTCCCACGGATCAGAGAACTTATACCCCAACAGGTGTTGGCACAACCCTGGAAAACAATTACTGAACATGTGCTCTCTGACAATCAGATTGAACAGCCCTTCAAAATCATTTGCTGTGCTAACCATCACCCAATCGTCCAGTGCATCACAACATTCATCCACAAACTTCCCCCAAGACTGGTGAAACAGTTCCTTACTGCCCCTGAATCTCAACCTGTACCCATCTAACTAGGAACCAGGTACCATACTCCGGGAAATGGGAATGTGACTCTCTGCGCTTTTATTTATCTCTTCCACAGACCCCGCCTTGATGGACTGGAGCCTCCTAAACCCCCCACCTCCCAGCTACTTGAGACCCTTACGGGTGAGTTGTCACGATTAACAAACGCCTGATTGATTAAATGATTTGTGAATCTAATGCTAGCTAAATTGAGGCACAGGAGTAGATAAAGAGCCCAACTTGCTTAATTTCACCAGTGGTTAGGTTTGCTCTCTTCTTCTCCCTCCACTGCTACTACCTTTAGCGACGTGATGCAATAATGCAAGGGCTCCTTCCACCAGTCTCCTGATCTGACCCCTCAGCAACTACTAAGGGGCTGTCGGACGAAAAGGTGTGATGGTCATGCTTACTTGCAGCAGCGAGAGAAATATCCTAATTCATATGTTGACAGTTTACTCACTTGTTTATGTAGCCTTAGACATGCTGTATATCTAGCATTCTTTGTTAGAAATTGATGATGGGATGGTGAGTGATCAAGCAGTAACTTGTGTGTATCTATGTGTCAACTATGTTTTCTTTTAGGACAGGTAGAATATCTTCATTCTTGAAAGAGGTTTGGGTGGTTTTTGTGAGCTCCGTATTGTGCTGGGTTTAAGGTCTGGAGGAGAGGAAGGTTCGTGGTTGGGATGGGGAAGATTACTGCTAATAAAATGTGGCTTTGAGAGGTTTGTTGATGATGAATAGTTGTATTTGAGACAAAGAGCTGAAGGAAATCCCTATGGGTGAATTCCAGGGGATGTTGGGAATGTCAATGTCAGTATATTATGTGAATTTATAGACGGCATCTAATCACCTGTAAAGGTATCCAGGCGCCGTAGTGTTTTTGTTGCTATCAGTGTTTTTTTGGATGTATTCAAACTTCTCAATGCAGTATTTATCAATAGCTTTGTATATTTGCAATATGTGTGAAAGAAAAGGGGATGGAGCTACTGCCTGATGGACCAGTTATAAAAGTGCTATGCATTCATGGTTAGTTGGAATAATTGTCTTGGTTTTGCATTAACTGGTGTCTTGTTTGTATTTCACTCAATCTACTGTTTAGCCAATTATGTCTACATGGGACTACGGTTTGTGTCTGACCTGCTTTAAATTCTATTAATAAAGATGGTCTCCTGTATAAATATCCTATGGTGATGTTTCTTAATAATCTAAGGAAATATCCTCATCTGTGCACATAGCCTCTTCTAAGGCATCTGTGTTCTCCGCTTCTCCCTTTCTCTTTTTCTATTTCCAAATCGATTTCTGAATACATTCTGTGTGAAACATCTCTATGGGGTGGATCATATGAAATAAGTCGTTTCATCTCTTCGAAAAGACGTGTGTGGAGAGATTTTTGAGCCCTGCTTTGTTCAATTGCTAGTACCGTTTTTCACATTCAGCAAACGATTTTAAAAGCAATTCAATGCGCTGAGTAAAAACATGGGGACACAGATGGCACAGAAATATATGCTCTCATCTACTCTCCTCAGTCCTAGCTGGCATTTGAAGTAGGCTCCAAACAGTTCTAGATAGGCCATCGAGGACACAGGGAAAATCTAGAGGGGGTTGATTACCAAGGGACTGCTTTTAGGGATGCAAGGATCATCAACTATTGAGCCTGACATCAGCTCTGAAGAAACACACACAATATCATTTCAGACACATGTAAAGGCTGACTCATCCCTTTACCCCAATACCTCATGGGTAGAGTTAAACACACTAGCCAGTCTCTACACATTGCCATTTTTGGGCTGGAACAAACACGCTTTTCAGGGCTGCTTTTGCCTCGCGGGAAAACCACTGCATTCAATTTCTACATTTCCTTAAGTTATCATATATATATAGGTCTTTTCTGAGACAAAAATCTTTTTGAAACCCCGTCGTTAAAACTACATATATTGTGAACTACTTATTAGAAATAAAAAAAAAACACCAACATGCATGCCGCTTGTGACCTGCAAAATATAGGCATTGTGACTATTATAGACTCGTTTCTACTAAAGCTGACTTAAACTATGTGGCATGGCTTGAAGAGTAGGCATTTTTGTTTGTGCTGTTGCAGGCCTCCGTAACCTTTGATAAGGTAGCATTTTCCCCAGCACTTACCTACAGAGGCAAGTAAGCGTGCCTTGCGGTGAGCTCTCTGAGAAAGAGCTGGAATAGATTACTCCCGGTCCTCGCTGGCCCTTTCATGCTGGAGTTTATATGTCATATTCTCTCACAACGGGTGGACTGAAGTGACCCTGAAATATAAATTACAGCACTTCGGCTACCTCCAGAGCACCAGCGGGATTGGTAAATGCGGCAGGTCAACACCGTAGGCCTGTGTTTTAATGATATCACCTTGTTGAGGATGTGATTGTTCGTCCCGCAATATAACAATTTATTTGTTTTATCCGTGGAGCAGGTAGTCTCAGCAATATTTTCAAGCTGAGAAAACACCGCTCAATGTAATTTAAAGCCATGAACGTTTTTAGGCTTTCCTCTCACCCTGTGAGTAATAGGCTGGGTTGGTATCGGATATCTGTTGCCAGTAGGTTTTAAGTATGAAGTTCAGATAACCAGAAAGAGCAATGTGTCATAACCAGAAAGAGCAACGTGTCATTAGAAATTTGAATTCCTGAATATGTATTTGATGTTGCACCTGCAACCACACACTAAAACTATTGCTAATGACAATTACCCCTCCCTTGAGTAAGTGACTTTATGTAATATTTTGAAGAATTAGCAGTTCAAACTAATAACTTGTAAACAATTTGCTGTGACTGATGTGTACACAATTTAGGGAAATGTAATCAATACAAATACGTGTAAACGTGGGAAAAAAACAAATGAGCCCTCGCTTGAAGCTAATTGGCCACTAATTTCATAGCCGAGTAAATGTCCAATTAGGCAACAGTCACGATGACCCTGTTAATCTCGTTTGCATCCAAAACAGGATTATGTTAAAGTTGGAAACCGCGGGTGTTTGCTCCCTCGATTTGTGGCTGACAAGAAATTCTCAAAGCAAGTAGTGCAAGTGCTCTGTTTGCGCACACAGGAATGGGGATCAACATGTGCCATGTGTGTTCTCACCCCCTCCCTCTATAACTGGGCACAAACTGTGGATCAGCAAGCCCAAATTTGCTCGTGTACAGTGTGCATCCAACATTTAGGACAATCGTGATTAGGCTCCTGCTATTAAATATTTTCCCCATTTAAAGAGAAAAACACCCTCTGTCGGAGCATAAAATGACTTTCATGATGGAGTTAATTGTATCAAAATCCGCTCAGTAATGTCTGGAGGAAATTCTGTTGGTGCTTTTGAGTCCATTAGTGTTACACTCTGCTCTGGTGGGGAAGTGTCCTGCTACTTAATCCGCTAGCAATCAGTAGCAATCAGTAGGAGCTGTATTCCTGAACATGGTTTGGTGCTTGTATGCAGGAGTATACACAGGGCCCATTCATCTGCAAATCAATCTTGGGCTTGCCACTAAAGGGACTTTTTATCTTGTCTGTGACCTCACAGATGGGAGGGGGGACCAAATCTATCAAATGAGTATTGCCCCTTCCTTACAGGGATAGTCCAACACAAACTGCTAGGCGGCAATGTTTCATCTCAATGGGCACTCAAGCAACCCAAGGCAAGGTTCCCCCTTCTTGTACCTCTTGATGAGTCATAATTGTTTTAAACTTTCTACCCTTCTATTTCTTTTTTTCTCAGATGCATATCCAGAAGGGAATGTCCACATTTAAATCTCATAGCTCTCTGTGCCTATGGGACAAGCTATATTTCACTGATAACGCACAATGAGGCTGAGCACTCTTGGGGGTGATTTGCCAATGGATGGTTTCTTTCTTAATCATAGTGAGTACAAATGTAGCATACTGGAATGAGGCACATAGTCATTACCACTGGATGAGAATAACCAAAGCTTTCAACCCCTCACACTTTTGTGTTTGGTGTTTCACTTCCAACAATTGAGGAGGAGAATGGCACATGGTTTCAAATATTTCATATTTCTTGGAGAAATTTAGGTTGTTTCGGTGTAGTGTATCAAGCTGTTATTAAAGATCAGGTTACAGGTGGCAGACAGATCCGGACTAGCCGTACCAGGCACCGAGCAGTTTCCAAGTAAGCTGGTAGGTTGGGTGGGGCAATTTTTACTGCTGGTGGGCTGGTTTTGTTGCAGGGGGCTAGGAAGGCCATGTTTTCTGGCTGCAGTGGACATGCCTTACAAAACTAGCACTGCAAAACAAATGTTTTTAAAGCGTGTCAGTGAGAGAACGTTCACTTCAAAACCATTCGTTCTTGCATTTGTTTAGTTCCTGTCTCCTGCAGGGTCGCCATGAGCAGAGCTGACATTCAGAGGAATGGGAGGAGATGGGTCTGCTGTTGCTTGGTTGAGTTAGTACAGGACACATATGATTAAGACATATCAAAACTCAAAACAGTATATTTCTTTAAAATGTGGCAACTGCAACACTTTTCAGTTTAGTGTGTTAAATTATACTTTTGCAATGAGTGACAATTGTTAGGCGGGATTCTAATCATGAACTTTAAAACATTCATGGCCCTCCATCACTACCCTAACAGCGATGATATTATTGAGCCATGGGGAAAGTTTCAGTTTTCCCCCTATATGTGGCTTACGGTGTTACTATGGATGGAGTGCCACTACAGTCTTTTGTTTTTGTGCAGTGCACACCCTGCACTGAAATATTTAAAGATGCTTGTCAGAACCCTGTTCAGCGGGCCAATTGGAAATTAGGGGTTACTGCACCCAACCGAGGGGTAAAGGCCTTTTACTTCTGTTGTCCCGGTGTCCGTCCTATGGATCCTGAGCAACTGGGCCAGGTCCTTCAGCACTTTACACTCAGTAGTAGCTCGGGACAAGCAGGCCAAGGCTTCTTGGGGGCTAGGTAGATATGGTTGATGAACACAGGCTCACAACTCAAAATATGCACCGCAATAAATTGTGGTCCAGCCAAAAATTTGCTTTTATGAAAAAAGGAGTATTGCACACAATCACAAAGTAAAATGCAACATTCACAAACAATACACAGTCACCTTGAGTCAGGGCACTCATGTTCCATTTGCAGGTCACCGAGTCCCACTCCTCTCCAGCTATCAGTAGTAGTTATTCCCATTCACTATAGGCATCATTCAGGTTAAACCCCACTAGTAGTCCGAGTCTTAGGAGCTCCACTATGACTCTTAATTAAAGTAAAAAATGTTCCAGCTGGAGCACTATCTGGCAAGCAAGTTGTCCTGGGGCGGTAAGCCCCAAAATAATGTTTACCTGCACCATCAGGATTGGTGCAACTGGTGTCTCTGAGCTCACCACCTTTGTTGGCACTAAAGCTGCAGTGACATTCCCTGGTAAGTCTTTCACAAGGGGCCCAAGCGAGCTGTGGTCAGCTGTCCTCGAGTACCTCCCATGCAGTCCTGCGACAGCAATGAAGAGGGGTGTTTGATGCTGGGTAAGTTCTTTGATTCATTTCACAAGTAGGGGAGGGTGTAACAGTCCTGGTACTGGTCCTCAATTGCAGCTCAGGGCACCTAGGGTCACTACAGCAGCCTCTTTCCTCAATCCACGGTCTAGAGTAGAGCAGATTTCTTGCTTGTTCTTGTTGGCCCCCTCAAACAATTTCAGGTGACTATTCCTCCTCTGCACACTGGGTTATGTCCCTATTGGCATAGCAGCAATGTCACTGTTCAGTGTACCAATGGCCAGAGCTCATTTCACGGTGGCTCTCTTCTGACAAATGGAAGTCACTGACTTTTCCCTGCACAAAGGCAATGACCTGATCGGTGCATCAGTTGTCACATCACACCTTACTTTGGGGATCCTCTCACTAGGATTTCCCCTCTAGACTTCGCTCCTTCCAATGCTCTTCTCTTCCTCACAGGGTGCACTGGTATTGGCAAGCAGACTGGCCCTAGTGCTCCAGTGCAGGTGGTCTTGGATTCCCTTGGTGATGTCCCCTCACCCAGCTGGGAGACAAGCATGCCTTGACCACCAGAGCTTCTCCTCCCCACACAGCCCGACTAGCTTCTTGACAGTTGAACATTTTTGGGGGTCTCAAGCTCCCCTTCTTATAGTTCATATTTGAAGACCAAATGTTAATTAGAGCTTTAGTCTTTGAAGTTTATGTGGGGTTCTGCTTTCTTTTGAAGTGCCCTCTCCTTTGTTCTTCCTGAAATCAGTCTGTTACAGCAGAAGCATCTCCAAATCATATAGTCCCACAACACAGGCCATGGGAATGAGTAGAGTTCACACCTGAATGACAGTGAAGTGTGTATCAAAAGGTTGCCCCAAGGCCCCAGGCTAACTTTTTATTATTCTCTTATCTGTCCCATCTCCTTCCTGATAGGTGCCCAGGCCCCTTCCCAATTACTTCTCTCTGAAACAAAGAGCATCTTTTGAAGTGTACTGTAGAGCCTGGCTCTCCCTTCCACCACAGGAATGCAGCATTACACAAATCTCTCTAGGGAATTCTTCTATCTCTCATGTTTCTACATTCAATCCTGGGTCTCACAAAATGGAACCTAGAATCTTCCATGTATTGAACCACTCACAGACACACGTACCCCCAGCATTGAAATACAATTAACCCACACTGTGCAACACTACATCCTTCATGTATTGTACTAGTCACAGGCACACATACACCACAGACATGCATATCGAATACATGCACTGCCTAATACTTCATTACTTCTGTATTGTAGCATTCGCAGGTACACATAGACCCAGCACATGTATGCCACACACATACTGCACAGCACTACACACACAACTGATATAGGCCACACAGCAGCAGAACTTTAAATGACTTAACCTGTAGGCCTCACCTCAGTGACTCAGGTAAAAAGGCCCTGTTCACTCCCACTGATCGCTACATGGTATGCTGCCACCACCGCGCTCATGCTGCTTAACTTCTGGCACAGGCAGGAGCCTTTCACCATTATCAGGGTCGCACTTTGGGCACCCCTCTAGGTTCAATAAGACCACAATCCATGAGACAGGCCAATGTCATGGAGCACACACTTAATCTGTGTTTGCCCATGGCAACAAAAATCAGCATGAGGAATCCAGATGTCATTACAGTTGGGGCACTCAGGGTAGGGGTGCACCTACATGTCCATGCAAGGGAATTTTGCATCTCAACAGTGCTGTCATGTGATAATGAAGTAAAGGAGGCACTGTGAAAAGTAATTGGCTGGGCTCACGCAATGTGTTCAAGTGGAAGCTGAGATTGATGCAAGGTTTACTGATTTCATGTTGTGTAATTAAGCCATTACAGATTTAACTCTTTCTTTCCCAAATTTTAGATCAAAATATAATACTTTGAGTTTAATTCTCACCCACTCTTCAACTAATTCATCCAACCACACCTCACCCATCCAACCTTTCATGTGTTCACTGACTCATGCAGCATTGCCTCCAATCTCCAGACATTCATTCAATGATTGAGCAAGATTCTCTAATAAAAAAAAATGTATTGTAAAGACCCCTCATAGGCCAACTTGCTGTGGTCCGGGGTCAGGCTCACTTGCTATGTGCACTATAAAGGCTGGTCTCACAACATTGGTTCCCAGTCTGACCCTGGTAGCAGAGGAGTATTTCATATATGCATTGGTCAGTCTTTGTACAGATACTTGAATAATTTCTCTGTAAGATGCTCTTCTATACATATTTTGCCTCTTTACAATATGATTTCATCTCTGCTGTTTATTTCCAATACATTCAGAATAACTTTTTCACACAACTATTACATACTGACACCAGAGAACTCTCCTACTTTAGCAGGAGTCAACGTTATAATATTGAGAGTCTGGAAGATTAACATGATGCAACTTAATTTATTTTATATATTTTTTTATTGCTTGTTACATTTTGCAGTCTGTTTGCATGTGTATGCTAAATTACTGTCACTCTGTAATTTCTGGGACTTAGGTAGGTGGAGGAATGTGTTTTTGCACCAAGTCTTAGATATTGCTTATAGTACTTTCAGATCATTCGGGTTAAGAGTACCAATCTAATTCTCATACAGTAGCACAAGTTAAATCCCATGTGGGGTAATACTGGAGATGCAATTAACTCTTTCACATGAAAGTACTAATGAATTATATCTTAATTATTTAGCACGCTAATACATTATGTGTTCTTTTTTTTCCGTTTTTTAAAGCTATATTCAAAGTATAGAGTGTTTGTGATAGTAGTGGTGCTTCAGTAAGTTTCTACGGCTATCCATAAGAAATTCAAGATGCCATAAATCTCCTCCAAATACATGACCAGCTACCACCTTTTTACTTTTTTGAAAATTTTAGCTATAATGCCACTCACCATTACAACTTGGTCCCATAAGTAGCACTTTGGATTAGTCCACCAGGCCATATTCTTCTTTGCTCACTGAAGGTAGGGATTGAACCCTGACCAAAAGGATCCTTGTCAATATGAAGGACTCTTTCCAATTCAAACTAAGCAGCTTCTTCCAAGGCTGATTGTGACCGGCCTCTCAGAAGCTTTTGTAGAGCTTGGACCACACATGGCTTCAAGGCCCTACTCTGGTTTTCTGGTAGCAAGAACACCTTCAAAATAATAACAATATACTGGTACACATTTGGTGGCAGCTCCAGCATATAGGGCCACATTGTGGTGACTGAATATCACACATCTCATCATGTTCATATAGCAAAATCAAGCTGTGCCTGCTTCTATGAAATATATATATATGCATTTAGAAGAGTTTGTCTGGGACAAACAACTCTGGCTGCGCCTCCCTTGTCAAGGTCATATTGCGGAGTTTGGTTTGGGAAACCAAACACATAATGTTGTTACCCTCAGCATGATTTTTTATTTGAAAATGAAAAAATAATGACCTCCTTGCCATGGGAATTTCTCCCATTGAGTGGGGGTCATTTTACAGGTTCCGTAGTCTCTTACCACCAGGTTTAGCTGACAATGGTGGACAGTGATAACTGGCCATTTGTCTACCTGCTCTAAACAGGGTGGGCAGATACATTTCTTAATCAAACGAGAGAGAGAGGAACAGTGTAGGCTAGTTCATTTCCCCTGGGTATAGTCGTAAGAATCAAAAGGAACTACCTTACGGGTGTAGAAGCTAGATGTCTATGTTGGGAAAAAACATATGTTTTTAATGAAACCCTCACCCACCAACCTAGTTGGTGGCATGCTTCATCATCGGGTTCCATCCAAGGTGCTGAGTGCACCTCGCGTGTGCTACAACGCCTGGTTACAGCGGAGCTGTTTTTCTTGTAGTGAGTGTGCAGGGAAGTGAACAAGTACAAGTTAAAAGGCTGTCCAATGGGTCCCTTGTAGTCACAACCTTTATTGGTGGACCCTTGGCAGTGTCAAAAGGAATAAGGCGGATATGTGTGGAGATGTAAGTATGTCTCCTATATCCTGTTTGTAAAGGTCAGGTCTACATGATTCAGCCAGGCAGCTACGTTGGCTGTCTTTCGTCATGACCTATGTGCAATGTGAATATGTGATGTTCATATGTAATTTATGTGACCAGGAGAAATGCCGCACTCGCTAAGGTGCGATCCTAATGAGAGGGTGTGTCCTCCGTTAAAAATGCTCAAAGCGATAAAACTTTCGAAGCGAGCAACATGAATCCCGTAGGAATCAGCATTTTTAATGGATTGGAGGTCATTTTTGAAAGCTGGGCTATATCAGATGAACATCCTTTATGGACATATTGGACACCAGTCCAGATTATATGTAACAGTGCTCATTATAATGTCTAAAATGACGAGTTTGAATCAGATACAGAAGACCTCTGGTAACTGGTGCAGATCATACAACAGGTGGCTATATGCTGGAATGAGAAAACTCCCCCCTGCATTTGAACTGCTCTGGTCTACAACAGATGATAATATATTTTTATTATAGCGCTTCACACCACATTTTTGAAATCTCCAACCACTATAAACAGCAGATGTTGACAGTAACAGATTTCATGGTACTCAGTTTTAGTATCCTTGGAGAGATTAAAGGGTCATTTGCAACTATTGACTCAGTAAGTCATCATGACAGAATATTGTGCTTCTTTATTAAAAACAAAGGACAGACTTGCCATTCAGCTAGTCATTTAGGTAATACAAAGGTATGAAACAAATATGGCAAATCAGGAGGCATTAGAAATGTGTGCTAACCTGTAAGTATCCATTGATACTAAAACCCAACATTGATTTTTGTTTCCTGGGCATCTATACTGTCATCATAAAGAAAATTAATATGTTTCATATATCACTTCTTAAAACACTAAGAACAAACTTGCTACCAATTTAAGATTTGTGATTTTTAAGACTTACTCCTTTTGGAAACGGAACCCTAGGGTTGTATTAAAGAACCCTCACTCACCACCTAGTTGGTGACATGCTTCATCATTGGGTTCCCACCCTGAGTTCCGAGGGAAATTCCAGGCCCATGAGGAGGCAGCAAAGGTATACGAGAAGGTGAGACGCCTTGTTGAAAGTGTGACAATAGGGTGCATCCCTTTCTGACCCACCATGTTGTATAGAAAGGCTGAAAAACAGTTACAGTCAGAAGAGGTGATTCATCATATGTAAGTTTGGAATCACAAGCTTGCAACACATAACTTAGTGTGCCTGTGCAGCACGTAATTTGGTCCTGATGAAAGCCACATTGGCCCCTATGGGCATGTGGCAATGGCCAAAACATGGTGACCATATAGAAAAGGGATAAAAAAGGATCTTTGAAGTCTTTAGGATATCCCTAAGTTTTTTAAACTTGCCCAATGCCAACATTAAATAAAGTACCATACCAGGTGGTAGACTTGAGACAATTTTTAAACCACCTGCACTTTCTTCACTGTTCAAAAGAATCCATCTCTGCAGTAAATCTGGCATTGAAGCACACCCTGGGGGCACTCTGCACCCAGAGTGGGAACCCAATGATGAAGCATGTCACCAGCTAGGTTGGTGAGTGAAGGTTCTTTTAATGCAACTCAAGAGTTCCTTTTCTATAAGGAATAAGAGACTTAAAAACCACCAATGTTAAGTTGATAGCAAGTTCGTTCTTTGTATTTTTCGAAGTTATATTGGAGTTCTGGACTTTTTGGTTCCGTCCAGAGGTGTCAGGGAACAACACCCAAAGACCCCGGAGTTCCACCTGCCTTGGTGCGCAAATGAACAGAAACACGGGCTTCTCGATGGTGGCGTCAAAGACCAAAGGTTTATTACTGCAGGGACACAGAAGTCACAGAAACTACACATGGGCAGTATCTAGGAGCCTGTTCAAATTGTAAAAAGAGGGTTGCTCCTTATATACTAAATTTTGGCCTTCAGGCGAATTCTTCACATGTTGGTACAATCCCAAAGCCTTTGTGTCATAGACAATAAATATTTGGCGTACACAGGAACCGTTGATAAAATCTGATACAAAACATCTACGAAGAGGGGTTCCCACTAGTTCATCACAATCCCCTGTCAATATTGTATTCAAGAGCCGGACCGCCTCATCGTAAATTTCGTTACCTCCCCCTAATAAAGATTCAGAAAGAAAGGAACGGAGCCAGGTGTGGAAGATAGAAAAGCGGGATAAGAGATGTTTGTGGGTTGTAAATGGGCAAGGCTACCGGCTTCGGCCGCCTAATCATGATCGGGACAATGGACACAAGAACCAGTTCAGTTGGGCTGGCCCCGGGCAGAGGAGGCAGCCTTTGTCGAGTCATGTAGCTACAGCGTGATCTGGTTTAAGGTGCACGTGTCATGAAAGAGGTGAATCTCCGGCTAAGGTTACGTGTCCTTAATCGAAATGAAGTGATCAGAGGTTATTGCGTATGTGAGGGCAAGAAACACAAAATGGCTGCCATGATCTAAGATGGATGCCGTGGGTAGATCAGAAATGTGTTCATAACAGGAGTACTCTTGCTCGTATCGTAGCGAAAACACCAGGATATGCTAAATGGATCATTTGCGGTTCGCTGATACCAATATTATGTATTTCCGACAATATTGAAAACACGGGTTCAAATCGTCACGGAACCTCAGACCCTCCTTTTGCCCTTACATAGGCAATTACTCAGTCTATGTCAGAATCTAATTCTATGCTCATCAGGTCAGTGACATGCTGTTGTATCATCATCCTTTCTCGTGCCTTTTCTCCAAATGCAGGTGGTTCCCTAAAACAGGTTGCAGCACAAAGACTACACAGGGCTGGACCACACTGGATAATCAGGCAGCATGAGAATAGGAATACTAAGATGACACCAATGACCATTAGAACCTTCCATCCCCACGCTGAGATCAGAGTCCAAAACCACTCCATGGAGGACCAGTTTCCCTTGTCTACGTGAATAGAGTCGGAAATCTTGTGTAGCTTAGAGATCGCCTCATAGACTGTTGGAGCATTATTGGGAATAAAGACACAGCAGCTCGATTGGATCATTCTGCATACCCCACCTCGATCTGCAAGTATAACGTCTAGAACCATACGGTTCTGCAACGTCATGAGTCTATCCGCCTGAAGCTCAGCTGTCAAATTGCTAAGGGCACCAGCAGTTTCGGTAATAGTAGATTCAACTACCCGTGTTAGCTGACGTATGTTTCTACTATTGGCCATAGGTCCCCAGAACGGAAGGAAGCCTTTGAAGAAGTCTCCAGCTTCCTGACCAGCGGTATCTTCCTTGCTGAAAACACCTCTCGCTACTCTAGTCTTGTGGTAGTCAGATGAAGCAGTGTATGTTGGAGGCAACAATCGAGCAATATAACATGAACCTGAAAAGTCAGCAGGCAACCATGTATAAGCTCTGTCTCGACAGATGAAGTAGGTACCCCTCGCAGTAAGGAAGCAGGGGAAGAGTTAGCCGGAAACACATAAGTCTCTACGCACTCACTCCTCCCTAGCTGAGCTCTCGAATTTCTCCCATTACCTTGCAAACAGACCTGACCTCGGTGAGGTACGACCCAGACTGGAGTTGAGCTTTTACGCTTGCTTTCTCCCAAACTAAGGCGATACTCTGAAGAATTCCAACTTAAATATACTCGCAATTCGTCTCTAGGGTATGATGGAGTATTATTGACGTCCTTGATCATGTCAATAATTCCCTGGACTAAGGCTTTGTTGGCAGAGTTATATTTAGTGGAACGTGGTGGACGTGGAGGATAGGTTTCAAGGGCATAAGCAAAGATGGTTTGAAGGGCCTGAAATGATCCATTGTAGCTGAAAGGCAAAACCAGATAGGGAATGCCTTTATCCATAGTGTGGGGTATCAAGCCACACACCCAGCAGTCTGTAGTGTTAACTACCAGTTGGTGTTGGTGCAAGAGCTGTACAAAAATGTTATTAATGAATTCTGAGCGTCGGGCTTGCTCATGTTCAGGAAACGAGTGAAAAGAGTGTATAGAGGAAACAGTAGAAGTAACAGGATTTAGGGGAGGTACTGTAGTTACTGGCACATAAATGAAACTTATACCGAAAACGATTCCACCCACCAACGTTATAAAAACAATTAAAAATGTAATGGCACATTGCATCAAAAAGCATTTGCTGTGAAGAATTCTGTAAAGTCTGTTTCTGCGAACATAAATCACATTTTCTCGTTGCAGCGCAGGAAGCTCCATCTTCTACAATCCGCTCGCGACCACTGATGATGTGTACGTAGATGAAAATGCCTCTATCAGCCCTGGGAGCTCCCAGAACTAACAGAAAGATCGACCTTGTGTCAGACCCCCGCAGATTCAACTAGGCACACAGCCACGACCCTACGGCTACCCAGACGGCAAGGCAATTTCAAAAACAATAAAACAATAGCAAACTTCCTGGCTGAAGGCAAAAGTTCAATATTTCAAAATATCACAATATGCAGTTGCCTGCTTTATTTGTCCATTTTACGGTTTCGTAAATTATATCTTTGCTTCGCAGGTACTGTTTGATCGGCAAATAGCATATCACTGGTATCTGTTGCAGTGTTCAAGTTCGCAGATGACAGAATTTTTTCTGATGCAGGAGACAAATGTTCAGAGTTCAAAGGAGTCTTTTCAGGAGGAGAGTCAGATTTCGGAGTGTCAGTAATCAATTCGGCATCGCTGAAAGGGATGAACTTTGGTGTGCGTTCAGACTCGGAGGCACCAATTCCCTTCTTCACCCAGTCGTCGTAAGGAAGTGGCAAAGGTACACGCTTAACATGGGATGCGTGCACCCAGTGCTTGCGACCAGCTACACGAACTGCTGTCCTCGTTGCAAGCAGGACCTGGAAGGGGCCGATGTATCTGGGCTGAAGGTTCTTCGTCCTCGCGAAATTCCTGATAACCACTTGATCTCCTGGTTTCAGCTGATGCCCTGGACTCTCCGGAGGCTTTGGTAAAGCATCGAAAACCTGTTGGTGAATAAGACTCAATTTAGCAGTCAAGTCGTAAAGGTAGTCTATTAACATAGGATATTCTAGAGAACAAAACTCCTTAGGCCTCGGCACACCCCAAATATTTGCCGGGCGGCCAAACACTATCTCATAAGGGCTAAGCCCCACTCTAGAATGTACAGTTGCTCTCGTGGATAACAAAGCTAAAGGAAGTGCGTCTGGCCAGGCTAAACCTGTGGATGCTTGTATCTTAGCTAATTTCAGTTTGAGGGTGCCATTGTAACCCTCCACTAAACCAGCAGACTGGGGGTGATTTGCACTGTGGAACTTTTGTTTCAGACCTAGGCCGGCACACACACTCTGCATAACTTTCCCTATAAACTCACTTCCGTTATCTGACCATACAATCCGTGGCATACCGAATCTAGGGAAATATTCTTTGAGAAGAACTTTGGCAGTTGATAGGGCAGTATTGTCCTTTAGTGGGTATGCTTCGATCCACCTAGAAAAAGCACAGACTACCACCAGGACATATTTCAAATTATTACAGCGATCCATGTGAATGAAGTCTAACTGAATCACTTCAAAGGGGCAGGAAGGAGGAGCGAAGTGAGCAGCAGGAGTTGGAGTTCCCTTGCCAGGGTTATGCATCAGGCATACCATACAATTTTTCACCACTCTCTCTGATCCCATCATTCTTCCAGACCGGAGCCAACATCTTACAGATTCCTTTAGAACTTATATGCGCTACTCCATGCGCCATCGTCACCACTGCAAGCACATACGCATCAGGCAACATCCAACGCTGCTGTTCTGTCAAATCAATCCAACACCCATTCGAATCCAATTTGCCCGTACTCTCTCTCCATACACGTTTCTCTTCCTCAGTTGCTTCTTTCTGAATCTCTTTCACACTTTCCATTGTATCCTCACACATTCCAGATTCAGCAATCCACCTTGCAGACGTAGCAACATACATTCTGCTCATCATGTCTCTAGCTGTCTGTTTAGCGGTCTCATCAGCAAAAGCATTTCCACGACCAACATCATCCGTGATTGCTTTATGAGCACTGCACTTCACAATCGCAACTTCAGTCGGCAAGGTTAGAGATTCCAACAAATCGTTAACTAGCTGACCATGTTGAATCTTAGTCCCATGGGACGTAATGAAACCTCTTTCTCTCCACAAACGGCCAAAACTATGGGCCACGCCAAATGCGTACTGACTATCTGTAAAGACATTCACTCTCTTTCCCTTAGCTAAAACACACGCTCTGGTTAAAGCTATTAATTCTGCAGCTTGGGCAGAATTCTGATTCACTCTTGCAGTCTCCACAATCGTCTTCAAAGTCGTTACTGCGTAAGCGGCAGTCACATCACCATTCTCCAATTTAAAACATGACCCATCCACATACAATGTGCCATCTGGATCTGATAATGGAGTATCCTTTAAGTCAATACGTCCTTTTGTCTCTTCCTCCGTTCTAAAGCAACAATCATGTGGTTCGGAATCACTCGACTCTTGATTAGCCGGCAACAACGTTGCTGGATTCAATACATTGCATCTTTTGATCTGAATATGACTCGCTAGTAATGTCAGCTCGTAACCAGATAGTCTCGCACTAGTAAGGTGTTGTGTCTTCGTTCGATTCATGAGTGTATCCACCGCATGAGGAACCATGACCACTAGCATGTTGTTCATCACCAAACCAGCAGATTGTCGAATGGAAGCCGCAGCTGCCGCTGTAGCTCTCAAACAACGAGGTAACGCTCTAGCTACCGGATCTAATGTTGATGAGAAATACGCACAAGGGCGTTGTTTATCACCAAACTTCTGTGTCAGAACACTCAACGCGCAACCTTCTCTCTCGTGAACGTAGAGCGTGAATGGCTTACTGTAATCAGGTGTACCCAATACAGGAGCTGAACACAGTGCTTTTCGTAACTCAGTAAAACTCTCCTGACATTCATCAGACCATGGCACCGGACTCGGAACATTTTTCCCAGTCAAAGCTACCAATGGTTTCGCTAAAAGAGAAAAATTTGGGATCCACTGCCTACAGTAAGAGGTAATACCTAGAAAGGCACGTACTTCTCTCTGTGTGCGTGGAACACTCATCTGCGTAATTGTTTTTATTCTCTCTGGGGTCAACTTCCTTCCCTCCTTTGACAAGAGATGACCTAGGTAGGTCACTTCTTGGCAGCAGTATTGCATTTTTGAAGGTGATACCTTGTGATTCAAATTAGACAAGTGATGCAATAACGAAACCGTAGCTGCTTTGCAAGTTTCCTTGTCATCGGCAGCCACTAGAAGATCATCTACATACTGCACTAGAGCAGAACCTGGAGGAAGGACAAAGGAATCTAACTGACTCTTTAATGCTTGACTGTAAATAGATGGGCTCTCACAGTAGCCCTGTGGAGCGCGTTTAAATCTGAAACTGCGACCTCCTAGACAGAAGCCGAAAATATCTCTGCTTTCCTCGGCTATCGGAATGCTGAAAAAGGCATTTTTCAAGTCGATGACTGAAAACCAAGTGGCTGTAGCAGGAATCAATGTTAACAAGGCAGTAATGTCTGGAACCACAGGAAACTGCGGTACCACAATCTTATTGACTTCTCTAAGGTCGATGACAAACCTATACACTGGAGGCTTTGTAGGATCAGTTCGTTTCAAAATCGGTAATACAGGACTATTACAAACATTTCCTCTAGTTTCTTCAACCACACCTTTCTTAATCAAATCTTGCACAATCAATAAAAGTGCACGCTCACCTTCACTAGATATTTTGTATTGCGGAATTCTTGGAAATTTCACATTTGCTTTCAAAGTTACTACATATGGTGGTATTTCTAAAAGGCCTACATCATTAGGACCAGTCGCCCAAAGAGAATCAGGGAGTGAACGCAGCTCTGGCGGGAGTGCATCCATTGACAAGTACATCGGAGAGGTGATTCTTTTACCCAATGTAAGCTGTACCCCTTCCGGAGAACAGTACAATGTCGCATATAGTCGTTTTAACAAGTCTAAACCAAGCAGATTTTCATTACAACCCGTCGTCAAAATCAAGGGTGCTTTCAATTGACACGGTCCAACAGAAATAGACAAAGGACCAGATATGGGGTTGTAAACAGGGGTGCCTGAAAAACCTACAGAAACATTTGTTGAGCCGGACAAAGGTGCGCCAGGGAGTTTCGCATGAATGATAGAACTTTTTGCCGCACCAGTATCCAACAGAAACGGTTCGACTACACCTGATGTTGCTACTGCGACATAAGGCCCACTCTGATCCACTGGAACTGATACTACTCCCTCTCTCTGTCCATGGCTGTCCTAGTACCCATTTTGCTGAAATCCCTCATCCACTTCACAATAGTCTTCAACAAGATATTGTTGAGATCTATTTTGCTGAGTAGACTGTCCATTTCGTTGATCAAAGTGATTGGAAGGACGATCATTCATCTGTGGAGGCATAGCACCTCGCCCTCGACCTCTAGAATTCTGCACAAAACCACCACGACCTCTCTGAGCTGCTGCTGCATTATTTTGCGCTAAGATCGGACATTCATTCTTGTAGTGACCCTCTTTCTTACAATACGCACACTGGTTCCATTGATATTGAGGCCTCGTTGAACTATAATCTGTCCTTTGATACGAATTCTGTTGCGTGTTAGTCTGATTCGTGCGAGGCGGATACGCCTGTTGCAAAAGAACTTTAGTCTTTAAATCTTTCGTTTTCTTGTCTGATTTCTCTTTTTCCTCTTTATCCCTATTTTCGTAATATTGTGCAGTTGCAAGTATTTGCGCAGTTGTAGAAACAGCCCACGCACTCTCTGAATCCTTTAATTTATTGCATAACTCAGGTAACAAATTATGTACAAATTTATCGACAAACAGTCTCTGTCCTCCTTCTGTGCTCATATCCTGACCACTATGATCTACAAAAGTCTCTTCGAACCTTGTGAAGAAGTCGGAGACACTTTCGTCTTTCTTTTGCCTGCATGCGGATAACTTGTCCCAATTAACACGTAATGCGGGCATCAGAGTCTTCATTAAGTCTATTATCCTACCCGGAAGATTAGCAATTAGGGGTTCAGGTTTTGCACCACCCGTTTGCTGACCATCCGCTGCAGTGATAGCTGCCCAATCACCACCTAAGGCAACTTGATGATCCTCCCTACGAATTTTAGCCCACACTGGTTGCGGAACTACATTTCCAAATAACATGTCAATGTCTGCTAAGTTCATTATACAAGCCTCAACTGTCTGTGTTAATTCCTTGTAATATCCAGCAGGATTCTTACGCGGATCTGGTAAGGCCTGTTTCACTGCTAGCACTTCGGCTCGCTTCCACGGAATGTGTATCCATACTCTCTGGAATTGCGCCGGAGCGGCTACAACACCATTAGGAGCATCAGCTTGCACAGCTTCGCGCCAAATCGGAGGAACCTCCCTCATTGGATATTGGCGACTCAGCTTCGTCTTACCTTTCTCTAAATCTCTCGGTGAACGAAGAGATGGATCATTTCTAAAACTTAAGATCAGTTCCATCGCTTCCTCTATATTTTCACCTACTATCATACCAGCAGCAAACTCTTTCTGAACCTTAATTAAGTCTTCTAAATTCGATTCAACATCATCTTCTTCTATCTCCTCACGTAACAACGAACACATCTCATCAAAGACATACCGTTGCGTTGGTTCCTTCCACTGCATAAATGTGTCTAGCACATCTCTCGTACTATATCTCCTACTCTTCGAAATCCATCTGAGAGCCGTGGAATCTAAAATTCCCCGTTCCTCAGGGCTTGGATGCTGACTACGTCTTTGAACAGAATCAGAAGTAGGAGTCTTGATTAAAGTTTTATAGAAAGGAGACAGCATATTAGACACAGAATCAGTGATTCTTCGACGAACAGAAAGTGGAGTCAACACACTCGCAGACGTAGAGAACACAGTGGAAGTAGGAACAGATAGCGGAACAGTAGGAGTATCGAGAAAAATAGTTTGTGGAGCAGTAGGTGTAAGCGAGACAGATACAGGTATAGAAGTCGGCAATCCAGGAGGAGGAGGAGCCGTAGGAACATTCACATTAACTATAGGAGGTACAGGAGCTTGATTCTGAGGGGCAGGAGCAGGAATACCAGGTTGTCCAGCAACCGGCAATTGAACATTCGGTACAAGTGGAGCCGTAGCACCTTGTGCATACGGTGGAGGTGACCGTAACAAATAAGACAACAGAGGATCGTTTTCGGGGTCCTCTAGTATCTTAGCTGTTTTCGATGGCAAGGCAGGATAGCACTTGTCAATCGCTAAATTATGCTCTCTAATGGCCACCTCTATGGCCTTCTCACACTCATTATCTTGCAACTGTTTAGTTGCTTGCTCTAGAGTCAACTCTTCTTTCTCCTTCTGTTCTTTCTTTAATCTCTTCATTTCTCTCTGTTTGGATTCTTTTCGCCAATAACGGAAAGAATCAAACATTGCCGGCCGGGCTTTCTTTCTAAACAATTTCGCTTCTAAATTGTTAAGAATTTCGAGTTCAAAACTTCCATGCAGTGGCCAACTAAGGACACCGTCTTTCTCAGTGTAGCGGACCCACACCTCATTATAAGATATAGGACCCACACCATGTTTACAATATAAATCATATAGGGGAGTCCCAATCGGAGGAACCAGACATGAGTCCTCCAATCGTGAGTCACTGTTGCAACCAAAGCACGACAACATACAATTTCTCCGACTTACCATTTTTCAGTCCGGAACACAAAACAAACAAAACACAAAACAGATATGTGCACCTGAACCAAGAACTTAGGCCTACCAAAAACGAACTAATGTATCGATACCCAAACTGAACCAAATAGATTATCGTAACCAATGATAATCTTACGAAACTAAACCAAACCAAGAACCAAAAAGGATTTTAACAACCCTCTCAAAGTAACCCACTAGCTAGCAACCACTAAATACTTAACTGAGGCACTGAAGACGTCACCAAGGAGAAACCCGTCACGTTTCGCTGTACTAAGGGCTGCACCTCGGGTCCAAGACAGGGCGACGGTCAAGGCAACAGCCCACTGCAGCCGTCCTGAACGGGAACCCTTGTGGAAGAGAACTTCGGGCCACTTTTGCGATATGCCGGGATCGATGAAGTGGGGCGCCTCCCTCAGGAATCTTCACACGAAGCTTCTCGAACTCTTCAGGCTTTTGGACCGGTACCGAATGACGTCGCCCCACGTTGGGCGCCAATTGGAGTTCTGGACTTTTTGGTTCCGTCCAGAGGTGTCAGGGAACAACACCCAAAGACCCCGGAGTTCCACCTGCCTTGGTGCGCAAATGAACAGAAACACGGGCTTCTCGATGGTGGCGTCAAAGACCAAAGGTTTATTACTGCAGGGACACAGAAGTCACAGAAACTACACATGGGCAGTATCTAGGAGCCTGTTCAAATTGTACAAAGAGGGTTGCTCCTTATATACTAAATTTTGGCCTTCAGGCGAATTCTTCACATGTTGGTACATTCCCAAAGCCTTTGTGTCATAGACAATAAATATTTGGCGTACACAGGAACCGTTGATAAAATCTGATACAAAACATCTACGAAGAGGGGTTCCCACTAGTTCATCACAATCCCCTGTCAATATTGTATTCAAGAGCCGGACCGCCTCATCGTAAATTTCGTTACCTCCCCCTAATAAAGATTCAGAAAGAAAGGAACGGAGCCAGGTGTGGAAGATAGAAAAGCGGGATAAGAGATGTTTGTGGGTTGTAAATGGGCAAGGCTACCGGCTTCGGCCGCCTAATCATGATCGGGACAATGGACACAAGAACCAGTTCAGTTGGGCTGGCCCCGGGCAGAGGAGGCAGCCTTTGTCGAGTCATGTAGCTACAGCGTGATCTGGTTTAAGGTGCACGTGTCATGAAAGAGGTGAATCTCCGGCTAAGGTTACGTGTCCTTAATCGAAATGAAGTGATCAGAGGTTATTGCGTATGTGAGGGCAAGAAACACAAAATGGCTGCCATGATCTAAGATGGATGCCGTGGGTAGATCAGAAATGTGTTCATAACAGGAGTACTCTTGCTCGTATCGTAGCGAAAACACCAGGATATGCTAAATGGATCATTTGCGGTTCGCTGATACCAATATTATGTATTTCCGACAATATTGAAAACACGGGTTCAAATCGTCACGGAACCTCAGACCCTCCTTTTGCCCTTACATAGGCAATTACTCAGTCTATGTCAGAATCTAATTCTATGCTCATCAGGTCAGTGACATGCTGTTGTATCATCATCCTTTCTCGTGCCTTTTCTCCAAATGCAGGTGGTTCCCTAAAACAGGTTGCAGCACAAAGACTACACAGGGCTGGACCACACTGGATAATCAGGCAGCATGAGAATAGGAATACTAAGATGACACCAATGACCATTAGAACCTTCCATCCCCACGCTGAGATCAGAGTCCAAAACCACTCCATGGAGGACCAGTTTCCCTTGTCTACGTGAATAGAGTCGGAAATCTTGTGTAGCTTAGAGATCGCCTCATAGACTGTTGGAGCATTATTGGGAATAAAGACACAGCAGCTCGATTGGATCATTCTGCATACCCCACCTCGATCTGCAAGTATAACGTCTAGAACCATACGGTTCTGCAACGTCATGAGTCTATCCGCCTGAAGCTCAGCTGTCAAATTGCTAAGGGCACCAGCAGTTTCGGTAATAGTAGATTCAACTACCCGTGTTAGCTGACGTATGTTTCTACTATTGGCCATAGGTCCCCAGAACGGAAGGAAGCCTTTGAAGAAGTCTCCAGCTTCCTGACCAGCGGTATCTTCCTTGCTGAAAACACCTCTCGCTACTCTAGTCTTGTGGTAGTCAGATGAAGCAGTGTATGTTGGAGGCAACAATCGAGCAATATAACATGAACCTGAAAAGTCAGCAGGCAACCATGTATAAGCTCTGTCTCGACAGATGAAGTAGGTACCCCTCGCAGTAAGGAAGCAGGGGAAGAGTTAGCCGGAAACACATAAGTCTCTACGCACTCACTCCTCCCTAGCTGAGCTCTCGAATTTCTCCCATTACCTTGCAAACAGACCTGACCTCGGTGAGGTACGACCCAGACTGGAGTTGAGCTTTTACGCTTGCTTTCTCCCAAACTAAGGCGATACTCTGAAGAATTCCAACTTAAATATACTCGCAATTCGTCTCTAGGGTATGATGGAGTATTATTGACGTCCTTGATCATGTCAATAATTCCCTGGACTAAGGCTTTGTTGGCAGAGTTATATTTAGTGGAACGTGGTGGACGTGGAGGATAGGTTTCAAGGGCATAAGCAAAGATGGTTTGAAGGGCCTGAAATGATCCATTGTAGCTGAAAGGCAAAACCAGATAGGGAATGCCTTTATCCATAGTGTGGGGTATCAAGCCACACACCCAGCAGTCTGTAGTGTTAACTACCAGTTGGTGTTGGTGCAAGAGCTGTACAAAAATGTTATTAATGAATTCTGAGCGTCGGGCTTGCTCATGTTCAGGAAACGAGTGAAAAGAGTGTATAGAGGAAACAGTAGAAGTAACAGGATTTAGGGGAGGTACTGTAGTTACTGGCACATAAATCAAACTTATACCGAAAACGATTCCACCCACCAACGTTATAAAAACAATTAAAAATGTAATGGCACATTGCATCAAAAAGCATTTGCTGTGAAGAATTCTGTAAAGTCTGTTTCTGCGAACATAAATCACATTTTCTCGTTGCAGCGCAGGAAGCTCCATCTTCTACAATCCGCTCGCGACCACTGATGATGTGTACGTAGATGAAAATGCCTCTATCAGCCCTGGGAGCTCCCAGAACTAACAGAAAGATCGACCTTGTGTCAGACCCCCGCAGATTCAACTAGGCACACAGCCACGACCCTACGGCTACCCAGACGGCAAGGCAATTTCAAAAACAATAAAACAATAGCAAACTTCCTGGCTGAAGGCAAAAGTTCAATATTTCAAAATATCACAATATGCAGTTGCCTGCTTTATTTGTCCATTTTACGGTTTCGTAAATTATATCTTTGCTTCGCAGGTACTGTTTGATCGGCAAATAGCATATCACTGGTATCTGTTGCAGTGTTCAAGTTCGCAGATGACAGAATTTTTTCTGATGCAGGAGACAAATGTTCAGAGTTCAAAGGAGTCTTTTCAGGAGGAGAGTCAGATTTCGGAGTGTCAGTAATCAATTCGGCATCGCTGAAAGGGATGAACTTTGGTGTGCGTTCAGACTCGGAGGCACCAATTCCCTTCTTCACCCAGTCGTCGTAAGGAAGTGGCAAAGGTACACGCTTAACATGGGATGCGTGCACCCAGTGCTTGCGACCAGCTACACGAACTGCTGTCCTCGTTGCAAGCAGGACCTGGAAGGGGCCGATGTATCTGGGCTGAAGGTTCTTCGTCCTCGCGAAATTCCTGATAACCACTTGATCTCCTGGTTTCAGCTGATGCCCTGGACTCTCCGGAGGCTTTGGTAAAGCATCGAAAACCTGTTGGTGAATAAGACTCAATTTAGCAGTCAAGTCGTAAAGGTAGTCTATTAACATAGGATATTCTAGAGAACAAAACTCCTTAGGCCTCGGCACACCCCAAATATTTGCCGGGCGGCCAAACACTATCTCATAAGGGCTAAGCCCCACTCTAGAATGTACAGTTGCTCTCGTGGATAACAAAGCTAAAGGAAGTGCGTCTGGCCAGGCTAAACCTGTGGATGCTTGTATCTTAGCTAATTTCAGTTTGAGGGTGCCATTGTAACCCTCCACTAAACCAGCAGACTGGGGGTGATTTGCACTGTGGAACTTTTGTTTCAGACCTAGGCCGGCACACACACTCTGCATAACTTTCCCTATAAACTCACTTCCGTTATCTGACCATACAATCCGTGGCATACCGAATCTAGGGAAATATTCTTTGAGAAGAACTTTGGCAGTTGATAGGGCAGTATTGTCCTTTAGTGGGTATGCTTCGATCCACCTAGAAAAAGCACAGACTACCACCAGGACATATTTCAAATTATTACAGCGATCCATGTGAATGAAGTCTAACTGAATCACTTCAAAGGGGCAGGAAGGAGGAGCGAAGTGAGCAGCAGGAGTTGGAGTTCCCTTGCCAGGGTTATGCATCAGGCATACCATACAATTTTTCACCACTCTCTCTGATCCCATCATTCTTCCAGACCGGAGCCAACATCTTACAGATTCCTTTAGAACTTATATGCGCTACTCCATGCGCCATCGTCACCACTGCAAGCACATACGCATCAGGCAACATCCAACGCTGCTGTTCTGTCAAATCAATCCAACACCCATTCGAATCCAATTTGCCCGTACTCTCTCTCCATACACGTTTCTCTTCCTCAGTTGCTTCTTTCTGAATCTCTTTCACACTTTCCATTGTATCCTCACACATTCCAGATTCAGCAATCCACCTTGCAGACGTAGCAACATACATTCTGCTCATCATGTCTCTAGCTGTCTGTTTAGCGGTCTCATCAGCAAAAGCATTTCCACGACCAACATCATCCGTGATTGCTTTATGAGCACTGCACTTCACAATCGCAACTTCAGTCGGCAAGGTTAGAGATTCCAACAAATCGTTAACTAGCTGACCATGTTGAATCTTAGTCCCATGGGACGTAATGAAACCTCTTTCTCTCCACAAACGGCCAAAACTATGGGCCACGCCAAATGCGTACTGACTATCTGTAAAGACATTCACTCTCTTTCCCTTAGCTAAAACACACGCTCTGGTTAAAGCTATTAATTCTGCAGCTTGGGCAGAATTCTGATTCACTCTTGCAGTCTCCACAATCGTCTTCAAAGTCGTTACTGCGTAAGCGGCAGTCACATCACCATTCTCCAATTTAAAACATGACCCATCCACATACAATGTGCCATCTGGATCTGATAATGGAGTATCCTTTAAGTCAATACGTCCTTTTGTCTCTTCCTCCGTTCTAAAGCAACAATCATGTGGTTCGGAATCACTCGACTCTTGATTAGCCGGCAACAACGTTGCTGGATTCAATACATTGCATCTTTTGATCTGAATATGACTCGCTAGTAATGTCAGCTCGTAACCAGATAGTCTCGCACTAGTAAGGTGTTGTGTCTTCGTTCGATTCATGAGTGTATCCACCGCATGAGGAACCATGACCACTAGCATGTTGTTCATCACCAAACCAGCAGATTGTCGAATGGAAGCCGCAGCTGCCGCTGTAGCTCTCAAACAACGAGGTAACACTCTAGCTACCGGATCTAATGTTGATAAGAAATACGCACAAGGGCGTTGTTTATCACCAAACTTCTGTGTCAGAACACTCAACGCGCAACCTTCTCTCTCGTGAACGTAGAGCGTGAATGGCTTACTGTAATCAGGTGTACCCAATACAGGAGCTGAACACAGTGCTTTTCGTAACTCAGTAAAACTCTCCTGACATTCATCAGACCATGGCACCGGACTCGGAACATTTTTCCCAGTCAAAGCTACCAATGGTTTCGCTAAAAGAGAAAAATTTGGGATCCACTGCCTACAGTAAGAGGTAATACCTAGAAAGGCACGTACTTCTCTCTGTGTGCGTGGAACACTCATCTGCGTAATTGTTTTTATTCTCTCTGGGGTCAACTTCCTTCCCTCCTTTGACAAGAGATGACCTAGGTAGGTCACTTCTTGGCAGCAGTATTGCATTTTTGAAGGTGATACCTTGTGATTCAAATTAGACAAGTGATGCAATAACGAAACCGTAGCTGCTTTGCAAGTTTCCTTGTCATCGGCAGCCACTAGAAGATCATCTACATACTGCACTAGAGCAGAACCTGGAGGAAGGACAAAGGAATCTAACTGACTCTTTAATGCTTGACTGTAAATAGATGGGCTCTCACAGTAGCCCTGTGGAGCGCGTTTAAATCTGAAACTGCGACCTCCTAGACAGAAGCCGAAAATATCTCTGCTTTCCTCGGCTATCGGAATGCTGAAAAAGGCATTTTTCAAGTCGATGACTGAAAACCAAGTGGCTGTAGCAGGAATCAATGTTAACAAGGCAGTAATGTCTGGAACCACAGGAAACTGCGGTACCACAATCTTATTGACTTCTCTAAGGTCGATGACAAACCTATACACTGGAGGCTTTGTAGGATCAGTTCGTTTCAAAATCGGTAATACAGGACTATTACAAACATTTCCTCTAGTTTCTTCAACCACACCTTTCTTAATCAAATCTTGCACAATCAATAAAAGTGCACGCTCACCTTCACTAGATATTTTGTATTGCGGAATTCTTGGAAATTTCACATTTGCTTTCAAAGTTACTACATATGGTGGTATTTCTAAAAGGCCTACATCATTAGGACCAGTCGCCCAAAGAGAATCAGGGAGTGAACGCAGCTCTGGCGGGAGTGCATCCATTGACAAGTACATCGGAGAGGTGATTCTTTTACCCAATGTAAGCTGTACCCCTTCCGGAGAACAGTACAATGTCGCATATAGTCGTTTTAACAAGTCTAAACCAAGCAGATTTTCATTACAACCCGTCGTCAAAATCAAGGGTGCTTTCAATTGACACGGTCCAACAGAAATAGACAAAGGACCAGATATGGGGTTGTAAACAGGGGTGCCTGAAAAACCTACAGAAACATTTGTTGAGCCGGACAAAGGTGCGCCAGGGAGTTTCGCATGAATGATAGAACTTTTTGCCGCACCAGTATCCAACAGAAACGGTTCGACTACACCTGATGTTGCTACTGCGACATAAGGCCCACTCTGATCCACTGGAACTGATACTACTCCCTCTCTCTGTCCATGGCTGTCCTAGTACCCATTTTGCTGAAATCCCTCATCCACTTCACAATAGTCTTCAACAAGATATTGTTGAGATCTATTTTGCTGAGTAGACTGTCCATTTCGTTGATCAAAGTGATTGGAAGGACGATCATTCATCTGTGGAGGCATAGCACCTCGCCCTCGACCTCTAGAATTCTGCACAAAACCACCACGACCTCTCTGAGCTGCTGCTGCATTATTTTGCGCTAAGATCGGACATTCATTCTTGTAGTGACCCTCTTTCTTACAATACGCACACTGGTTCCATTGATATTGAGGCCTCGTTGAACTATAATCTGTCCTTTGATACGAATTCTGTTGCGTGTTAGTCTGATTCGTGCGAGGCGGATACGCCTGTTGCAAAAGAACTTTAGTCTTTAAATCTTTCGTTTTCTTGTCTGATTTCTCTTTTTCCTCTTTATCCCTATTTTCGTAATATTGTGCAGTTGCAAGTATTTGCGCAGTTGTAGAAACAGCCCACGCACTCTCTGAATCCTTTAATTTATTGCATAACTCAGGTAACAAATTATGTACAAATTTATCGACAAACAGTCTCTGTCCTCCTTCTGTGCTCATATCCTGACCACTATGATCTACAAAAGTCTCTTCGAACCTTGTGAAGAAGTCGGAGACACTTTCGTCTTTCTTTTGCCTGCATGCGGATAACTTGTCCCAATTAACACGTAATGCGGGCATCAGAGTCTTCATTAAGTCTATTATCCTACCCGGAAGATTAGCAATTAGGGGTTCAGGTTTTGCACCACCCGTTTGCTGACCATCCGCTGCAGTGATAGCTGCCCAATCACCACCTAAGGCAACTTGATGATCCTCCCTACGAATTTTAGCCCACACTGGTTGCGGAACTACATTTCCAAATAACATGTCAATGTCTGCTAAGTTCATTATACAAGCCTCAACTGTCTGTGTTAATTCCTTGTAATATCCAGCAGGATTCTTACGCGGATCTGGTAAGGCCTGTTTCACTGCTAGCACTTCGGCTCGCTTCCACGGAATGTGTATCCATACTCTCTGGAATTGCGCCGGAGCGGCTACAACACCATTAGGAGCATCAGCTTGCACAGCTTCGCGCCAAATCGGAGGAACCTCCCTCATTGGATATTGGCGACTCAGCTTCGTCTTACCTTTCTCTAAATCTCTCGGTGAACGAAGAGATGGATCATTTCTAAAACTTAAGATCAGTTCCATCGCTTCCTCTATATTTTCACCTACTATCATACCAGCAGCAAACTCTTTCTGAACCTTAATTAAGTCTTCTAAATTCGATTCAACATCATCTTCTTCTATCTCCTCACGTAACAACGAACACATCTCATCAAAGACATACCGTTGCGTTGGTTCCTTCCACTGCATAAATGTGTCTAGCACATCTCTCGTACTATATCTCCTACTCTTCGAAATCCATCTGAGAGCCGTGGAATCTAAAATTCCCCGTTCCTCAGGGCTTGGATGCTGACTACGTCTTTGAACAGAATCAGAAGTAGGAGTCTTGATTAAAGTTTTATAGAAAGGAGACAGCATATTAGACACAGAATCAGTGATTCTTCGACGAACAGAAAGTGGAGTCAACACACTCGCAGACGTAGAGAACACAGTGGAAGTAGGAACAGATAGCGGAACAGTAGGAGTATCGAGAAAAATAGTTTGTGGAGCAGTAGGTGTAAGCGAGACAGATACAGGTATAGAAGTCGGCAATCCAGGAGGAGGAGGAGCCGTAGGAACATTCACATTAACTATAGGAGGTACAGGAGCTTGATTCTGAGGGGCAGGAGCAGGAATACCAGGTTGTCCAGCAACCGGCAATTGAACATTCGGTACAAGTGGAGCCGTAGCACCTTGTGCATACGGTGGAGGTGACCGTAACAAATAAGACAACAGAGGATCGTTTTCGGGGTCCTCTAGTATCTTAGCTGTTTTCGATGGCAAGGCAGGATAGCACTTGTCAATCGCTAAATTATGCTCTCTAATGGCCACCTCTATGGCCTTCTCACACTTATTATCTTGCAACTGTTTAGTTGCTTGCTCTAGAGTCAACTCTTCTTTCTCCTTCTGTTCTTTCTTTAATCTCTTCATTTCTCTCTGTTTGGATTCTTTTCGCCAATAACGGAAAGAATCAAACATTGCCGGCCGGGCTTTCTTTCTAAACAATTTCGCTTCTAAATTGTTAAGAATTTCGAGTTCAAAACTTCCATGCAGTGGCCAACTAAGGACACCGTCTTTCTCAGTGTAGCGGACCCACACCTCATTATAAGATATAGGACCCACACCATGTTTACAATATAAATCATATAGGGGAGTCCCAATCGGAGGAACCAGACATGAGTCCTCCAATCGTGAGTCACTGTTGCAACCAAAGCACGACAACATACAATTTCTCCGACTTACCATTTTTCAGTCCGGAACACAAAACAAACAAAACACAAAACAGATATGTGCACCTGAACCAAGAACTTAGGCCTACCAAAAACGAACTAATGTATCGATACCCAAACTGAACCAAATAGATTATCGTAACCAATGATAATCTTACGAAACTAAACCAAACCAAGAACCAAAAAGGATTTTAACAACCCTCTCAAAGTAACCCACTAGCTAGCAACCACTAAATACTTAACTGAGGCACTGAAGACGTCACCAAGGAGAAACCCGTCACGTTTCGCTGTACTAAGGGCTGCACCTCGGGTCCAAGACAGGGCGACGGTCAAGGCAACAGCCCACTGCAGCCGTCCTGAACGGGAACCCTTGTGGAAGAGAACTTCGGGCCACTTTTGCGATATGCCGGGATCGATGAAGTGGGGCGCCTCCCTCAGGAATCTTCACACGAAGCTTCTCGAACTCTTCAGGCTTTTGGACCGGTACCGAATGACGTCGCCCCACGTTGGGCGCCAATTGGAGTTCTGGACTTTTTGGTTCCGTCCAGAGGTGTCAGGGAACAACACCCAAAGACCCCGGAGTTCCACCTGCCTTGGTGCGCAAATGAACAGAAACACGGGCTTCTCGATGGTGGCGTCAAAGACCAAAGGTTTATTACTGCAGGGACACAGAAGTCACAGAAACTACACATGGGCAGTATCTAGGAGCCTGTTCAAATTGTACAAAGAGGGTTGCTCCTTATATACTAAATTTTGGCCTTCAGGCGAATTCTTCACATGTTGGTACATTCCCAAAGCCTTTGTGTCATAGACAATAAATATTTGGCGTACACAGGAACCGTTGATAAAATCTGATACAAAACATCTACGAAGAGGGGTTCCCACTAGTTCATCACAATCCCCTGTCAATATTGTATTCAAGAGCCGGACCGCCTCATCGTAAATTTCGTTACCTCCCCCTAATAAAGATTCAGAAAGAAAGGAACGGAGCCAGGTGTGGAAGATAGAAAAGCGGGATAAGAGATGTTTGTGGGTTGTAAATGGGCAAGGCTACCGGCTTCGGCCGCCTAATCATGATCGGGACAATGGACACAAGAACCAGTTCAGTTGGGCTGGCCCCGGGCAGAGGAGGCAGCCTTTGTCGAGTCATGTAGCTACAGCGTGATCTGGTTTAAGGTGCACGTGTCATGAAAGAGGTGAATCTCCGGCTAAGGTTACGTGTTCTTAATCGAAATGAAGTGATCAGAGGTTATTGCGTATGTGAGGGCAAGAAACACAAAATGGCTGCCATGATCTAAGATGGATGCCGTGGGTAGATCAGAAATGTGTTCATAACAGGAGTACTCTTGCTCGTATCGTAGCGAAAACACCAGGATATGCTAAATGGATCATTTGCGGTTCGCTGATACCAATATTATGTATTTCCGACAATATTGAAAACACGGGTTCAAATCGTCACGGAACCTCAATATAGAGCAGGGAAGACGAACAAGCTTTCCAATCTCTCACTCTAACTTTGTTTATTTATGTTTCATATATGCCATATGTTCGATGTCACTGCTCAGCCTGCTTGAGGGAAGATGTGGTGATGCTGCGCCTACAATGTAAATTGTTGAATGTTGGCTATGTGAGACATTTGGGGTCTGAAGGAAGAGGAGACATGTCCTTGCTCCTGGTAGAATGCCATACTGTTCTATTTAAATCTTTCAAGCTCCTCCCTCGTCCACTTGCTTCCTTCTCTGAGAATAGGAATCCTGCTTGTCTAATGCCATCCTGTACCTGTTCTGGGAAAAAAATAAATTTGCTGCTGCTTGATTTGTACACATCCTGTAATAGAGAAAACGTGTAATGTTTCTGTCCTGGCTGTACCTGCCCACTAAAGGAGGGAAGCTTGCACTTTTTCTGCTCAAGATGTATCTGTTCCATGGAGAAGGGGTGGATTTGTATGTTTATATTAATATTGTATTTATATAACGCAAATCTAGTCAAAAGGAAGTGGAGTACGGCACAAGGATAAATACAGTGCTCAACGTCCTTTTTAACTAGAATTGAGAGAAAAAGTAGCTGGTTTGTGGACTATTAATGCATTGTGATGTGGGTGTTTCTACTGCTGTTGTTCCATCCTAAGAAAAGCAGGATATGTTAAATGCACTTGCATACAATGCCCTTTGACCCAGTAACTGTTTTACTGCACATGATGTGAGATACTGAGACCTAAAATCCTGAGGCAGGTGCTTGCTTCATATAGCTAATAGTCAAGTGTCAAAATATATTGATGATAAAAAGCAAGATCCATTGCTTGCCGCTCTTGTTTTCAATCTTGTGGTAGGGAGACAACAATGAAAACATTTTTGTCTCACTCACACCCAAATTTCATATCGTTTTGACAGTTTAACAAAGAAAGAACATGGTCATCAAGTTAAAGGACATAGCCTCACCCAAACCAGAGAACCGATAACTAGGACACCGTACAATCAGTGAACGGTAGTGCTCTTGGAGACAACACAGTTCTAGATGTATAACCCACATTACAATGCAGAACCCACTTATAAAGCATACTACATTACATAGGGGAGAGTACCTCATCCTTCATGAATATATGTATGTATGTATGTATGTATGTATGTATGTATGATAAGTCCTTAAGTAGTTTGGTTGGTTTTTCCAGGAGCGGTGTGCTTCCTGTATATTTATGTCTGTCTTCTTTTCTTTTTTTTTGTGGCTGATTTTATGTATTGGGAGTCTCGTCTATTGTTTAACACGTATTGGTATCATGTCTTTTTGTGAAATTTGCACTGACATGGTCCACCTGGAAAGTGGGATCACACAATTGTGATTACTGTGTTTAACCTGTATTGTGCTACTTTGTAATTGATCCAGGATGTGAGGTTTACCAACTGAGCACTGATGATTTTATGTATATTTTTACTTTTATGGTCTATTGATCAAAATAAAGTTGTTATGATAATGATTTATGTCTGTTTATGGAGATTGTTTAACAATCTATTAACTCCTGTGCGTATGTTGGGCCAGTGTTTGTTGATATTCCGAAGCAGCACTTATTTCTCAATATCGGTACTTATTTCTGACAGTCCACCAGATGTTGACACTCTCTCTCTATTTGTTAACACAGTACATCAGGAGAGTATTTAAAAAATATTTCTACTCTAAAATTAAAATAACAAAAACTCAAGAAGGCCATTATCAGTGGTTTGGGTGACATGAGTTGCATAAACTGCAATGTGTTGTAGTGTGTTAATTAGGTGGTAACAGTATCACTGGTTTTCGGTAGCGCTAGCAGGGTCATTGAGTGGTGCAAGATGCAGTGGTCTCCTCCGAAATACCTTGGGCCCTGGCACTTATTTTCTTGCATATTAGGCGCTGCACTCACTCCTTCTTTAGTGTGTGAACTACCTAAGTTGTGCCCATCCTGCATCTGTGAATCATGTTATGTTCCCCAGCTACCACCACCAGTCCTTTACTTATTCTTATTGTTGGGGAAGATTGTACTGCAGCTTTGTTGAGTTGTGAAGATCTGTATAAAACGTTCCATTGAACAGTGATTTGTATTACCAATGCTATTTTCAATCCATGAAATGAACGGTAGAGGGAACCCTCACAAACTATTAAAGAAGAATTAATTGTTGGTGTACCTAATAACATAGTTTTTTAAATAGACTAGAAGACTTTGTCAAATGTAAGACCGTAGCTTAAAAGTGCTTTTATGTCATGTATAACACCTTCAGCCAAATCATGTTTTTAAACAGCAGATGGTATGGTGGGGCTTGAGACAGTAATGGCAGTGTTAAATCAGAAATACAAGGTCCTTAATGTAACATGCTTTTCTCTGAAAAGTCAGGAAAGTCTGATGGTTCTTATGTAAGAGTGCCAATTGGCAAACTTGTAAAATGAACAATGACATTTAGATTGTGAGTTTTGTCCATGGTTGCTCTGTCTCAGTAAAGGGCAGGATTTGAGACTCTGCAGATAGCTTTAATGCCACAAGAGTGAACATGTATGATGGGAGGCTAACAGGAATGTCATTTACAGGTATCTATAGTACACAGAACCTTTATAAGGGACCCCTATAGTCAAACTCTATTGTACCAAAACAAGCAATTTAGAGAAAATGTTGTTTGTTACTCATGATTAGGTTTACAATCAACAATCGTTTTACATGTATGTTGTGAATTCTGTATTTCCGACACATGACTGCAAGGGTACAATCAGTGGCGTCCCCTCCACTAAGGTAGGGGAGCATCGCCCCACTGCTAGGAGTAGCAAAGAAAGGGAAAAATAAAAAGATAATAACTGAATGTTATTATCATTTTATTTGTTCCTCCTGCTGTGGCAGTGCATGACGGGGTGGGCGTAGCTGCAAGGGAGGAGTGGTAGACACTTGTGTGCGTAGTGACTCTTTGGTCAGCCCTCTCCGGCCACCCAAAACAGTCTAGCACACTCCCCTGATCTCCATGCAGGCTGCCTTACAGCCTACATGGGGAACATACCCACCCCTACAGACCCTGGCTGAGCACCATGTCATGGCGCTCAGACCAATCACAACACTCCATTGGAGCGTTGTGATTGGTTTAAAGGAAGAAGCCTGGCGGACTGCTTTCTGTACCAACACATGCGAGAAGGAGAGATGACGCGGGACCCAGAGGCTCTCGTCACAAGGTAAGTTTTATATTGTTTTTTTTCTAAAGCAGGCCGTGAGCCACCCCTATGCCCCCCCCCCCCACCCGCGAGCTATGCCGACCAGCTCTGGGTACCATGCTGCTGGCAGTGTTAAAGGATTTGACTCCCATGGCGCATCCCTTCACTGATGCTCAAAGGGGGTCGGATCCCATCCTGATGTTTCTGTGTAGACATTTGAGCTTTAGTCATGTGATCCTGTGGACACATGGAACATGTCGTTTTGTGCACTATTTTCAGTGTGGAGCCTTGGTTACCGTCATTAATGCTAAAAATAGAAACAGCTGTTTTAACCATTTTGTGTTGCCCAAAGAGATAATGTATTTGTGAAAAACACTTCATTTTATTTTTACAATGTTTTAAAGAGTCTATTAGTAATATGAGTACACTGTTCAATGTATATGTGCAGCCTTGTATACTGATTTCTTATTGATCATACAGTTACTGTGCAATAAGTTCAGCCTGTATGTGCACTCAGGTGAATAAACTATGCTCTCAACAGTCTTATTGCAGTCACTATATCTTCATGGGATACTGTTACAAGGTGATATGATTGGGTCTGTGGTTTAAGCTGTGATTCAATGTGGTGTAGTTGTTGTATTGTCGAGTCTTTAGTCCAGGCCGGAAAATGTAGTAGTGACTATGTGTCCAGCTTCATGGTTATTAGGTTACATGGAATTAAACAAGTTCAATGGTATATTCTTATTGAGGTCCATGTAATGGGTTCCTAGTTTGGCCATGGTTGTGCTTCTGGGCACCTTTTCTATTATATTCCTCCTCAGATTATTCTTATTGTATCCTTTATCTGTGAATGCGTTGTCATTTGTGTAGTGTTATTTCAGCATTGAAGTGTTCTTTGGTGTTTATTTTATTTTCCTGGTGGTCCTGCCTACATATTTGTACCCACTGGGACACGTAATCAGGTAGACCACATTCATGGAGCTACCTTTAGGGTGGCTCCTTTGTTCCTAAGGATATTTTAAGCCCAGGTCAATTATGGTCCTAAGTTGTGCAGAGGTGCATACTGTTGCAATCCGATTGAGGGACATTTTGCAAGACTGCACGTTGGCTGAGGAACTTACCGCTTGTCAAGGAGACCAGCTGCTCGCTTGTTCTCGCCTGACGAGTTCTCCCGCCGCCGCACTGATACCAACTGCGGTCGCTGCGAGGAGAAACTCGCTTTCCCAGGGGCCTCTGCACCGGCGCTCCAGGAACGCGTCATAATCTTGCGCCTGGAGGCGCTACAAAGGAGGGGCTCGCCCGGCCAATAGTGGCTGTTGCAATCCGATTGAGGGACATTTTGCAAGACTGCACGTTGGCTGAGGAACTTACCGCTTGTCAAGGAGACCACCTGCTCGCTTGTTCTCGCCTGACGAGTTCTCCCGCCGCCGCACTGATACCAACTGCGGTCGCTGCGAGGAGAAACTCGCTTTCCCAGGGGCCTCTGCACCGGCGCTCCAGGAACGCGTCATAATCTTGCGCCTGGAGGCGCTAGAAAGGAGGGGCTCACCCGCAACGCGGGACGCCCGGACGAAGCCCGGACAAAGGGCGGGCCGTCTGAGGCCGTCCGAGGTCGGTCAAGGTTGGGTTGGGCCCGGTTTCTTGGTTTTTGATGTGATATATACTTAGTTGCAGTTTGTTGTTCACTGCGGACATCATTATTCAGTGCTTCTAATTGTATCTGTTGTGCTCAGAGAAATATGCCTCCGAAAAAGCAAGCTACCCCTAATAACACTATTGACAACTATCTTGTACATGTTGTAGAAAGAATCAATAGTGATAGGAGATCTTCCTTGGGAATAGATTCACCTACCCAATCTCCCCTCATTGATATGGAGTCAGATGATCCTTTTGCGCTTCAGATAAATAGTAGCTCAAATGGTGAAATACTTGATTCTCTTCCTGATACTATCATGATCCAGCCTAGTGGTATTGTCGCTGGTATTGAAGACTATAGTGTTAACGAAGCTTTGATAGAGATATCCACTAGTAATGAGTCCCCAATCTCCCCTGCAGCACCCATTCTAGTCCCGAGGATTAATGGGGAAAACCAAAAGGTTATGGCAAAACGGGAGGGTTTAAGGTCAGCCAAGAACAAAGTAGCAAACCTTCCGAGGAAATTTTCAGAGGAAGAGGAGGCTGATCTGACTAGCGAGGCTTATGTTACACTTTCAAATGCCCAATTTAACAAACTACTGTCATTGATGGAAACAAAAATCAAAGGTGCAGTTAAACCTCTGATCAGTAAAATAGATAAGTTAACCTCTGAGGTTAACCGATTAGAAGGTTTATTAGAAAAAACCCTGGGCGAAGTAGGTAAACTCCCGGAAATTGTTTCTTCTAGGATCGAGTCCACTCTGAGCAAACCAGCCACTGTAGTTAATAGTGGATCTATCCCTACCCTTGCATCAAATCCTCTAATGGCATCCAAGATTATCCTCCCTGGTGATGCTCCTAATGTTTCGATTTCAGTTCCCGTTGTTGCTGACCCAATCACTAAGAAAGGGACTTTTGAGCTTGTAGTTGAAGCTTCCCCATTGGTACTTGTCCTTGCTAACGTCCCTCCCTTGGCCCAAGGTGAACACGAAACAACATCTTCCTTAATAAATAAATCTTTATCATGGCTGACCAACAACATGGTAATTTCTCCATGGGGAAAGCAGCAACTTTCGGAAGAGCTCGTAAATGCGAGAAGGGTTCAGTGGATTGGGCACAGGGTCAAAAAGTTTAAGGGGGAGTGTGTTGTCCTTCACTTTTCTGACCCAGGGGTTTTGCCTAATATCTTGCCCAACATTTTACCACCACAGCGGAGATCAACCTCAATTGTTCCACTGACTTTGGACTTCTTGTACCCTAGGAAGGGAAGTGGTCCGAATTCAAGTATTCTGAGAACCAAATGGAAGATTGTGACCAAGAGGGGGAGGAAGGATGTTTCCTCGGTGGACTGGGGCTTGGGGTTGGAAAATCGTTTCTCTGCATTATCAAACTTGAATGCTTGTGACTGACAACCACCTATTTGTAACTCTATGCCACTGATTGTCTGTGATGAAAGCATTATTGGCGAGGCCAGCTACTTAACTAAAAATTGTACTAAGGGGTACCCCTATGAGGATCTAGCAGGCCCATCCAATGAAAATATTAATTCTAATGATATTGGTGAAAAGATGATGCATGAGACTATTACAAGCCCTAGTTCTGTCATGATAACTAATACGGGGAATCTTTTGTCTTGGAATGTGGCTGGACTATGTTCCAAGTTGGATTGTGCTGACTGGTTTGGATTTATTAATAAGTACGATCTTTGCATCTTCCAAGAGACTTGGGCGTGTGACCCTGTCTTTGCTTTGGGGTACATAAATTTTCATGTTCCTGCTTCTAAGGGCCCTAAAGGGCGTCCGGTGGGGGGTCTTACGATATGGATCAGGCAGTCTTTAAATGCTGTTGTAAAATGTGTGGAGCTTGACCAAAAAGATATCCAGCTCATCAGACTCACTAGTGATCTACCCATCTCCATAGATATTTATAATATCTATGCTAGAGGTGGAAACAAAGGTAAATCTGAGGTTCTCTTGAGCCTCTTTAATCTCCTTGAGACACACTCTGCAGGGAAAAACATACTAATTGCAGGCGATTTAAATCGCACTTTTGAACCTCTCATCACTGGTGACTCCCCTCTCTGGGTAGAGGAAGATAAGCTATGGGATATCCCCACATTAGACACTCCTCCGATAACTCGCTGGACAGCTGACATACTAGGCTTAAATGCAATGTGCCTGGAGTATGGGCTACGAGCCCTGAATGGTCGAACCAAGTCAGACCGTGTCCCTGCCATGACTTTTAATAACGGGCGAAACAAAAGTCGCATTGATTATGTCATTTGCAGCATATCTATATGGTCATCTGTTAGTGACATGGTGGTAACAGCAAGGCCAGAAAGCGACCATGACCCTTTATGCGTCTCTCACAATTGGTGGTCGTATAAAGTAATAGCACCAACCCCTTGTGACCAACTTTTGCTCCCGACGATTGTTCCAACTAACGATATGCGCAGGTTAAGGTGGTCAGGTGTCAGGACAGACCAGCAGGTCCTCGAAAAAATAGGAGCAGCGACAGACAAGGCCATTGCGGCCCTGGAGAGCATAGCGGGGACCTCACAGGGATATGAAGACATAACTAAAGCACACACGACTCTCTTTAATGAAGTTAAAAGTTACTTCCTAAAACCTGTACATAACAAGAGGGCCTGCACATTTAAAGCTGCAAAGTGGTATAATCATGATTGTAGGGCGGCAAGATCTAACCTAGGAGCTGCCATTAAGAGTAACAACCTGGGTGAGATCAGATCTGCTAGGAAGCACTATAAAAATTGTATTGCTAGGGCAAAAAGAGAATGGGACGAAGCCCACTGGCAGAAGTTGAAATGTGCAAGCGATCGTAAACATTCTAGACTATTTTGGCACATTGTCAAATGGGGTCACGAAAGGTCCCCAGAAGCTCCCAATAACAATGTTTCTCACGATGCATGGGTCGAATTTTTTAGTGAACAGTACTCTTCCAGGGACCAATTCGGTAACAGTTCCTGCCCCACTTACCTGTTCGCAGATGATGACATCTTTGTTCAGAGTGAAGTACTGTTTGCCCTGAAATCTGTTCATAGTGGCCGAGCACCGGGCATTGATGGTGTCCCTGCGGATGTTTTCTTAAATGACACCGATAGGTGGAGCAAATACATCTGCTTATTACTAAATCACATTGCTAGGGGTGCTGAAATTCCGGTATCCTGGCCGGGTGCTGTCATTATTCCGGTATATAAAAAGGGAGATCGTGCCCAACCTTGTAATTACCGCCCTATCAGCTTAATTGACACAGTTCAAAAGGTTGTAGGGCGTGTAATTATTAACAATTTGCTTGATTGGGCAGAGGAGCAGAATGTTTTATCTCCTTTTCAGGCTGGGTTTCGCAGAGCAACCAGCACTGTGGACCAGGTCTTCCGTTTTCAATTGATCCAGTGGAGTACTGTGGTACTGGGTGGAGGTAGTCTTTACGAAGCTTTCGTTGACCTACTGGCTGCATTCGACCTGGTGCCTAGGGCAAAATTGTGGGAGGTGTTGGCAGCTCTGGGGGTCCCAATGACCCTGTTGACCTTGATCATGAGACTCCATGAGGGTTCTTACGCTAAAATCCAATGGGGTGGCTATGGAAACGACACTGTCGACTTTCCTGTTGAGCGTGGGGTTCGACAGGGTTGTTCAATGGCACCAACATTGTTTACCCTTTTTATTAACGGCATAGTCTCCCGCATGCAATCTCAGGCTGTGGATGCTCCCTCTCTCGCAGGTGTAAAAGTTCCTATTTTAATGTTTGCCGATGACACCTTAATTTTATCGAAATCCCCTAGCGGTCTGCAAAAGGCACTGGTAATTTTTGACAGGTTTTGTTGTGACCACGGCTTGGAGGTAAACGCAGCTAAAACAAAACTCATGGTTTTTAATCCTTATAGAAATTTTAAATCTAAAATATCCATGAGTGGGCGTTACCTTGAAGTAGTAAATTCTTTTACTTACCTGGGGATTCACATTTCTAATGATAATAGATGGAACCAACATTTAAACATTGCAGTATTAAGATATAAGCAATTGGCTGGTACCATCATTAAGGAGCACAGTAAATCATTGACCAAACTGATTAAACCTCCCTTGATCATATACGAGGCTAAGGCAATAGGGTCAGCATTGTATGGGGCAGAGTTGTGGGGGCAAGAAAACCTCCAGGAGTTACAGACATCGGAGAATAACTTCCTTCGGAAACTTACAGGCACCCCACAGAGCAGTCCCCTTTTGCCTCTTAGATATGACCTTGGCAGGAAAGAAATCTCGGCAATGTGTAAACTCCGTCCAATATTATATTGGCGTAGAATCAGGACCACCCCTGAGTTGTCACATTATGCAGAAGGGTTTGCTGATGTTATCAAAGCGGACCGATTTAACAAAATTAGATGGTTTAAATCACTAAAATTAGCATTATCTGAACTAGGACTAAATGAACTGTGGTCCGATCCAGCCGGGTCATCCTTTCCATCTAAGTTATTTATAAAAAATCTTTTCTGGGAACGGGTTGAAAACAGGAGTTTGCTTAATATTAACAACGGGTCTATGACTACTGCTTTCCTTGAAGTTAAGCTGTTTCCTACATATGAAATGTATTGGGATTTTATAACGAAACCCATGGATAGGAAACTGTTTTTCCAAATGAGGGCTGGTTCTCTACCTCTACGCAACTTAACATCAAAGTGGAGAGATGGAGGTCCAGCTACTTGCCCAGTATGTGGGGAAGGAAAGGAAACGCTAGGTCATTTTCTGTTCTCCTGTCATGTATATTCCGCTCCCAGACGTGTTTGGTTGGCTCCTATGTGTAGAAATCTGGGTACTAAAAGTAGTATGGTAGCCTTGCGTATTGTAAAATCTACCTCCCTAACCTGGATTATAATAGCGACTGCAAAGTATTTGGGGTGGGCGTGGGTAATTAGGCAGAGATTGCTAGTAGGGTAACTACTCTCTGCTTAGTTGAACAGAGACTGCTAGATTATCTATTCTCTGTTCCGTTCCCACGTGAGGTGTCTTATCGGATGAACAATTATAAAAATTTTACTGACTTTTAAAAGTGATATTGGATTGTTTTTAACCCGATTTTTAATCAAATGAACTTTGCACCTGGGATTGTATGAAGTATGATGAAATGTAATTGTATTTCTCTATGTTCAATGTGCTTATGTCATATTGGATCTTGTAATGTAATTGTATTTTTTTATGTGTTGTATGTCTGCTTTTATACTCGAATAAAGCACTTTTGAATTGAATTGAATTGCATACTGAACACTAGTCGTACAGAAAATGACCTTTTACTTGTGATAGACCCCCAGCCTGTTTAATGCCTTTGGGTCTGGGATTTTGGGTCTGGTATGGCCCAGAAGATTTCTTAGGCCAGTGGGTCACTTAAAGGAGAACACATGTTTCTCCAGGTCTAATGTGTTGTTGCTTAATATGTGCAAACATCTGTTAATATGCTTTATTTACATCACTGGAGGTATTGGTGAATGTAATTACATGGATTGGCAGTTTGAGTTCTTTTTTCTTCTTTTCTGTTAATAGGCTTTCCATGTGGCTATATTTCACCCTTTTTCTCTGTTCTTGCCAGCAGTTGTGTCAGACAGTTCCAGATAACGGATTATCTGTTAGTTTTGGTGCTTTAATCTCACATTCCTTCAAATTTGAGCAGTTGGACCTAATGCAGTGATACTGTCAGGTAGATTTTCTTTAAGTGTTTGGGGATGTGCACTTTCAAAATTTAATAGGCAATTCCTGTCAGATAGATTTGTGTACACTTTTATTTCAAGAGTCCTAGTATTTGCTGTTGTCAGTAGGTTTCGGAAGGGGAGTTCTTAATTACTTATGGTAAGCTTAAACTTCAAAAAATCATGGTGTAAATTAAGCCAATGTAAACATTAATGGGCTAATCCTTTGAGCCATTCCAGTTTACAGAGTACAGGTTTATTGTCCAAATATGAGGTTTTTTTTCAAATAGGTGTACATATATGCATACTATGCTTGGGGCAAAGGCACTGTTCAAAGATGGACTGTGGTTTAGCTCAAAGACTGTTATCTCAAGTTCGAAATAATTTCTCTTAAGAGCGAATCTAGTGAGCACTATGATTAGGTTAATTTGTGTTTTCAAATTCCAAACCTTTTGTCGTAACAAGTCTTCCATAGCTCTTAAAACTGAAAATGTAACTAAAAACATGCCAACTAAGAATTGGGTGTAAAAATTCAACATTTTCTGCAAGCACCCAAATACATTGTTTTTAACCATAACAAGATCTTCCACATAAAGGGTTACAGTGGTGACAGTTAGGAATGTTTTATTCTTATCTTCTCACTAGTAGACCTTGTTTGAGATAAATATCCAAAGAGCTCCCTGGGAAATTATTGAGTCCACACTTCGTTAAAGGTACCAGAATGAGACCTGATGATGAAGCATGACACCATTGGGGTATGTAAGATTAAAAACACTACTAAATGTCATTGGATTTGAAAAGGAGCGCAGTGAGAAGGTGATTGGACCAACATGCCTATAGGAAAACATTCTGTGATTAGGGAGATAGTATCTGATGTCCCAAATAGCCTATCTCCCCTCCTCAAAAAAAATTTGATTCTGGGAGGCCAATGATTTATTTGCGTAAATTAATCAATGACTACCTCAATAATCAAAAATTCATATTTTTAAACCAAGGTTGACAATATTAAATAATTTCAAGTGGTGACATTTGTAAAAGACACTTAATGACCCAGATTCTGAAAATTGACACAGAATGCAGTGCAGCCCCCAAAGAGCTAGGGACTCACATCTGAGTATACCCTTCCACGCTTATGGTGGACAAAAATGATTCAGAAAAGGGGGTGGTGATGAACAGAGTGTCTGAATTAAGCAGACCACTCTTACCCAGTCCAAAGATCAGGGCTTGATCCATCACCGTTTTTTAGCTAACTGCACCATCCCAGCTCAGAACTTGTCTATATGCAAATTATTCTGACCCTGGCCCGGTGCATCATGGGAACAGGGCAGACCAAACTACCAAGCCAATTCTTATACTGGGAAGGAAACAAGCTACTGGGGACCGGTTTCTGGCATGGGGGTAAGGGGCCTAGTGTGTGTAGACGCAATTTACATGTATCTCATAAATCTGTTCGTAAGGCAACAAATATGTATATGTGCTAAGTGTAATGTGTAGTCACACACCCCTGCTCCGCACCATGTTTGTGGTGAGGTTCAGAATAACAACTTATGCACAGGTAGTCTATTAAAACTCCCAAATGCTCAGGATAAAGATCCACATAGTGAAAGATAAAACAACAGATAAGGCAGAACCAAAGCTCACCACTACTGTTGTCTAATGTAGACTTCAACAGTATCTGGCGGTAGTAAAGGACACCAATTTGTGTCCTGTGTAAGTAGAAAGAGGGAAAAGAAGCTGAAAAAATATAAAACTCCATCTCGCGCAAACCAGTACTGCCCAGTCGACTGTAACCTTCAATGTTTGGTTAACAGTTGCGAGGTGCTGAAGGTCCAGTCATAACTAACCTACCACATGAGGCCAACCAGGTCCCGTGTGTCCCGAGTGTGCAGGGGCGCTACTGCTGTGTCGGCCAAGCGGTGGTAGGAATGTTGGTAAAGGTAGTTGCTAAAAGTACACACCACTGAGTCAAAGCAGCAACTGTAGGGGCTGGTACACAAAAATTGGGATGACACGGGGGTTAAGTTCCACAGAGGAATAACAGGTAAAGACCTGATACCTCAGCTACCCCTGTGATGTGAGCTGACCTCAGAAATAGTCCATGGCGTCCTGGGTCTCCAGGTGTGAAACAAAAGTGTGTCTACTCACCTGCATTCAATAAATGCTCCTTTTGTCACCTACCTTGTCGGGGAACCCAGGATGGTGCACCACACCGCATCTGAGGCACCGAGATACCACTCAGTTGTTGGCAGCGCAGGAGAAGTCCTGTGTGTGTGAGGAATCTGGGGAGTCTTAGTTTGCAGAAGGGACTAAGGGCCGAGTCTGCGCTAAATGGTGCAGCCATCTTAAGATAGTCAAATTGCAACTCGTATCAGATGTGTTGGCACTGAATGGCAGGTGCCTAAGGGGAGTAAGGGCTCGAGAATTAAGTGGACGGTGTCCCTTAATTATCATGCTGAGATAGAAATAGAAATACAAAAAGCTCTAATAGAGTTGGGAGTTAAAACTCAATGTTAACTGAGTGCAGCAATCAGATGGCAATAAATGACGCAGCCATCTTGACTTGTCAGGTAAGGTTATATGAAACACAAAGTTTAGGTATAATGTATAAAATACAAACTACAAAGCATGCACAATCCGCCAAACTATGCATGATGACTGCGATGGTACTACGGTACAAAATGGTGCAGTCTGGTGGCTCACAGTGCCGGTCACAAGAGGACCGCACTTGCGTAAGCAATGCATTCTCACGATGACCATTGTTAATGGGCAGTTAGTGGTCTCCTCTTTATTGGTGCCAGTTGACACACACTCTTTATATAACACAATCTGGTAAACGCCTAGGATAGGTGCGTAAGTGGTGGTCATAGTGCAGCTAATGGCCAGGTATGCAAGAGTTGGTTCTATGTGTGCCTTGTGCAGACTCTCGAGGGAGGTTGTAAATCAAGTGCACACTGGAAGGTAGTTATTGCAGGAGATGAACTAGACAAATGTTGGTATATGCATAATGATGGTACACTCTGAATGCATGGTACCTCATGACACACACAATGTAAAGCAGTTTGCTTCATGGGGATACGGTCTAAGTGAGTGAACCCCATTGAATGTCATCGTTGAGCCCTTCATGATGAATTGAAAGTCTATGGACCCTTCTCTGCTCTATTCTAAACAGAATATCTGTGTGTGTGTTTCCAAGACAACCCATCGGAGTGAATCAGGGGAGTGTTTGGCATCTTTGAAGTGTGTGTAAAGTCTAGTGGTAACTCTTTGACAACGTATGTTGCTCTTATGGTTTGTCATCCGGGTGTTGACTGTTCGCATTGTCATCCCTATATATTTCAAACTGCACAGGCAGGTGACCATGTAGATGTAATGTGTGGTGTTGCAGTTTGTATGCCAGGTTAGTGTCCATTTGAAGTTGTCGGAGAGTGAGATCCCTTTAAACGCATAGGTGAGTTTACACACCACACAAGATCCACAAGGGGAGTGTCCTGTTACTGACAGGAGCCCCCACAAGACTCTTTGTTGATTTTGCTTGTATGGGCCTTGTGTGTATCAGGATGTCTTTAAGGTTACGTGTCCTCTTATATGCAAACCTAGGCCTAGGATTGCATAGGTCACCTGTACCTAGAATCCCCCAGTGTTTTAGGATTATTTTCTTGATTCCGGTTGAATTGGGGGTGAACGATGTAACACATGTCATTGTATCAGTGGTGGGTTTAGGGTGTACCTCAAGGAGTGCCTCTCTGGGATTATTCCTATCTCTTTTCATAGCATCCCTGACTTTCCTTTCTGGGAAACCTCTTGCCCTGAGGTTAACGGTCAAGGAACATGCCTCTGTTTTGTAATCAGAGACTGTTTTAGAGTTGCATCTGATGCGTAGAAACTGACCAATGGGCAAATTATCTCTAAGCATCCTTGGGTGGTGGCTGTGGTATAAAAGTAAGCTATTATGATCAGTGGGCTTTCATATACAATGTAGTGCTTATTGATTCCTCAGTCAGTGTGGAGTTCAGATCTAGAAACTGGATTACAGTCTCCGAAATGGTGTGGGTAAATCTCGGAAAGTTATTTTGATTGCTAATCCACCCCACAAATTCCTCACAAGTAGAGGGGTTCACTTTACAAAAGATTAGGATGTCATCTATAAAGTGTTTCCATACCTTCAAATTATTAAGGCATGGGTTGTTGGTGTTGTTAAAAACATCCTTTTGAAATCCTGCCTTGTAAAGGCAGACTATGGGTGAAAGTGCTGCCCATTGAAGTACCCTGGCTTTGGTGATATAGTTGTTTTTTTAACTCAAAGAAGTTCTTAGTCAAAGCCAGGGTTGCATACTCCATGATGAAAGACACAGGAGTTGTAAGGTCCATTCCAATGCATTCAACGCAGTCTCCACAATTGACAATGTAGCTCTCTGAGGGATATTGGTATATAGAGCCTCCATGTCAAGTGCGACAAGGAGGTTTATCTTGTCAGTGTTGTGTGTCTCCTCAATGATTCTGAGGATATCTGTGGTGTCTCTCACAAAAGATGGGGTCTGTCTCACTGTTGGCTGTAGGAAGTGGTCACAGAATTTAGAGAGTTGCTCAAGTAGTGAGCCAATGCCAGAAACTATGGGGCGGTCAGGAACCAGGGTAGTGCCCTTGTGCATTTTAGGTAGGGTATAGAAGTATAGTATCCTCGGTTCCTTAGTTATCAAAAAGTCTGACTCCTAATGACTGATCCATCCATTGGTTTCAGCTTCATATACCATTGTGGAGATACCGGTGTTAAGGCGTATGGTGGGATCCACTGTGATGGGGTGTAGTATCTGTTGTTCCGAAGTTGACGATTGCATTCTGCATCATAGTTTACACTGGACTGGATTACAGTCGCTCCATCTTTATCAGCCTGTTTGATTGTAATCATTGTGTCCTCAGAGAGGCTTGTTGCTGCTTTCAATTCTAAGTTAGAGAGGTTATGAAAGGAGGTCTGTCTCTGGGGTAGAGCAAGGTCCTTAAGCACAGCTTTTTCAAATGCTAAGACCTCTATGGGTACCATGCTGTTGTTAGGTGAAAAAGTAGAAGAGTTCCTTAACCCTGAATCATCCTGTTCACACGAGGGCCTGTCTTGAAAGTAAGTCTTAAGCTGTATCTTTCTGAACAGGTTTTGTAACTCACAGTGGTCTCTAAATTTGTCCACCCTGGGTGTGGGGACAAATACCAAGCCCATCTGGCCCCTGTCGGTATGGTGGCAACTGCCAAAAAGGAGGGGGAAACCCTGGTAGATTGATGTGCCCTGATATGCTGGTACATTGCAGTACTGCTTTGGGCATTGTGTCCTCCTCGAGTTATTGCTCCCCCAGCTCCCTGTACTGGAGTCGCTATCAGCAGAGCCTCTCCTGTCCTAGTTTTCATCGGATGAGTAGCTCGTCTTTGCTGATGTATAGTCAGCTCTGAGGTATGGGTACACTTTTTCTTTCTCAAATTTCTGCATGTCCTTTTGAAGCATGGACATTTTTTGCTTCATCAAATAATCCTTATTATCAGAAATCTCAGCATTAATTTCCGCAAGTCTTGTTTTGTAGGCTGTGATCTGTACAGTAGTTTTAAGCGCTCCCTCTGCAATTTGGATCCTAACTAGGAATGCATCTGCAATTCTTCTAGCCATGTTAATAATTAACACACGCCAGTCCCTAGTGCATTTCCATCCAACTAGGGGCCATTCCTTTTTGAAGGTTGCATCGTCCATAAAAAGTCTAGGAAGTTTACTGACAATCAGCCAGTGGGTGCAATATTGGCCCGAAGATATTCCGTCATAAGAGCGCCATGGAGGGAGATCTTCAACCTCTCCTTTTTCAATTATTTTATCGAGTTCCAATCTTCTGACTGTGTGCCGGAAGCTGAATTTCCATCAGCTCCCAACAGGGAAGGTGTTCTATCAAATATGCCTGATATTGCTCCGTCACCGAAGCTAAGACCATGATGGTTATCCATAGGTATTAAAAGGTGCTAGAGAATGGACCAAGTGGGATACGACTGCCGGATACTGTTGAAGTCTACATTAGACAACAGTAGTGGTGAGCATTGGTTCTGCCTTATCTGTTGCTTTATCTTTCACTATGTGGATTTTTATCCTAAACATTTGGGAGTTTTAATACACTACCTGTGCATGAGTCTTTATTCCTAGCCTCACCACAAACATGGTGTGGAGCATGTGTGTGTGACTACACACTGTACTTTTCACGTACATACATTTTTTTCCCCTTACGAACAGATTTATGAGATACATGACGTTTGCGTTCTTAACACTTACTATATTTTTTCCGCACCTGTAGGTTATTTACCTGAAAATGTGGTATGTAGTATTTCCCTTATCATGTTGTGTAGATAGCGTTTGGTCTAGTCCTGAATAAGTGCCTTGATCCTCCTGACACCCAAGGCACGAAACAGGTTGACCGCCTGAGAGTAGGTCGTATATGGCTAGATACATAGCTTCTAGTTCACCACCACTCTCCCTATTTTTAATCAGGCAGTTTACCTTCTTGAATAGTAACTGTTAAGAATAACTGACCTGTTGTTATTCACTCTCCTTTTACTTATACACACACTAGGCCCCTTACCCCCACTGCACCCAACGGCAGGAACAAAAGATCCCCTCCCAAGAACCCTGTACTGGGTGCCTGTCGGGAATTGCAGCGCCAACCTGACGAGGGGCAGGCTAATATGATGAAGCATGACACCTAGCTCACTAGGTTTGTGAGAGCGCTAGTTCCGAAAGGGGAAATCCCTCCCCTTTCTATTTTGTCTTTTCAGGATTATTCCTTGTTTTGATCCCACCTTTTGTATCTCACTGTTCATTTACTTTGACTTAGAGGAACTCCATACCCTTTTTGAGTACAGTTTAGTTGGGGCACGTATGCTGGACCTCTTTAAAATTGCCCCTACAGCCCTCCTTTTGGAAACATAGAAAGCAGGAGAGTGCCATATTCACACAGATATGGCACTCTCCTCCCCTCTCCCTAGTTCCATTGCTGATGTCAGCTGCTGTGTGCCAGGCTTACCCGTCCTGTATAAAATACTATGCCTAGACAAACTCCAAAGCTTTTCCTACTTTGTATGTGTGCAGCACTCATGCAAAGGGCTTTACAGTGGTGTTAATTCTTAGCGCTAAACCCTGTCTAGAAATGTAAGTAGATAGGTATTAGCATCAAAAAGCTTGTGTGGTTGCATGGGAACGCCCATGTACCACTCATATAACGCCCCCTTGATGGAATGTAAAATAAAGCAGCATTTTGTACTGCTTTGCATTCCTTTTACATACAGACCAACACTAATAACAATTAGCGTTGGTTTGTTAATTCCCAAATAGGTTTAACATCAGGTTAGCGCTCCAAATGTAACTCTAACCCAACACTGAACAGTCGGGCCAATATGTGTTAATAAATGAATGAGCTGTCAAATATAAATATACATTAATGACTATGACACATACAAAATTAATGGAGCTATGCTTGTAGGTCTGAATGTTTTTTGTGACTTCTAATTTCATGCCATAAAAAATTCCTGTTATATATAAATATTAAAATTGTAATTTATTTGTCATGAATGTTTTAATATTACTAAATACATTGATACATGGATGAGGACATACACATGAACACATTGACATATAAATAGTTTTAATATTTACATACATATCCAATTTTGTTTATTTATATATTAATGTGTGTGTACATGTGTAATTGATGTGTGTGTGTGTATATATAAGTACGCCGAAACTCGGAGCAGCCTGGGACCAGACTTCATGCCCCAGAAGCACACGGGCCTCCCACAGCTGATCGGTACTTTGCCCTTAGCGTTGTGACGCCTACATACTGGATAGCACGTTCCGCGAAGCGGAACGTGTATGGACGCGCGGGGCTGAGCCCGGGCCAAGGGCGGGCCCATCTAAGCCAGTCGTAGCCAGGAGGAGGCAGGGCAGGGCCACGCCCCCAACATCTGCTGCTTGGCCGCACGCCTGGTGCCCTCCTGCCACGGAGCTCGCCCCAAATAAGAAGGTGAGCAGTGGGTGTTTTAGTACTGCCTGGTTCAAAAATTCCTGCCCGAACGACTAAGAAACCATCACAGTCAGTGGGAACTTATACTGCTAGGCTATCGAGAATCATGTCCACCACAATCAAAGTGAGGCACCCGGAGGAGAAAGGGGGAGGGAAGCTAAAAGGAACATTAGATGCTTTCTTTGTACGTGCGGAGTCGGCTCTGGCCCAGGAAATACTTGTGGTTGAAAAAAGACTCTCCCTGGACACGGTGCTGGCTCAGAGGAGGCTGTCTTTGAGGGCCACACCTAAGCCCAGAACCCCAAAAGTAACTTCTGCAGGAACCATTGAGGGTGAGATCCATATTTGTTCTGTAATAGAGGCGATCTAACGGAGGAAATTGTTGAGGTTCCGAAGCAGGCGGTTAGCCCAGAAGAATCCCCTGGGGCAAAGCATCCACCAAACTATGCTGGACAATCTGAAAAGGCCATGGAGAAAAAGGATGTAGGGCTAATGACATTGAGGAATTACCATTACTGGATGGGGCAGATGATTCTGAAGGAGGGCAGAAGTTAGAGGAGGCAATAAAGTGTAACAAAACGATAACACGGGAAAAAGGAGAGGTGGTGACCCGATCCAAAAAGGCACTCATTAACAAAAGCGGGCCTGGCAGGGTAACACGTCCAAATAGCGATTCCCCTGCAGTAGCAAAACGTACCCGGGGGGTCGAAATAAAGAGAAATGGCAAACCCAATAAAATAGATTTACCCAAAGACGGCAGGGGCACAGGTATCCAAGAGCAGGAACCGATTATTCACTGTGTCAACTGCAGAGGGAGGGAAAGTGGAGAGGGGACAGATGATGCATTTTGGTTGAGGATGGAAACCCTACTCACTTGTCAACTAGCCCCAATTCGCGAAAAACTTTTTTCCCTTGAAGAGAAAGTGTCAGCCCTTTTAGTGCAGAAAAATAGTACATTTTCCCCTATTCTTCCCCGTAGCCTTGAAGTCTCAGACAGCCCAATCCTGGCCAGGTTGGGGGAGAGCCACAGTTAGTTCGGCACTTTAGAGGAGGGATGGATGACATAGATAACACCCCTATGGAACCGCGAAGGGCAAATGTTGATAGTGTTAGCAGAGGCAGCAGGGAGGAGGGGGCTACGCCTTGGAGAGAAAAAGGGCGGGAAATGCAGACAACAGTACCGGGGAAGGATTTGAGAGTGGAGGAGGGTTTTGGGGATTGACCTGGCAGTGTCCAACCTAATGCCCAGGATAGTTTGAGTGCGTTAGGAGTTCCCTGGACTTGCCTGCTCTGGATCTATTGCCAGCAGCCAGCCCATATACCGTAGTCATGACTGGGGTTCCCGCTCCCACTGACACTCGAGTAGAGACCACCCATATGCTTATTAATAAGGCAGTCCACTGGCTTAGTAGAAATACTCAATACAAGACCATTAACCGTAGACATCTATTAATGGCGAGAAGGGTCTCGTGGATTGGTGGGAGTAGGAAATGCTTCCCAGGCGACACGGTCATTCTGAACTTTAAATACCCATGGCTAGTGCAGGACCTTCTTGCTCATTCTAGGGATATTCACTGGGGCAGGGGAAACAAGTCCATCAAGCTACTCCCACTGGCCTTTTTTTACAAGGATCCCTGGAAGGGCAGCAAAAGAGAGAGGGAATAGAGAGTCCCAGGGGGTAGGATTGGAGTAGGGCCCCCCTTGCCCTTAAAAATCGTTTTGCCCTTCTGCAAGACCCCAAGGGACTAAATGAGATCGATTTACTCAGTGGGAACATGAGTTATGGGGGGTCCAAGGTGAGGTTATCATCCCTTCAGGTCACGAGAGAGCCGACATTCTCGCAAAGCATGGAAACATCACATGCACCCCCTCTGGGACCACAGATAGCGGGAGACCCTGTCTAAACGAGATAGCACAGCAACTACCCATTGAGCTAGTGTTCATAAGTGATCCGTCACAGCTCACTTTAACCCATTCTTTGGGGGACACCTTTAAGATTATATCGTGGAATATAGCGGGTCTTTTTGCCAAACTAAGAAATAATGATTGGCTGGCCTACATTAAAACCTTTGAGATCATATGTCTGCAGGAGACACGGTAGTGCGATAAGGACCCACTCACCCTGGATGGCTATAAGATGTTCTTTGTGCCTGCACGGAAGGGGCTTATGGGTAGAGCAAAGGGAGGCCTTGTCACTTACGTGGACCTCGAACTCAGGGGGATGTGGGAAGACCTGTGCTGGGACTCTGATGTCGCTCAGGGGCTAACCTTTTGCACCAGGGGCCAGAAGATACTTCTTGTAAACTTCTATAACGCCAAAACAGTGGGCTCCCCATCAACTAGTTTGAAAGAACTGGAAATCAGATTGGAGGGGGGAGTGGTTCAGGGGGGCCAAATGCATCAATTGCTGTTACTAGGTGATTTTAATTGTCATCTTTGCCCTAATGCCAAAAGGAATAGACTTGGTGAATGGACATCATGTCCATTGGCAATTGGCCCCCATCTAGAACTCACGATTGAGGGACATGAATTAAATAAGGTGTTGGGCACCCACTCCCTGGAACACACTATGGACCTCTTACAGGGAGGGGCACATAATCTGGTTCCCCCAACGTTTAAAGGTACAGGCTGTGAATCTTTCATAGACTTCATCTTTGTGACAAACATAATTAAGCATGCGATTTTGGGGTTCACCATTCAATCCAGTATATTTAGTGATCATAACCCCCTTGTAATTATACTTAGGGACCCCAGTGTGGTTAGATCAAGAGAGAAGAGGGATGTAAATTGGGTCCTAACAGCGGTTGATCAAGGGATAAGGATCAGATGGGCCCAGACAAACTTAGACGCTTTCTATGTAAATGTAATGGCGGACAAACAACAGAACGTCTGGAGGTGCTTGGATCTGACAGTAGAAGGGGCTGACCTAGTAATGGCTTATGAAAGGGTCACTATGCATATCGAGAGTCTATTCCGGTAAAAATCGGGGAAAATAGGATACAAGGAAAATGGCTGGTTTAACCATGCCTGTACTAGGGCCTTGAGAGAGCTCAAATTGGCATTGACGACTATTCACAGGGATAATAATAGGGTCTCAGTCTGCCGGTGGTCTATTCAAAGAAGCGGTGAAAGGACACAAACATGCCCTACAACAACAGGCCTGGGAGGATTAGAGGGAAGCGCAAGAGACCAAAAACATGATGGCATTTTGGAAGGTCATTAATGACCCATGTTTCCAGGACAGGGACAAACCCAAGGTCCAGAATCATATCCTGCCGGAAACATGGCTAGCGCACTTCAAAGGCCTATATAATAATAAATGTATTGAAGATAGTAGCCCAGCATGTGCAGAGGGTCAAGTTAGGGCAGGTAAAATTACCATCTCCCTCAGTGAAATTAAGGTGGGCATAGGGGGCTTGTCCCGTAACAAGGCCCCGGGTCCTGATGGGGTCCCCCCAGACCTGTTCTTAAACTAGGTGCCACTATGGGCTCCCATACTTACTAGGGTCATAAATGCAGCTGTCGACACGGGTATGCCGACTTCGTGTTCTACTGCCACAATCGTCCCAATTTTTAAGAAGGGCGACAGGGATAGTCCATCTTGCTATCGCCCTATTTCCCTTATAAATGTGTCTGTGAAAGTCCTGGGCAGGGCCATCTTAAGTCGCCTTTTAGACTGGGCTGACGATAACAAAATCATTACGGACACACAGTATGTGTTTAGGGCTGGACGCTCCACTTCGGATCAGTGCCTTAACTTGTATCTGTTGGCTGCCAAGTACACGGTTGCAAGCCAGGGGTCTGTGTACTTGGCATTCATGAATTTGACGGCGGCTTTTGACCGTGTTAATTGAAAAAAATTATGGGAACTCATGGGGGAACTGGGAGTGGACCAGGACCTAGTAAACATTTTAAGATGTTTACATTGGAACACTGTAGCCCAAATCAGGTATAATGATGAAGGGAGTACCACCGATCAATTTAAATGCTCAGGGGGAGTTAGACAGGGCTGCATTTTGGCGCCCTTTCTATTCACCCTTTACATTAATAGTCTAGAAAAAGCACCGGTGAAACTAGGAGTGGATTCGCCCAGGATAGGCTCCAGAGGGGTTCCGGTTCTGCTTTATGCAGACAATGCAGTTCTCCTGGCCCGAACCCCCCGGGGCCTGCAAAAACTGTTAGACGGGTTTATACTGTTTATGGAGGGACTGGATCTGTCGGCGAACCTTGCCAAATCATACATTATGGAGGTTGGGAAGGTTCCCTGCAAGAAATATAAATATAGGATCGGAGCACATAGTATTGAAAAAACCCATTCCTTTTCATACCTAGGCATGTTAGTTGACACTAGGCTCAACTTTAAACCTCTCCTGGAAGAAAAATGTTGTACCTTAACGGGTAGTACAGGTGCCATTATGAATTTAGCACACAGGCTGGGGCGTTGGTCTCCGGACCAGATACTGAAACTGTATAACTCCATATGTTGCTCCAAACTACTTTATGGTAGTGAGGTATGGGGTTTTATGGACATCAGTACTCTTAATACCGAAGAGAACACATTTTTTCGGAGACTGTTAAAAGTCCCGCAGAGTACCTCGTCAACTATCATTCATGAGGAATTAGGTTCCAGGTATATTAACGATATCGTGAAATTAAAGCCCATTAGCTGTTGGATTAAAATCTGGATGAACCCCGAAGCAACATTAACTAGAGAAATTATCAATGATTGTATGCTTCGGGAAAAAACGTTGTCCATCCCATGGCTAAAATATGTTATTCAGTCTATTGATGTTTTTGGCTGTCCGGAACTTTTTTCCCACCCCACCAAATTGATGATTAAGGACAAGGAACTTGTTAAAGGAGAGTTTTTGATTCGCTGGGACTCCTGTAGAGAAGATAAGGAGATGAGCAAACCCACAGTGAGGGCACACCGTTTAACTAAATCATGCATGGGCATTGAACCTTACCTCTCTCTTACCCACAATGCCCAAGAAAGGTTTTTAATGACACATTTTAGGCTGGACCTAGTACATCACAGCTTGGCTGTTCCAGCAGGTTTTACCAGATCCGTTGAGCTGAAGGGTCCCTGCGGCTGCGATCATCGATCTCCGCAGGACACCCTCCACTTTGTAATGCTATGTCTTTTTACATGCACCCCAGAAAGCTTTTCCTTAAGAGAATTTTTAAAAAACAAGGAGTCAAACAGGCAAAGGTGGCCCTCCTGTATCTCAAACTCTCATCTGAGATTTTAACTATGTATTGTACAATAACATTTTTACGGATGGTGATGCGCCTTCGAAGCACTTTAGGGACGACTTGACTAGGAAGGGGCCTGCTTCATGTATTGAATAGTCATCCGTCCTTATTTATGACGTGGGTGGAGGTGGGAGTATTATATTAGGGTGGTGTTTGAAAGTGGTTCCTTCATGCCCTTTTATATGATGTTTTTATGGTGATAAGATTACTCATGAATGTATTTTCATTTTACCCTTTTTAACCTGTGCTTTTATGGTATTGTCTTTATGATGCCGAATAAAGTTTTATATTGATTGAACACACATAAACACAAATAATTTTCTGCATATTTACACACATGCATTTAATTATATATGTATATGTTAGACATGGCACCATTGGCGTGGGTCTCCCTTCCATGTTTTTGCTGATCTAGATGCTTTGGGCACTTTGCCACTGCTATTCAGTGCCAAATTGCAAGTGCTCCCTATTGTAAATTGTTGTAATGGATTAGTGACCCCATGTTTGGCTTATTTCATTTACTTGTCAGACCCTAGTACAGTGCACCATGTGTACCCAGGGCCCGAAAATCAAATACTGTTGGTGGACTTGCAGCACTGGTTGTGCCACCCACAGAAGCAGCTTGTGAAACATGGCTCAGGACTGCCATTGCAGAGCCTGTGTGCACTCTGGGACTGCCATGTCGACTTGGCAAGTGCACACACTTGCCTTTTCTACATGTCAGTAACCCCTAACGTAGGGCCAAGACCAGGGTGTGTTGTATGTGAAAGGAAGGACATGCCCTTATGTGTGTGGCATGTCCTGATAGTGAATTACAGCCAATTTTGTTTTTCTCTATTGCAAGGCTACCTGCTCCCATAGGCCAGAAAGGGCAGTTTGATTATAACATCTTATAATCCTAACTGACCCAGGGAACCAGGTAGAAATACGAGTTTAATACACCTGAACTCAGAATGTTAAAATACATCTTTTAGTGTGGGTGAGTTTTACATTCTGTGTTTGAAAATACCACTTTTAGAAAGTAGGTATTTTCTTGCCTAACCATTCAGTATGCCACTGCTAGGTTTGTGTATTCCACGTCTGGTTTGTGAGTGACAGGGGGCTGGAGAGGGCCTTGGCTACAGCAGTCTGATGGGTCAGGGCTGGGCTCAATAGGACCTGCATTGAATAGAGAGTAGGGGGAGGAGTTTTCCTTTCAGCTACCTGGGAAAGGTCTGCTTTCAACAATGCTGTTTTCACTGCCTGCCAGGAAGCTGCACCAGTGAGGACAGAACTGGTGTGGCTGGGCACAGACACTCTCTGCCTTCAGAGGACAAAGGATTTTGCAGTATAAATATTGAGGCCCAGAACTTTAGATAAGTTCTGGGAATCAAGACAAACCCTTTGCCAAGGAGAGAAACCAAGGAAGCTGAAGGAGGAGACTGCCCCAGTACTGTTTGCTATTTGGGGTTGGCCAGCAGTGGTTACTTATTGCCAAGTAAAGGAGAAAAGGTACTTTGTGTCTACTTTTATTATCTTGAAGATCTCCAAGGGCTTGAAGATGAGCTTGCCTCCTGTTCTGAAGTCTCAGGGGCATAAAGACTTCACTACCGCATCTGAGGCACCGAGATACCACCCAGTTGTTGGCAGCGCAGGAGAAGTCCCGTGTGTGTGAAGAATCTGAGGAGTCTTAGTTTGCAGAAGGGACTAAGGGCCGAGTCTGCGCTAAATGGTGCAGCCATCTTAAGATAGTCAAATCGCAACTCGTATCAGATGTGTTGGCACTGAATGGCATGTGCCTAAGGGGAGTAAGGGCTCGGGAATTAAGTGGACGGTGTCCCTTAATTGTCATGCTGAGATAGAAATAGAAATACAAAAAGCTCTAATAGAGTTGGGAGTTAAAACTCAATGTTAATTGAGTGCAGCAATCAGATGGCAATAAATGACGCAGCCATCTTGACTTGTCAGGTAAGGTTATATGAAACACAAAGTTTAGGTATAATGTATAAAATACAAACTACAAAGCATGCACAATCCGCCAAACTATGCAAGATGACTACGATGTTGTTATGGAAGACCGTAGGTACTACGGTACAAAATGGTGCAGTCTGGTGGCTCACAGTGCCGGTCACAAGAGGACCGCACTTGCGTAAGCAATGCATTCTCACGATGACCATTGTTAATGAGCAGTTAGTGGTCTCCTCTTTGTTGGTGCCAGTTGACACACACTCTTTATATAACACAATCTGGTAAACGCCTAGGATAGGTGCGTAAGTGGTGGTCATAGTGCAGCTAATGCCCAGGTATGCAAGAGTTGGTTCTATGTGTGCCTTGTGCAGACTCTCGAGGGAGGTTGTAAATCAAGTGCACACTGGAAGGTAGTTATTGCAGGAGATGAACTAGACAAATGTTGGTATATGCATAATGATGGTACACTCTGAATGCATGGTACCTTATGACACACACAATGTAAAGCAGTTTGCTTCATGGGGATACGGTCTAAGTGAGTGAACCTCATTGAATGTCATCGTTGAGCCCTTCATGATGAATTGAAAGTCTATGGACCCTTCTCTGCTCTATTCTAAACAGAATATCTGTGTGTGTGTTTCCAAGACAACCCATCGGAGTGAATCAGGGGAGTGTTTGGCATCTATGAAGTGTGTGTAAAGTCTAGTGGTAACTCTTTGACAACGTATGTTGCTCTTATGGTTTGTCATCCGGGTGTTGACTGTTCGCATTGTCATCCCTATATATTTCAAACTGCACAGGCAGGTGACCATGTAGATGTAATGTGTGGTGTTGCAGTTTGTATGCCAGGTTAGTGTCCATTTGAAGGTGTCGGAGAGTGAGATCCCTTTAAACGCATAGGTGAGTTTACACACCACACAAGATCCACAAGGGTAGTGTCCTGTTACTGACAGGAGCCCCCACAAGACTCTTTGTTGATTTTGCTTGTATGGGCCTTGTGTGTATCAGGATGTCTTTAAGGTTACGTGTCCTCTTATATGCAAACCTAGGCCTAGGATTGCATAGGTCACCTGTACCTAGAATCCCCCAGTGTTTTAGGATTATTTTCTTGATTCCGGTTGAATTGGGGGTGAATGATGTAACACATGTCATTGTATCAGTGGTGGGTTTAGGGTGTACCTCAAGGAGTGCCTCTCTGGGATTATTCCTAGCTCTTTTCATAGCATCCCTGACTTTCCTTTCTGTGAAACCTCTTGCCCTGAGGTTAACGGTCAAGGAACATGCCTCTGTTTTGTAATCAGAGACTGTTTTAGAGTTGCATCTGATGCGTAGAAACTGACCAATGGGCAAATTATCTCTAAGCATCCTTGGGTGGTGGCTGTGGTATAAAAGTAAGCTATTATGATCAGTGGGCTTTCATATACAATGTAGTGCTTATTGATTCCTCAGTCAGTGTGGAGTTCAGATCTAGAAACTGGATTACAGTCTCCGAAATGGTGTGGGTAAATCTCGGAAAGTTATTTTGATTTCTAATCCACCCCACAAATTCCTCACAAGTAGAGGGGTTCACTTTACAAAAGATTAGGATGTCATCTATAAAGTGTTTCCATACCTTCCAATTATTAAGGTATGGGTTGTTGGTGTTGTTAAAAACATCCTTTTGAAATCCTGCCTTGTAAAGGCAGACTATGGGTGAAAGTGCTGCCCATTGAAGTACCCTGGCTTTGGTGATATAGTTGTTTTTTTTAACTCAAAGAAGTTCTTAGTCAAAGCCAGGGTTGCATACTCCATGATGAAAGACACAGGAGTTGTAAGGTCCATTCCAATGCATTCAACGCAGTCTCCACAATTGACAATGTAGCTCTCTGAGGGATATTGGTATATAGAGCCTCCATGTCAAGTGCGACAAGGAGGTTTATCTTGTCAGTGTTGTGTGTCTCCTCAATGATTCTGAGGATATCTGTGGTGTCTCTCACAAAAGATGGGGTCTGTCTCACTGTTGGCTGTAGGAAGTGGTCACAGAATTTAGAGAGTTGCTCAAGTAGTGAGCCAATACCAGAAACTATGGGGCGGTCAGGAACCAGGGTAGTGCCCTTGTGCATTTTAGGTAGGGTATAGAAGTATAGTATCCTCGGTTCCTTAGTTATCAAAAAGTCTGACTCCTAATGACTGATCCATCCATTGGTTTCAGCTTCATATACCATTGTGGAGATACCGGTGTTAAGGCGTATGGTGGGATCCACTGTGATGGGGTGTAGTATCTGTTGTTCCGAAGTTGACGATTGCATTCTGCATCATAGTTTACACTCGACTGGATTACAGTCGCTCCATCTTTATCAGCCTGTTTGATTGTAATCATTGTCTCCTCAGAGAGGCTTGTTGCTGCTTTCAATTCTAAGTTAGAGAGGTTATGAAAGGAGGTCTGTCTCTGGGGTAGAGCAAGGTCCTTAAGCACAGCTTTTTCAAATGCTAAGACCTCTATGGGTACCATGCTGTTGTTAGGTGAAAAAGTAGAAGGGTTCCTTAACCCTGAATCATCCTGTTCACACGAGGGCCTGTCTTGAAAGTAAGTCTTAAGCTGTATCTTTCTGAACAGGTTTTGTAACTCACACTGGTCTCTAAATGTGTCCACCCTGTGTGTGGGGACAAATCCCAAGCCCATCTGGCCCCTGTTGGTATGGTGGCAACTGCCAGAAAGGAGGGGGAAACCCTGGTAGATTGATGTGCCCTGATACGCTGGTACATTGCAGTACTGCTTTGGGCATTGTGTCCTCCTCGAGTTATTGCTCCCCCAGCTCCCTGTACTGGAGTCGCTATCAGCAGAGCCTCTCCTGTCCTAGTTTTCATCGGATGAGTAGCTCGTCTTTGCTGATGTATAGTCGCTCTGAGGTATGGGTACACTTTTTCTTTCTCAAATTTCTGCATGTCCTTTTGAAGCATGGACATTTTTTGCTTCATCAAATAATCCTTATTATCAGAAATCTCAGCATTAATTTCTGCAAGTCTTGTTTTGTAGGCTGTGATCTGTACAGTAGTTTTAAGCGCTCCCTCTGCAATTTGGATCCTAACTAGGAATGCATCTGCAATTCTTCTAGCCATGTTATTAATTAACACACGCCAGTCCCTAGTGCATTTCCATCCAACTAGGGACCATTCCTTTTTGAAGGTTGCATCGTCCATAAAAAGTCTAGGAAGTTTACTGACAATCAGCCAGTGGGTGCAATATTGGCCCGAAGATATTCCGTCATAAGAGCGCCATGGAGGGAGATCTTCAACCTCTCCTTTTTCAATTATTTTATCGAGTTCCAATCTTCTGACTGTGTGCCGGAAGCTGAATTTCCATCAGCTCCCAACAGGAAAGGTGTTCTATCAAATATGCCTGATATTGCTCCGTCACCGAAGCTAAGACCATGATTGTTATCCATAGGTATTAAAAGGTGCTAGAGAATGGACCAAGTGGGATACGACTGCCGGGTACTGTTGAAGTCTACATTAGACAACAGTAGTGGTGAGCATTGGTTCTGCCTTATCTGTTGCTTTATCTTTCACTATGTGGATTTTTATCCTAAACATTTGGGAGTTTTAATACACTACCTGTGCATGAGTCTTTATTCCTAGCCTCACCACAAACATGGTGTGGAGCATGTGTGTGTGACTACACACTGTACTTTTCACGTACATACATTTTTTTCCCCTTACGAACAGATTTATGAGATACATGATGTTTGCGTTCTTAACACTTACTATATTTTTTCCGTACCTGTAGGTTATTTACCTGAAAATGTGGTATGTAGTATTTCCCTTATCACGTTGTGTAGATAGCGTTTGGTCTAGTCCTGAATAAGTGCCTTGATCCTCCTGACACCCAAGGCACGAAACAGGTTGACCGCCTGAGAGTAGGTCGTATATGGCTAGATACATAGCTTCTAGTTCACCACCACTCTCCCTATTTTTAATCAGGCAGTTTACCTTCTTGAATAGTAACTGTTAAGAATAACTGACCTGTTGTTATTCACTCTCCTTTTACATATACACACACTAGGCCCCTTACCCCCACTGCACCCAACGGCAGGAACAAAAGATCCCCGCCCAAGAACCCTGTACTGGGTGCCTGTCGGGAATTGCAGCGCCAACCTGACGAGGGGCAGGCTAATATGATGAAGCATGACACCTAGCTCACTAGGTTTGTGAGAGCGCTAGTTACGAAAGGGGAAATCCCTCCCCTTTCTATTTTGTCTTTTCAGGATTATTCCTTGTTTTGATCCCACCTTTTGTATCTCACTGTTCATTCACTTTGACTTAGAGGAACTCCATACCCTTTTTGAGTACAGTTTAGTTGGGGCACGTATGCAGGACCTCTTTAAAATTGCCCCTACAGCCCTCCTTTTGGAAACATAGAAAGCAGGAGAGTGCCATATTCACACAGATATGGCACTCTCCTCCCCTCTCCCTAGTTCCATTGCTGATTTCAGCTTCTGCGTGCCAGGCTTACCCGTCCTGTATAAAATACTATGCCTAGACACACTCCAAAGCTTTTCCTACTTTGTATGTGTGCAGCACTCATGCAAAGGGCTTTACAGTGGTGTTAATTCTTAGCGCTAAACCCTGTCTAGAAATGTTAGTAGATAGGTATTAGCATCAAAAAGCTTGTGTGGTTGCATGGGAACGCCCATGTACCACTCATATAACGCCCCCTTGATGGAATGTAAAATAAAGCAGCATTTTGTACTGCTTTGCATTCCTTTTACATACAGACCAACACTAATAACAATTAGCGTTGGTTTGTTAATTCCCAAATAGGTTTAACATCAGGTTAGCGCTCCAAATGTAACTCTAACCCAACACTGAACAGTCGGGCCAATATGTGTTAATAAATGAATGAGCTGTCAAATATAAATATACATTAATGACTATGACACATACAAAATTAATGGAGCTATGCTTGTAGGTCTGAATGTTTTTTGTGACTTCTAATTTCATGCCATAAAAAAATTCCTGTTATATATAAATATTAAAATTGTAATTTATTTGTCATGAATGTTATATTATTACTAAATACATTGATACATGGATGAGGACATACACATGAACACATTGACATATAAATAGTTTTAATATTTACATACATATCCAATTTTGTTTATTTATATATTAATGTGTGTGTACATGTGTAATTGATGTGTGTGTGTGTGTGTGTGTATATATATGTACGCCGAAACTCGCAGCAGCCTGGAACCAGACTTCATGCCCCAGAAGCACACGGGCCTCTCACAGCTGATCGGTACTTTGCCCTTAGCGTTGTGACGCCTACATACTGGATAGCACGTTCCGCGAAGCGGAACGTGTACGGACGCGTCGGGCTGAGCCCGGGCTAAGGGCGGGCCCATCTAAGCCAGTCGTAGCCAGGAGGAGGCAGGGCAGGGCCACGCCCCCAACATCTGCTGCTTGGCCGCACGCCTGGTGCCCTCCTGCCACGGAGCTCGCCCCAAATAAGAAGGTGAGCAGTGGGTGTTTTAGTACTGCCTGGTTCAAAAATTCCTGGCCGAACGACTAAAAAACCATCACAGTCAGTGGGAACTTATACTGCTAGGCTATCGAGGATCATGTCCACCACGATCAAAGTGAGGCACCCGGAGGAGAAAGGGGGAGGGAAGCTAAAAGGAACATTAGATGCTTTCTTCGTACGTGCGGAGTCGGCTCTGGCCCAGGAAATACTTGTGGTTGAAAAAAGACTCTCCCTGGACACGGTGCTGGCTCAGAGGAGGCTGTCTTTGAGGGCCACACCTAAGCCCAGAACCCCAAAAGTAACTTCTGCAGGAACCATTGAGGGTGAGATCCATATTTGTTCTGTAATAGAGGCGATCTAACGGAGGAAATTGTTGAGGTTCCGAAGCAGGCGGTTAGCCCAGAAGAATCCCCTGGAGCAGAGCATCCACCAAACTATGCTGGACAATCTGAAAAGGCCATGGAGAAAAAGGATGACTAGGGCTAATGACATTGAGGAATTACCATTACTGGATGGGGCAGATGATTCTGAAGGAGAGCAGAAGTTAGAGGAGGCAATAAAGTGTAACAAAACGATAACACGGGAAAAAGGAGAGGTGGTGACCCGATCCAAAAAGGCACTCATTGACAAAAGCGGGCCTGGCAGGGTTACGCGTCCAAATAGCGATTCCCCTGCAGTAGCAAAACGTACCCGGGGGGTCGAAATAAAGAGAAATGGCAAACCCAATAAAATAGATTTACCCAAAGACGGCAGGGGCACAGGTATCCAAGAGCAGGAAGCGATTATACACTGTGTCAACTGCAGAGGGAGGGAAAGTGGAGAGGGGACAGATGATGCATTTTGGTTGAGGATGGAAACCCTACTCACTTGTCAACTAGCCCCAATTCGCGAAAAACTTTTTTCCTTTGAAGAGAAAGTGTCAGCCCTTTCAGTGCAGAAAAATAGTACATTTTCCCCTATTCTTCCCCGTAGCCTTGAAGTCTCAGACAGCCCAATCCTGGCCAGGTTGGGAGAGAGCCACAGTTAGTTCGGCACTTTAGAGGAGGGATGGATGACATAGATAACACCCCTATGGAACAACGAAGGGCAAATGTTGATAGTGTTAGCAGAGGCAGCAGGGAGGAGGGGGCTACGCCTTGGTGAGAAAGAGGGCGGGAAATGCAGACAACAGTACCGGGGAAGGATATGAGAGTGGAGGAGGGTGTTGGGGATTGACCTGGCAGTGTCCAACCTAATGCCCAGGATAGTTTGAGTGTGTTAGGAGTTCCCTGGACTTGCCTGCTCTGGATCTATTGCCAGCAGCCAGCCCATATACCGTAGTCATGACTGGGGTTCCCGCTCCCACTGACACTCGAGTAGAGACCACCCATATGCTTATTAATAAGGCAGTCCACTGGCTTAGTAGAAATACTCAATACAAGACCATTAACCGTAGACATCTATTAATGGTGAGAAGGGTCTCGTGGATTGGTGGGAGTAGGAAATGCTTCCCAGGCGACACGGTCATTCTGTACTTTAAATACCCATGGCTAGTGCAGGACCTTCTTGCCCATTCTAGGGATATTCACTGGGGCAGGGGAAACAAGTCCATCAAGCTACTCCCACTGGCCTTTTTTTACAAGGATCCCTGGAAGGGCAGCAAAAGAGAGAGGGAATAGAGAGTCCCGGTGGTAGGATTGGAGTAGGGCCCCCCTTGCCCTTAAAAATCGTTTTGCCCTTCTGCAAGACCCCAAGGGACTAAATGAGATCGATTTACTCACTGGGAACATGAGTTATGGGGGGGCCAAGGTGAGGTTATCATCCCTCCAGGTCACGAGAGAGCCGACATTCTCGCAAAGCATGGAAACATCACATGCACCCCCTCTGGGACCACCGATAGCGGGAGACCCTGTCTAAACGAGATAGCACAGCAACTACCCATTGAGCTAGTGTTCATAAGTGATCCGTCACAGCTCACTTTAACCCATTCTTTGGGGGACACCTTTAAGATTATATCGTGGAATATAGCGGGTCTTTCAGCCAAACTAAGAAATAATGATTGGCTGGCCTACATTAAAACCTTTGAGATCATATGTCTGCAGGAGACACGGTAGTGCGATAAGGACCCACTCGCCCTGGATGGCTATAAGATGTTCTTTGTGCCTGCATGGAAGGGGCTTATGGGTAGAGCAAAGGGAGGCCTTGTCACTTACATGGACCTCGAACTCAGGGGGATGTGGGAAGACCTGTGTTGGGACTCTGATGTCGCTCAGGGGCTAACCTTTTGCACCAGGGGCCAGAAGATACTTCTTGTAAACTTCTATAACGCCAAAACAGTGGGCTCCCCATCAACTAGCTTGAAAGAACTGGAAATCAGATTGGAGGGGGGAGTGGTTCAGGGGGGCCAAATGCATCAATTGCTGTTACTAGGTGATTTTAATTGTCATCTTTGCCCTAATGCCAAAAGGAATAGACTTGGTGAATGGACATCATGTCCATTGGCAATTGGCCCCCATCTAGAACACACGATTGAGGGACATGAATTAAATAAGGTGTTGGGCACCCACTCCCTGGAACACACTATGGACCTCTTACAGGGAGGGGCACATAATCGGGTTCCCCCAACGTTTAAAGGTACAGGCTGTGAATCTTTCATAGACTTCATCTTTGTGACAAACATAATTAAGCGTGCGATTTTGGGGTTCACCATTCAATCCAGTATATTTAGTGATCATAACCCCCTTGTAATTATACTTAGGGACCCCAGTGTGATTAGATCAAGAGAGAAGAGGGATGTAAATGGGGTCCTAACAGCGGTTGATCAAGGGAGAAGGATCAGATGGGCCCAGACAAACTTAGACGCTTTCTATGTAAATGTAATGGCGGACAAACAACAGAACGTCTGGAGGTGCTTGGATCTGACAGTAGAAGGGGCTGACCTAGTAATGGCTTATGAAAGGGTCACTATGCATATCGAGAGTCTATTCCGGTAAAAATCAGGGAAAATAGGATACAAGGAAAATGGCTGGTTTAACCATGCCTGTACTAGGGCCTTGAGAGAGCTCAAATTGGCATTGACGACTATTCACAGGGATAATAATAGGGTCTCAGTCTGCCGGTGGTCTATTCAAAGAAGCGGTGAAAGGACACAAACATGCCCTACAACAACAGGCCTGGGAGGATTAGAGGGAAGCTCAAGAGACCAAAAACATGATGGCATTTTGGAAGGTCATTAATGACCCATGTTTCCAGGACAGGGACAAACCCAAGGTCCAGAATCATATCCTGCCGGAAACATGGCTAGCGCACTTCAAAGGCCTATATAATAATAAATGTATTGAAGATAGTAGCCCAGCATGTGCAGAGGGTCAAGTTAGGGCAGGTAAAATTACCATCTCCCTCAGTGAAATTAAGGTGGGCATAGGGGGCTTGTCCCGTAACAAGGCCCCGGGTCCTGATGGGGTCCCCCCAGACCTGTTCTTAAACCAGGTGCCACTATGGGCTCCCATACTTACTAGGGTCATAAATGCAGCTGTCGACACGGGTATGCCGACTTCGTGTTCTACTGCCACAATTGTCCCAATTTTTAAGAAGGGCGACAGGGATAGTCCATCTTGCTATCGCCCTATTTCCCTTATAAATGTGTCTGTGAAAGTCCTGGGCAGGGCCATCTTAAGTCGCCTTTTAGACTGGGCTGACGATAACAAAATCATTACGGACACACAGTATGTGTTTAGGGCTGGACGCTCCACTACGGATCAGTGCCTTAACTTGTATCTGTTGGCTGCCAAGTACACGGTTGCAAGCCAGGGGTCTGTGTACTTGGCATTCATGAATTTGACGGCGGCTTTTGACCGTGTTAATTGAAAAAAATTATGGGAACTCATGGGGGAACTGGGAGTGGACCAGGACCTAGTAAACATTTTAAGATGTTTACATTGGAATACTGTAGCCCAAATCAGGTATAATGATGAAGGGAGTACCACCGATCAATTTAAATGCTCAGGGGGAGTTAGACAGGGCTGCATTTTGGCGCCCTTTCTATTCACCCTTTACATTAATAGTCTAGAAAAAGCACCGGTGAAACTAGGAGTGGATTCGCCCAGGATAGGCTCCAGAGGGGTTCCGGTTCTGCTTTATGCAGACAATGCAGTTCTCCTGGCCCGAACCCCCCGGGGCCTGCAAAAACTGTTAGACGGGTTTATACTGTTTATGGAGGGACTGGATCTGTCGGCGAACCTTGCCAAATCTTACATTATGGAGGTTGGGAAGGTTACCTCCAAGAAATATAAATATAGGATCGGAGCACATAGTATTGAAAAAAACCCATTCCTTTTCATACCTAGGCATGTTAGTTGACACTAGGCTCAACTTTAAACCTCTCCTGGAAGAAAAATGTTGTACCTTAACGAGTAGTACAGGTGCCATTATGAATTTTGCACACAGGCTGGGGCGTTGGTCTCCGGACCAGATACTGAAACTGTATAACTCCATATGTTGCTCCAAACTACTTTATGGTAGTGAGGTATGGGGTTTTATGGACATCAGTACTCTTAATACCGAAGAGAACACATTTTTTCGGAGACTGTTAAAAGTCCCGCAGAGTACCTCGTCAACTATCATTCATGAGGAATTAGGTTCCAGGTATATTAACGATATCGTGAAATTAAAGCCCATTAGCTGTTGGATTAAAATCTGGATGAACCCCGAAGCAACATTAACTAGAGAAATTATCAATGATTGTATGCTTCGGGAAAAAGCGTTGTCCATCCCATGGCTAAAATATGTTATTCAGTCTATTGAGGTTTTTGGCCGTCCGGAACTTTTTTCCCACCCCACCAAATTGCTGATTAAGGACAAGGAACTTGTTAAAGGAGAGTTTTTGATTCACTGGGACTCCTGTAGAGAAGATAAGGAGATGAGCAAACCCACAGTGAGGGCACACCTTTTAACTAAATCATGCATGGGCATTGAACCTTACCTCTCTCTTACCCACAATGCCCAAGAAAGGTTTTTAATGACACATTTTAGGCTGGACCTAGTACATCACAGCTTGGCTGTTCCAGCAGGTTTTACCAGATCCGTTGAGCTGAAGGGTCCCTGCGGCTGCGATCATCGATCTCCGCAGGACACCCTCCACTTTGTAATGCTATGTCCTTTTTACATGCACCCCAGAAAGCTTTTCCTTAAGAGAATTTTTAAAAAACAAGGAGTCAAACAGGCAAAGGTGGCCCTCCTGTATCTCAAACTCTCATCTGAGATTTTAACTATGTATTGTACAATAACATTTTTACGGATGGTGATGCGCCTTCGAAGCACTTTAGGGACGACTTGACTAGGAAGGGGCCTGCTTCATGTATTGAATAGTCATCCGTCCTTATTTATGACGTGGGTGGAGGTGGGAGTATTATATTAGGGTGGTGTTGAAAGTGGTTCCTTCATGCCCTTTTATATGATGTTTTTATGGTGATAAGATTACTCATGAATGTATTTTCTTTTTACCCTTTTTAACCTGTGCTTTTATGGTATTGTCTTTATGATGCCGAATAAAGTTTTATATTGATTGAACACACATAAACACAAATAATTTTCTGCATATTTACACACATGCATTTAATTATATATGTATATGTTAGACATGGCACCATTGGCGTGGGTCTCCCTTCCATGTTTTTGCTGATCTAGATGCTTTGGGCACTTTGCCACTGCTATTCAGTGCCAAAGTGCAAGTGCTCCCTATTGTTAATTGTTGTAATGGATTAGTGACCCCATGTTTGGCTTATTTCATTTACTTGTCAGACCCTAGTACAGTGCACCATGTGTGCCCAGGGCCCGAAAATCAAATACTGTTGGTGGACTTGCAGCACTGGTTGTGCCACCCACAGAAGCAGGTTGTGAAACATGGCTCAGGACTGCCATTGCAGAGCCTGAGACCAGGGTGTGTTGTATGTGAAAGGAAGGACATGCCCTTATGTGTGTGGCATGTCCTGATAGTGAATTACAGCCAATTTTGTTTTTCTCTATTGCAAGGCTGCCTGCTCCCATAGGCCAGAAAGGGCAGTTTGATTATAACATCTTATAATCCTAACTGACCCAGGGAACCAGGTAGAAATACGAGTTTAATACACCTGAACTCAGAATGTTAAAATACATCTTTTAGTGTGGGTGAGTTTTACATTCTGTGTTTGAAAATACCACTTTTAGAAAGTAGGTATTTTCTTGCCTAACCATTCAATATGCCACTGCTAGGTTTGTGTATTCCACGTCTGGTTTGTGAGTGACAGGGGGCTGGAGAGGGCCTTGGCTACAGCAGTCTGATGGGTCAGGGCTGGGCTCAATAGGACCTGCATTGAATAGAGAGTAGGGGGAGGAGTTTTCCTTTCAGCTACCTGGGAAAGGTCTGCTTTCAACAATGCTGTTTTCACTGCCTGCCAGGAAGCTGCACCAGTGAGGACAGAACTGGTGTGGCTGGGCACAGACACTCTCTGCCTTCAGAGGACAAAGGATTTTGCAGTATAAATATTGAGGCCCAGAACTTTAGATAAGTTCTGGGAATCAAGACAAACCCTTTGCCAAGGAGAGAAACCAAGGAAGCTGAAGGAGGAGACTGCCCCAGTACTGTTTGCTATTTGGGGTTGGCCAGCAGTCGTTACTTATTGCCAAGTAAAGGAGAAAAGGTACTTTGTGTTTACTTTTATTATCTTGAAGATCTCCAAGGGCTTGAAGATGAGCTTGCCTCCTGTTCTGAAGTCTCAGGGGCATAAAGACTTCACTACCAGCTCCCCCTAAATTTCCTTGCTGGGAATTCTACCTGCAATGAGGTGCCTGCTGTTGTTTTGGGCCCTCTGGAGACTGCATGTCGCTGGGAGGTGGAAGCGCGACATAATGAGGAAGAAGTGTGTCACCGCCACAGCAGTTGCCAGCTCATCGCCGAATAAGCGTGTTGCTGCAACAGCTGTTCGCCATCACATCGCCGAGGAAGCGCGTCGCATCACCGGAGATGTGTGCCACCTCCGCAGTGGGTGCCGTCGCATCACCAGAGATGCGGGTCGCAGGGCTTGTCGCGGCTCCAAAGTTCATCGATTCCTCCACATGACCGCCGGGCGTGCACGCATCACATCCAAGTTTTCAAATTGCATCAAAGATGCCATTTTGTCGCATCGCACCGGATCGTCGCATTGCATTAAGGCGCCATCTTATCGCATTGCAACCGGAGAGCAGTAACGACCCGATGCATCACCTCCTCTCCGGTAAGGAACCAGGGCATCACCTCCTATGCGCTGCAGTAAGGAACTGACGCATCACCTACCCCAAAGCAAGGAACCAATGCATCACCTTCCCTGCAACCCTTTTGTTTGTTTTGTGTGACGCATTCAAGGTACTTTGAGAGTAAAGTGTTGCATTTACCATCTACATTAAACTAAGCTGTTTCTACCATCTGAAAGTCATATTCTTATTATGGTATTGTGGATTTTTGTTGTTTTGTCTTGTGTTAAGTCTAGTAAAGATTACTCATTTTTCTAAACTGGTGTGGTGTCCATTTGTAGTGTTTTCACTGTATTACTGTAAGTGTTCACAAATGCTTTACACACTGTGTTGAGCCCTGTAGAATTAGACACAGGTAGCCTTGTAGTATTTCCAAGTCTTCTGTATTAGTTCCATGTCCAAGTAGCAACAGTCTTATCTCTAGCCAGCTCTGGTCAAGTACCAGCCCCACCAGGAGCAGCCTGCCTAGCTGCTTAGCCCATCTCTAACTGTCACCACTCATCCACTCATCCACTAAAGTACCCAGGCAGTCCACGCATCACAGTCACACCAACATTCCATATCCAACTCACACTCTACTCTAGCTGAGCAGTTAGTAGGACCTAGACTGGTTTACATGTAAATACAATGTAGAGAATATAACACACTTCCTCTGAGATAAGCCTGCCTGCTTGTGCTAAGCTACCAAGGGGGTGAGCAGGGGTTACTTTAGGAGTGTAGCCCCCTTACCCTGACTAGAAGCAAAGGCCCCTACTTGATCAAAGGTATCTACCTCTGCCAACTAGAGACCCCCATTTCTAACAGTATACACAACTCTATACATATAATAAATAAATACATACATTATTCTATTTTAAACATATTAAATACCCTGGTGTGGTGACATATGCAGCTCAGCACTCTCCCCCAACGTAGCCATTGCTCTCCTGAGCTGTTACCCTTACCTGACCTGCTGCAAGCATGAGGGGGAGATGGAGATTCACACAAAAAAATGTGCGCTGTCTGGAAGTCACCCCCTCGTGCCACCCACCGAGAGTGGGACTCTGCGGCCATGTGGCCTGCCGTGAGACTTGAGGAAACAATGGAAAATTAAAACACAGGGTTATTGACAAACTAATCAAAAGTGAAAACAGTGAAAAAAAAGGATAACAGGTGGTGCAAAATGGAGTGGATTGAATCGGATGGGTTGGGTAAGGTGGGGGCTAGGGAACAGGAAATACGAGGGAACAGTTGGGCAGAAGTTGGCTGAAGTAAGCAAATGACAGTGCGCTTGCATAGTTTTTATGAGTAAAATGCATCACCAGTGTAATAATTCTGACGTGGTGTGTTCCAAACGCATCTTGCAATATTATACAACATTTCTCAGAATTCTTGCGTAATTCTGCTACACTGAATTACGTAAGTTATGCACACCCCTAATAACCCCACACAATTGAATTCTTATTTTCCAAACACCCTCAAAGTATTTGTAACAGCTACTCTTCATGTTAGCTAAAGCCTTAAATAGCAAAGGCTGTTTTTGTGTTTCTGAGGTGGTTCGCACAGCATATCTGGGTTTACATTAAAGAATTGCAAGTTTACTATTTCCTATTGCAGCTTGTTCAAGGCTGGAACATAAACAGCGACCAGCCGAAGGACACTTCTTCCTGCTGTCAAGTCTGCCTCAAGTTGATCCCTCAATTTGGCAAGACCTCTGACTTGCTTGCTGGGCGCAAAATCCCTAGTTAAAATAAACCCCAACACAAGTTTTTATAAGATCTGAATATTATTCTCCTCTTATATTTTGGAAGCAATGATTGGACTAACAGACACCAAATCAGCAATAACACAAAACAGTCCTAGTGGCAAATGCACCAGCCTGATTATCATATTGATTAAGTATATGCATGGGGTACAGACATTTCTAGAATATTTGCACAGGTTTAAATGAAAGAATTGAAGATTCTGAAAAATGTAGGTGATGAAATTGTAGAATCTAAAATAACTAGATGACACTCTTTTAAATATTATAATGTCTGTTAATCTTGAAAACTCTTTGTATGTTATTTTTCCATTTTCCCTCCTTTTTTTCTTTTTGTGGGAACAACTTTTCTCTTACACCTCTTTTAGTTTTCGCCTCTTCCTTCCCTAGTTATTTTTTCCTTATAAAGTTTTTCCAATCCTTTATTATCCAGTTTTTCAATTTTTAAAAACGGGATTGTGTCAGATTTGTACTTTTTGATTTTTTTTATGAAGAAGTAAAGTATTGATACTTTGCTTAGAAATAATTTCAGATTATTTAGGTTTCATTTTTCACCTGAGCAAATACTGTCAACGATAGTGATATTAAAGACCCAGAGTACTAGGGTCTCTGGCAGCAAGTGGTTAATAGCATGAATGGTGTGTCAAGTTTCTTTCTTAACAATCTGATTTGTGAACTCCAGCAATATACTTCTTTCTTGCCTAAAGGCCAGTTCCCACAACCCCTTATAAGATAACCAACTTATATGTTTGTGTCTCAGGCATTGATATTAATGAATAGAATAGGTATGTAGCCCCTCCTATTATGACATCTCATACCATCCTTCACTATCCCTTCCCATACTTGCATGTACTACGTTTCTCTAATTTCTTCCTATGCCACTGCTTATACTGGTCCAATTTCCACCTTCAGTTAGCGACCTAACCCATCCATAGGAACATGTGAGCCTAGCTCAAATCCTGGCCTAAAGTCAACCTTACCTAACACACACTCACTCCCTAACCCAGCAATACATGTAATGTCCCGAAAATAAGTTCGGAGCAGGGTGCAGTGTGGGTTTGGAGTTGGGTAGTCATAGAGCAGGGCCACTGGAATTAGTATTACTAGCTGCCAATTCTTTTGAAACAACTTGTATACCAGTATGCTCAAATAATTAATATGCCTGGGTGGAATTATAATTCTGCTTGCGGAATTTGGTTACTTTGTGTTACAAATGCGTAGTTACTGCCAAATTCTCCCAATCTGTGTGTGGGGGAATCAGTCTGCCATTCACACCTCACAATGTTCATGTTTGAGATTTGCCAGCGCCTGGTGCAATTTTGGACTGCCACTGAGCCTTCTGGTGCCATTTTGTAATGACGTAGGACGCAAGAGTTTGCGGTCAGAGTGTGCAGCCATTCGAGTAGATTAGGTGCTGCTTGAGTCGATTTTCAGCAGAATCAACTTGAATGGCCAGGCACTTGTCGTTTGTGCTGATTTTCAGTGCTGCTCGCAACGCAAGTAGAATGAGCTGTATATTGCAAGCCTGTTGGTGCAATTCTGAAGAATCTCGCTGAGTTTTTCTGTAACTCTCCAGTATTCCATAGAGTTCAGTTCACCCCTGTCAAATAAATCACATGAAAAGCCCAATAAATGTTGCCACCTAATTTAATTATTTAATTTAATTATTCCATTGCAGTGTGACTTTGATGTTTTGTTACATTTTCTTTTTTTTTGTTTGAAAGCTTTATTGAAGAGCAAAAATGGTAAACAACGGTAAACATCAGCAAAAAGATAAAATGCAAAAACAAAGTCTGAAGTAATGTCATTGCTAATGTCCTAGGAGAGAAATAAAAGCATTTTATGGGATCTTAAGGCTATGGTGGAGGGGGGAGGGAGGGGACGAAAGAGTAATGCTACTACTGGATAATATTATAAAGAACAACGTCAACTAAAGCTATGAGAAGAAACATTCGACCATACAACAATATACATTGTATAAAAGCATTGTAATATAGGAAAATTGCAAAAAACATCAAGTAAGCAAAAAGGAGAGAGTATAAGTCCTTCAAGGAGGTTTAAAATTCTCTGAGGCGGTATGATTGGGCAACTTACGAGCTAATTGGTCTAAATATGTGGTAAGAGGTAACCAGTAAAGATCCACATTGTGTTTTAGTTTACAAGGAGAAGCAAAGGCAACATCAAGTCTGTGAAAATGACATAACAAATTCTACCAATGTTGTATTGAAATGTTTGTAAGGGATTTCCAGTTGGAGGACATGTGTTGGAAAGCGAGTACAATCATGAGATCATAAAGACCATGTGAGTGCGGAGGAAGATCTAAAGATTCTGAAAGACTGCCCAGAAAAAGATGAATGATTGAAAAAGGAATAGAAAGTGTGAAAATGTGAGAAAGATAAGACCATACTCTTTTCCAAAAAGCAGAGACAGCAGGACAGAGAAAGAATAGATGGAGGAGATCAGCATTTAAAGAGACACAGGTCCAGCATTTAGAATCGGAGGAGGAAGTAAAATGTGATAGAGAGAGAGGAGAGAGATAAAGTCTATGATATAGAAAAAATAAAGATTGAGTGAGAGAAGCATAGTGAGAAATTTTCAAAGACCTAGACCAAAGGTTGTCCCAAAGAGCAACAGACCATATACAATCCAAATGTTTTTCCCAAGAAAGTTCCACTTTAGTCTTAGCATTATCTGGGTTAGGAGAAGAAAAAAATTAATAAATTAGAGAAGCTTTAGGAAGGGTAGAAAGAACAATAAGAAGAGGGGATTGAGGAACAGGCGAAGCCAAAGAAGGAAGAGAATAATAGCGATCAAGAATTGTCTCCATGAGAATAATAAATTTATGTAGAAAAGAGTGAGGACAGTGGAATAAAAGCTGAAATTGGGGGAAAGAACGAGGTGAGACACTGTCAAAGAGATGATTGACCCACATGATACCCCTTAATCTCCAAGATGTCCAACAAATGGGCCTATTGTTCAAAAGTATAAGAGAGTTATACCAAATGGGAGTATTTAGAAATGATTCTCCCGAGATGTCATGCGGAAAGAGCAAAGAGTTTAAGAGAGAAGAAGTATATTTAAACAGAGGAAGGGAAGTATAAGGAGTTTTGGTAGAGAATCCCAATACTTCCTCAAAAGAAAAGGGTAGTAATACGTTTTGTTCAATATTGAGCCAAAGAGGAGAAAAGGGGGAATGTTCTGAAGAAAGCCATCGGGAAGCTTGTCACAGAGAGAAGGATTTATGATAAAAGTTAAAATCTGGAAAATTAACACCACAATTAGATTTGGATCTGCGAAGAGCAACCAGAGAAATTCTAGCTTTTCTATTTTTCCAGAGAAATTTTGAGAGAGAGGAATCAATGCGTTTAAAATAGAGAGCAGGGATATGAACAGGTAACATAGAGAAAATATAAATAAGAATAGGAGCAACCATCATTTTGATAGAATCGAGCCGACCCCACCAGGAGAGGAAAAGGGGGTTCCAGGAGGAAAACAAATTTTCAATTCGAGATAATACTGCAGACATATTCAATGTGATGGAGGAGGAAATAGATTTGGACAACCAAATTCCGAGATATTTGATCTTCATGCTATTCCAGGCAAAGCCAGTCTAGGAGAACATATGTGGAAGACAAGTGTTGGTCAGGGGGAGAATTTCAGTCTTATCGGAATTAATCTTATAGCCCGAGACAGAGGAAAAGTCATCAAATTAGGATAGTAAGGGGGGAATAGATGATTCTGGGTTGGAGATAAACAAAAGGATATCGTCCGCATATGCAGATAGTTTTAATTGATCATCACCATAGGGGAAGCCAAAGATAGAGTTATTATTCCGAATGGAAGACTGAAACGGTTCGAGAGCTATAATAAAAAGAAGCAGGGAAAGAAGACAACCCTGACGTACACCTCTTTGAAGGGTGAAAGATGAAGAAAGCTGGCCATTCACAAGTACTGAAGTTTTTGGTGCGGAGTATAACAAAGAAATGAGAGAAATAAATAATGAAGCAAACAAAAAGGACCAATCCATTCTATAAAAAGGTCTTTTCTGCATTAACAGAAATAGCGGCTAAAAGAACTGAAAGAGAAGAGGCTTTTTTCAAAACATTAAGAAAGAGCCGGGAATTATCAGAGGTAAGTCTACCCTTAAAAAAAAACACACAGTTCTTTATCAAAAAGATTAGGCATAAGGGGATCTAAATGTAAGGCAAGTATTTTAGCAACAGGAGAAGTGTGGCTCAATGATTAGAGTGGCAGACCCTGATGCAGAGGTCTAGCCCGGGACCAGGGTTTCATTCCCGCCTCAGCGGGTCTTGGGCTCAAAATTCCACGGACCTCATAATTCTCGCCTCAGTACCTATTCCAATCATGGAGTCCCACTCACCAACTCTAGGCAATATCTTGATTAATCTCCACAACGGCCCCCACAACGCTAAGGATGCCTGGCTTCCACCTTTATTGGTGCCAAGGAGTGGACGCCTCACAGGGAAAGCCAGGATGGGTTCCACAGAGATATTCGTACAAGCGCCTTGAGACCCTTGCGGGTGAGTAGTGCGCTATACAAGTATCAATTTACATTATATTACATTACATAATCTACATTAACTACGTTTTACAAAATTTGAGGTCACGCCATCTTTTGGAATTAGACAGATGGTAGCATCTTGAAAAGAGCTTTCAGCTTTGCCAGAGGAATAAAATGATTGAAAAAGTGACAAGAGTTTGGGCAATAAGGTCAGTGATGTGTAAATAAAATTCGACTAGGAAAACCATCAGGACCAGGTTTTTTACCTTTAGTAAGGGAAGATACGGCAGTAGAAAGTTCTTGTATTGAGAGGTCAAGTTCAAGAGCTGGAAAACTGAGATGGGAAGTAGTAGGTCTGGGAAACTTCTCAAAGTAAGATTGAATAAGAGAAGAGGAAGGAGGAGATTCTGGAGTATAGAGCTGTTGGTAAATCAATTGAAATTGATCTCAAGTGTCTTTATCTTTATGAAGAAGGGTATCTTCAGAAGAGTAAATGGAATCGATATTAGCGCGTTCTTCACGAGATTTGAGACAGTTAGCCAAGAGCTTACCAGATTTATTGCGACCACCATAGTAACGTGAGCTACTGCGAAGAAGAATGGAAGATGCATTGTCAGTAGTGAGTTTATTAAAGCATATTTTTGCACAGAGAAGTTCTGGTGACATACATTTATCTGAAGAGGTGTAAAATTGATGTTCCAATTATTTTATATGTGCTAGGGAAAGTTTAACTTTCTGAAGAAACTGCTGTTTTTTTCTGGAAACAAAATTAATAATGAAACCCCTTGCAGTAGCTTTAAAGGAATCCCAGAGGATATAAGAAGGAGTGGTAGGATCAGAATTAATTTGAAAGAACTCATTAGTAAAGGAGCGAAATGAGGAAGAGAAGTTAGGGTCAGAGAGGAGAGCACAATTGAAACACCAACGAGGTGGCTTGGTGTGAGGTGGAAGTAAATCAAGGTCTGTTACAATGGGAGCATGGTCGGAAATAACTATATGTTCAATTGAGGAGGACAGTAAGTTTTGAGATAAGGATTAAGAAAGAAAAATATAGTCCAATTGAGAGAAAGACGCATGAGGAGTAAAAAAGAAAGAATAGGCCAAAGTGTATGGATGAACGAGTCTCCAAGAGTCTCTAAGATGTGATTGTAAAATAGTATCTAGAAATTGTTTATGGGACTTGTGAAGAATAAATCGAACTGTGGATTTGCGATCAAGAAATGGATCCATAATCTCATTACAATCTCCACCTAGGAGGAATAAGTCATCTTTGTGTTGAATACATTTACTCGTAACTAAAGGCCAAATTGTATTATCAGGTTGGGTAGGGCCATACTCATTAAAAACAGTCAAAGGTGTTGAGGTAATTACTAGTGTAGCAAGGATCCATCTACCATCAGTATGTTTTTTTTCCTGATAAAACCTTACATTTCAATTCTTTATGAAGTAAAATGGTAACTCCGTTCTTATTATTAGAGGGGGAAAATAAAACTGTACCTACCCAGTTCCTTTTTAATTTAAGGGATTCAAGTTCATTGAGATGAGTCTGTTGTAGAAGGACTATATCAGGGGTATAGAAAGCTAAGTGAGAAATAATTCTCTGCCGTTTAATAGGATTAACAAAACCTTTTACATTCCAAGAAATAACTCTAAATGTTAAATGAGGTGAGGTCGATTATATCAAAAAATGCAAAACAGTATGTGTAAATCATATAGCCGAAGAAAGAGAAAAGTAGGAAAAGAAAAGAAGAGTATGTAGCAAAGCAAAAAGAGGACAGGGTAGAAAGAGGGGGAACAGAAAAAAGTTTGCTAGGATGAAGAGTAGGAGAAAAAAGGATAGACAGTACATATCCAAAAGGACGACTGTACAAAACATACCTGAAGGGGAGATTCAAGAGGAAAGTAGGGTAGTGGTGACACGTAACAAGATGGATCATACGAAGAGCAGGAATCCGACCAAACCGGGACCTCAAGACAACAGTGAGGTCGCCACATGAAGTAGAGGGTAAACGACATGAATCTATGTGAGGAAATGAAGAGAAAAAATGTCAACATAGATGTAACAGGAGGATTATGTTATCGGGTGTACAACAAATCCATATATAGAACAACACTACTAAAATGTAAAGAATATACTTATATACCGAACAACCACAAGAACGCTGCAATAAGACAACAATAAAACTAACAAATTATAATGACAAATTATTCAACCATAAGAAGAAGTGGAGGTATCCATGCCACCATTAAATTGAATATGAATAAAGTTCTTGAGTTCTCCAGGATCCTGAAAAGTCCATGTTCGATTTTGATGAGTGACCTTGAAGATGCATGGAAGAAACAAACCATATCGAGCTCCAAGGGAAAGTAAAGGAGGACGGAGAGATAGAAATTCCATTCTTCTTGATGCGGTGGCATTTGAAACATCTTGAGAGAAGAAGACTCTTTGACCAAGCCAGGAAATTTGCCGTTTAGCTCTAGCCGCTGAAAGTACTGAGAGCTAATCTGTATATTTCTAAAAGAGAAGAATGACTCCACGGGGTTTCGTCGAAGTGGTCGAACGAGGGCCAAGTATATGAGCTCTTTGAATACTGAGAGAGGTGGTGGATGGCATTTCCAACAGCTTTGGAAGGAAAGATGTGAAAAAAGTACAGGGTCATACCCCTCCAGGGATTCTGGTAGGCCGTAAATACGGAGATTATTTCTTCTATTTCTATTTTCTAAGTCCTCGGTAGGTTGTTGCAGAGAAAGAACAGCCTTTTCTAGAGAGGATATGCGTTGCGAATTGGTTTGTAACTCCAAGACCTGCGGTTCCACAGAAGTAATCCGGGTATCCATAGTCAACCATTTTTCCTTCAAAAGCTACATGTCTTTGTTAGTTTCCTCTATAAATGGACGCAATGCACGTATTTCTTCCAAAATTAGCTCCATAGAAATAGGAGAGGTGGTTTTATCAGGCGTTTAGACGAAGTAGTAGGAGGAGAAGTTTTGCCAGAAGTAGCTTGGGAAGCTGAAGAACAATTAGGTGCAGCTCCAGCCATTTATATTACAGCAGTAGAAGAAGGAAGAGTTGAGGAGGAGGCTGCCTGGACCTCTGTAGAAGGTGTAAAAATGAATTTTGGCTTACGCAATCGAACCATAGGAAACAAATTACCTCCAAAACATTGATATGCAGTGGATTAGGCTATGGGCGACTCAAAAATTGTAGAGGAATGAGGCTGGATGGTAAACTGTGAACAAAACACCAGAATCCACCAAAACAGCAATGTCAAATAAGCGCTATGTTACAGAACTGCAGACATGCAGAGCTAATTTGAAAAATCAATATGCGCGGGAGAAATTCAGAAGCACAGCACATCCCAGCTGACGCAGTCCTGGTAAAACAGTAGCAGGTAGTGATGTAAAGATCTGAAAAAACATCATAAAGACTAGGGCATGTGATAAGAAGAAGGTTGTCAACAAGGATTGCAAAGGAAAAAATATAATTAAGTCGCAGCATTCATGTTGAGCATCAAATTGGGTTCAGTATTCAGGAGAACAGGCCTGTATAAAGTATTAGTCATGGATTTGAAACAAGTACCTCTATCACAAAAGCAGATTAAATATGAAACAACAGCACCAAGAATCTGCAAAATATAGGTTGCCTACGTGTGGACATATTAGCATTAAAAAAGGTATCCACAATGAAAATGTTCAGGTAAGATATATATATATCATCAAACAGCTACTTGCCACTCGCTAGTCTGGCACCCAAAATATATATTGTTAAAGTGATAGCATGTTAGACCATAACAAAATTTTGGCATATCAAATGTGAAATATTGGCATTAAAATGATGACCCAGTCCATATTGTGCGTTCTGTTCTTTTGAAAATAGAGGCTTATTTAAATCAAATAAAGAACTGACATGTGCTGGAGCACTGCAGGTCATGAAAAGAAAATGTGTCCCAGAAATATTGGAATCCAACCACACTGAGAGGCTTAAGCCTGAAATATTACAAAGAGCATGTGTAGGGCATCACTTCAGAGGTTGCAGTGGTTGAGAAGCGTATCAAGCATAATAAATGAATGTCCATGCAACTTCCACAAAAAAAAGAAAAGAAAACACTGTACTTGTGGAAGATATTAGAGTAGAGAGGCAGAATTGCACAGGAATTAAGGCTGCAGCGCACTGGCACTGGAAAAATTCCCTGAGGTGAAGCGAAGCTGAGCGCCATTAGAAAAATGCGCGTTCCAAAGACGGCGTGCGCTGTGACAGGGAAATACCCGGGCGGCAATAAATCAGAGGTCGCGGGACTTTGAAATGTAGAAAAGCGCTCACCCAATGTCGGAAAGGTTCCGGGTGATGTTTATGGCATTTTCAGAATGTTCCTCAGGCGTCCATCCTGCGGCGCAGTAGACACTCCTCCGTTTTGTTACATTTTCTAAACACACACAGCAGCGCCACCTTGTAAATTCATCTTAAAACTAACTATGCTCTAGATCCATCCATGTTCTCAAAGGAAATTCCATTCATGGACGCTGTACGCCCATTTCCTCACAGTGCCATCTAACGACTTTGCCATGTCTCAATTGTCCTACGTACAGTAACTTGAGTTCATCATCTCAATATAGACGCACACACACTTCTTCAGTGCTTCATAGAAAATGTATGAACTACCCCTGCTGTCAATATGTAATTCCATGGAAATAGGGGTGTAAACACACAAGTTTCGGTTCACAGACACAATGGACAACATATCATCACATTTTGGACTGAACAACATTGGGAAAACCATCTAAACAAGTAATGTCAAACTGCCTGTAGGCGCTGTTGTGCTAACTTTCAATTCAATTAAATCATTAAAATGTTTGGAAACTACGGGCCCTAGGAAGCATTGCGTTCTAGAAGCACTCCTGAGACAATCAGCGCAGAGCGCTTTCAGTGAGAATTGTTTTGATTGGCCACAATCTTCAAATCTAGAACCAATCAACACAGGGATTCATTGTGCCATTGTACAAATAACTATAGTTGAACGCGTCAGACATAACCGACAGTCCATTGTCGTTAGCCAGTGACCGGAGGTCCCACATCTATGCACTTTTAATTTTGAAGTAAGTCATAGCCATGTAGCCATGCATGCATTATCAGAATGAAAGGGGGGGCCCCCACACGTATGGTGGGGCACCGACCTCCTCCTTCCCCTACACTCTCGGTGGTGGGGCGCCGCCGAGTCTTGATGACGCGGCGGGCGCGCCCCGTCACTGATCGGTGCTGGCTCCCGCGTTGACCCGGAAGCAATCTAATTGCTTCCGGGTCAAAGGGGAGGGGCCAGAGGGGGCAGACCAGTGGTAACTGATCTACCCCCAGAAGGATTAAAAGGCCGGGGGAGTGCGGGAGGCGCCCTCTTGTTCCCACACTCCCCAGGCTTGCCCATTGCCTCATCGAGGCGCAGGATTAATTTGTTTATTTCATTTTCAGGTTTACTTGGCTTACTGTGGAAGAGGACGAGCAACGGGCAAAACGCCAAGCGAGGCCCTCCTCTAATTTTGTTGATTGCATATTGCAGGTTCCTCTTTGTGCGCGGCAGCGCTCCCTCGCATCGCCCGACCGTGGCACGGGGGGGGGGGGGCGATTTTAATACTAAGGCGGAGCTGGAAGTTCCTCGGTTGTTACTGAACTGTGCCTGAGGTGCCGCCATGTACTACATGGGACACAGTGCATAGTGATTTTAAAAGGCTGTTTTTAATAAACCAGAGGGCGGATTGCAAAGGCGAGGCTGGGTCGTTCCTTGTTAGTAAGTGGATGGGAGACCGCATGGTTTTTTAAATAACAAAACACAGCGAGGAGGGTATTAAAAAGAGCGGTCCATAGACTAAAAGTAGTAGCAGGACTGGGGGTAACTCGCGGAGTTTCATGCTGATCTTGGGGGGTTGACTCATTACTGAGCACAGTTTGGTGTGAGTATCACTGAAATTCGCTCAACAGTACTGTTCAGTCAGGGATACTTCCTCCCAGATAGTGGCCTGTGTTTGATCTCAGGGTCACAGGTTCAAATCCCAGTGTGCACACCTGAATTTATTCAAGTGATCTGCTATTAAGGACGGTGCTTGGAGACCGCTACAAAGTGGCAATTCACCCCCTTTTTAGGTGTTACAGTGCAGTGTTATAACTTTCTTTTCATTGTAGGCTGTCATCAAGGGGACACTTCGAGCAGAGTCTACGAGAGTGGTGCAGTGGACAACCCGATCAGAGGACACAGGCAGGCCTGCATTTCACTGCTTCTGTTGGGCCACCTGGCTAGAGTGCATTAGAGTGCGCTCGCCCAACACCCCATGCTAGCTGGTGTGTCGCGTTCACAGTTGCGTGGTGCTTACGGCGAATCTGTGCACCTCTAAGTAGGTACAGGTAAAAGCCAGGCAGGCCCTGGTGGGTGCAGGGACACATCGTGCTCATAGGTTGGGCATAAAGTGTAGGTGGATTACCTTTTGAAGGACAAAAAGAGTATGACTAGTGGACGTGGCGCTAAGCGCTCCGGCATGGAGCATATGCTGCAGGGCATGATGCGCAAGATGACAGCAATGGACAGGAGATGGGGTAGAGTGGACCAGATAGGCAGGAGTGTGGCAGAACTCAGTCAGAGGTTGAATGAAACAGGTGGGGCCATCAGGAAAGCCCAAACGGATAATAGTGCCACTGCAGCCCAGGGGGGAATCGGAGGCTTCACCCAAGTGTGTCAGGGCCAAGAGGGGTAGTGGTCAGGGGGGGCTTCAGGGGGAGTACCTGAGGGAGGGTTTACACCACCGGTGGCTCCTATGCCTGCCCCCATAATCCCGACAATTGTACCGGTCATACCGGCTCTTGTCCCAACAGCGCCAGCACCAAGCATAGTGCCTCAGGTGGTTCCATCGGTAATCCCCGTGGTACCCATGTCTAACCCAGCATCCATTCCGGGCACGGGATCCCCCATGCCATATTCAGCACCTCCTGGGGTTGGTCAGGCATCCCCAGAGCTGGCAGCGCAGATAGCGGCGGTACTCCCTTGGTTAGGGATAGGTGGGATGTTACTTTCTTCAGTGGGTGACAAGGAGGTGGGAGAGGACCCCCTCTGCAGAGGCCCAAAAAATGGTTCCAAAGATCATGATTGCTCAGGGTGGCGGGGGGACCAAGCGCACCCAGTACTCCGCAAGCAACATGTTCGGGCAGCGACTCTGGAAAAGACAAGATTGTTGAATCAACGTGAGCCGCAGAAAGTGGTAAGGAGGTGGCATTACCAGTGCTGGGGAAAGGTACAATACCCTCCAGGAGGGAAAACCAGGCTCAGCATGTAACACAAGAAGTGAAAGATTTGATCTGGGCGGGCAAATATGTCAATATGTTTTCTTTGCTAGTTGATAACAGGGAGATGGAGTAAGCTAGGAAACAGAAAGACTGGATGACGCCTAGCGAATGGCGGGGTGAAATGGCAAGATTCAGGGTGGAGGAGACATTGATAAACTGGATTAGGGCCTTTTCAGTGTTTATGGCGATCACAGCGGAGCGTTTCTCTAATCTGCATGCAGAGACTGCATGTTACCAGAGTAGGATCACAACTTGCAGTGATAAATATGGAGGGGATGGGTGGAAGGATTTCAACACTACTTTCAGGAAGGCGAATGAGTTTGACCACGCACTGTCGTGGGACAGGGTGGATTCCATTACATGGGATGGCCAGTTTATAGCCGGGCAATCAGGGAGTGCGGGCCAAGTTGGAACAGAAGCTACCCCTCCAAACACCAGCAGTCCTTTTGACCACCTCAGGGGGGTGGCACAGCCACTAAGATGGGGAGCAGTGGTGGGCGAAAAGGGGTGTCCTGGGATGCCTGAACTTAGAAGTGCACAAGGCACTTCTAAGTTCAGGCATTCATGTTCCATTTGTAACCAACCTTCCCACCCAGAAACAGCCTGCCACAATAAAGGTGACGCCTCTGGAAACAGGGGAAGAACAAAATGTGATTAGTGGCGGAGGCCGGTTTGTAGTTCATTCACCCATTGACGTTCTGGCTATGACTCCTTGGCTGAACAGGTACCCAGACCATGCCTCTGCGACGATGTTGCAAGAAGGTTTTTTGCGGGGCTTTAGGATTCCAGCAGTGGGATATACCGGAACACCAGAATGTAGTAATCAACTGTCAGTTAGGCACAACCCAGAGGTAGTGGCAACAAAAACTGCTAAAGGGTAGGATAGCGGGTCCTTTTAATGACATCCCTGTATCTAATTTTGTTTGCTCGCCCCTCGGTGTGGTCCCAAAGAAAGAGGAGGGCGAGTACAGGCTCATTCATAACCTGTCAGCACCTAGGGGTGCTATAATTAAGATATTTGTAGTTTTAAGTATGCGTCTTTTGACCAGGCATTTGATATGTTGAGGTCTCTTGGACCTGGAGCCTTGCTGGCCAAGTCATACATTGATCTTGCTTTTCGGCTACTGCAGTGCATCCCCTAGATCAGCATCTGCTATGCTTCTCTTTTGAAGGAAAATTCTATATGGATATGTGTATGCCCATGGGTTGTTCTGTTTCATGTGCCTACTTTGAGAAATGTAGTTCCTTTCTGGAATGGGCTTTTAGGCAAACAACAGGACACCACCATGTCATGCATTACCTGGATGACTTTCTCTTTCTGGGGTCGGCGGGCTCACAGGAGTTCGCGTGGGCGTTGCAGGAATTTTGCGTGCTCCTGCGGGCTTTTGGGGTTCCGCTGGCACCAGGTAAGACCGTGGGTCCGGCAACCACATTGGAATTTTTAGGCACAAAATTAGACTCAGTGGAAGGTTGTTTCAGGTTACCCAAAGACAAAATCAAGAAATTTAGAGCAGCCCTTTTTGGTTAAAGAAAAAGTGACACTCCACCAGATGCAACAGACTGTGGGCCAGCTGAAATTCGCACTAAGAGCAATTCCCATGGCACGCCCCTTCTCCCGCTCAATCTCGCAGGCCTATCCGGCCGAGGTCCGCCAGGACATGCACATATGGATTGCATTTTTGGAGGGTTTCAACGGCAGAGTAGTGTGGTGCGGTCCCCCCACTACGTCTGCTGAGTTAGGTCTATGGACTGACGCTGCGGGCAGGGTGGGGTTTGGCGCCATACTAGGAAACGAGTGGGTAGCCCAACGGTGGCCGGTTTGGTGGGAGGGGAGCGGCTTGACAGCTAACATCGGTTTTTTGGAACTATTCCCAATGTGGGTTGCACTAACAGTCTGGCCTGAGCAGTTGTGTAATCAATCTGTGATCTTTTGGTCAGATAACATGACCGTAGTTGAATGTATCAATCAGCAGGCGGCGCTGTGTAAATTTATACTCCGCTTACAGAAGGAAATTGTGCTGATTTGCATGAAACTGAATGTACAGTTTAGGGCCAAACATGTCCCAGGGGTGTTGAATAACGCAGCTGACGCACTTTCTCGCTTTAAGATGCAGGTATTCAGGGAGCACCTACCATCCGCAGATGCAACACCTGCACACTTCCCAGCAACACTCTGGCAAATTGGTGCCCCCAGCTACAGAACCTCGTGGCAGCTAGCCTAGCACCCAGGACCAGAACAGCTTATGAAGGGGCGTTTTTGTCTTATTGCTCCTTCTTGGGACAGGACTGGGCAGAGAAATGGGTTAAGGAGGGGAATTTCACTCAGTACCTGGAGGCATTACATAAGGAGGGGCGCTCAGCAGCGACAGCTAGCAGACACATGGCGGCCCTTTCTTTCTCTGCGCAACTTAAGGGGGCCAAAGATCCCACAAAAAGTTTAATCGCGCGGAAGGCACTGAAGGGGTGGCGACGCCTGCAAACAACTGCCACCGATGCCAGACAACCGTTAGGTTTAGAACGGCTGGCGTCATTAACGAATGCATTGCCGGACACCTGTAGTTCAGCAGGGGAGGTACTCTTATTCAGAGCGTCCTTTACATTGGCCTTTTACTGGGCATTTTGGGTAGGAGAACTTGTGGCTAGCAGCAAGCAGGACAGGCTAGGGGTCTTCGGCTTGAACACACAAAAATACTGTGCAATACGCTGTTGATTACCATACGTAAATCAAAAACAGATCAGGAGGCCCGGGGGGATGGGCTGGTACTCCACCGGGCACCGTCTAATCCTTGCTGCCCAGTGTTCCATGTAGAGGCCTTTATCAAGCAGCGGACAGGCCCAACGGGGAGAGCATTATTAATGCATGCAGATGGTACCCCACTGTCAAGGTTTCAATTCCAGAGTATTGGCAATTAAAATTGACAGGGCTGGTTTAAATTCAAAAGATTTTGGGATGCATTCCTTCAGGATAGGGGTGGCCACTGAAGCGACTGCGAGAGGGTTGCATGCAGACAGTGTGAAAAGGATTGGGAGATGCACATGTTGTGAGGTAACAAGTAAGTTACGCTGATGCCTGTCTTATTTTGCTTGTATTTCAGTTTCTCGAGCCTGCAACGCAGGGCGAGAACTTTTGCCGGATCACCAACAGCAAGTACCTTCATCAAGGCAGACCCTCGAACATAGGAAGGAGACTCAAGTGGTAAGGGTGGTTGGTCAATCATTTGTGAAGCGCGTTAAATCTGTTTTCTTTTCAGACAACTATAGACAGAGGGTGGAACAGTGAGGTTTCAAGGTTTCCTTTCGTGGTAGGGGGGTCTTTGCCTGAATCAGTTGAGGGAGTTCTTTACAGAATTACTTGATAGGTACACCCCGCCGCCCACAGTGGTTATCTTACATGTGGTTGCCAACGATCTGGTAAAATTGAGCAGGAGGGTCCTGATGGAAGAAATAATCTCAGTTGTAAACTGGTTAGCTAAAACACGCCCTGGCTGCACCATAGTGTGGTCTCAGATGATTCCTAGGCTTAGTTGGAGGGGGGGGGGGGGACTCTGTTAAGGCGTTGAATCACTCGGCAAAGAGGATCAACAACAAGATTGAGAAATTATTTTGGTCACCTCAACTGCAGATTATACCACATAGGTGCATCTGGGGGGAGCATTTCTTCTTGCAAGATGGGGTCCACCTGACTTGGGCAGGCAATGAACTTTATATGGATAATATTTTGGTATCTCTAGGAGGGTTCTAAGTAGGCATGACCTTTCAGTGGAGGAGGATAATGGGGGGGCAATCAATCAATCAATCAATCAATCAATCAATCAGTCAAGAGTATTTGTAAAGCACGCTACTCACCTGCTAGGGTCTCAAGGCGCTGGGGGGGGGCTGCTACTGCTCGAAAAGCCAGGTTTTGATTTGCTTCCTGAAGGAGAGATGGTCCTGGGTGAGTCGTAGGTGGGTGGGGAGAGTGTTCCAGGTCTTGACCGCCAGGTAGGTGAAGGATCTTCCTCCGATGGTGGTTCTGCGGATCCGTGGGACGTGGCGAGGGCGAGGCTGGCGGAGCGGAGCTGGCGGGTTGGTATGTAGAACGTGAGGTGGTTGTTGAGGTATTTGGGGCCCAAGTCGTGAAGTGCCTGGTATGCGTGGGTGAGGAGTCTGAACGTGATCCTTTTGCTGACGGGGAGCCAGTGCAGGTCCCTCAGGTGGGCGGAGATGTGGATGTGTCGGTGGATGTCCAAGACGAGTCGTGCTGAGGTGTTCTGGATGCGTTGGAGTCTTTTCTGTAGTTTGGAGGTGGTTCCAGTGTGGAGGGCATTCCCGTAGTCCAGACTGCTGGTGACGAGGGCCTGGGTGACCGCTTTCTTGGTTCCAGTGGGGATCCAGCGGAAGATCTTACGGAACAGGCGGAGAGTGTTGAAGCAGGAGCAGGTAACGGCGTTAACTTGCTTGACCATCGTGAGGGAGGAGTTAAAGATGAAGCCCAGGTTGCCTGCGTCGTCCGTGGGCTTGGGTGGGGGGCCCAGAACAGGGGGCCACCAGGAGTCGTCCCAGGCGGAGATGGATGAGGACTTCCTTCTTGTCTGAGTTCAGTTTCAGGCGGCTGAGCTTCATCCAGTCTGTGATGTCTTTCATTCCGTCCTGGAAGCTGGCTCTGGCGGAGGCGGGGTCGTTGGTGAGGGAGAGGATCAGTTTGGTATTGTCGGCGTAGGAGATGATGTTGAGGTTGTGCTTGCGTGCGATGGCTGGGAGGGGGCTCATGTAGACGTTGAAGAGGGTGGGGCTGAGCGAGGAGCCTTGAGGTACGCCGCAGATGATCTTGGTGGCTTTTGCGAGGAATGACGGGAGACGGACTCTTTGGGTTCTGTCGGAGAGGAAGGAGGTGATCCATTCCAGTGCCTTTCCTTGGATCCCGGTGTGGCGGAGCCGGGTTTTCAGGGTGCGGTGGCAGACCGTGTAAAACGCAGCCAAAAGGTCGAGCAGGATGAGGGCGGCGGTTTCTCTGTTGTCCAGCAGGGTCCGGATGTCCACGATGAGGGCGATCTCAGTGCTGTGGTTCACTCGGAATCCGGACTGCGATGGGTCGAGGGAGCCGTTCGTCTCCAGGAAGGCTGTCAGCTGTTTGTTGACTGTTTTCTCGATGACTTTTGCAGGGAAGAGGAGGAGTGAGATGGGGCGGAAGTTCTTGAGGTCTGAGGGGTCTGCGGTGGGTTTCTTCAGGAGGGCGCTAATCTCTGCGTGCTTCCAGCTCTCCGGGAAGGTGGCGGATATGAAGGAGTTGTTGATGATGTCCCGAAGTTTGGGTGCGATGATGGAGTCGGCTTTGTTGAAGATGTGGTGTGGGGTGGGATCGGCTGGGGAGCCCAAGTGGATGGTGTTCATCGTGTGGGTGTTATCTTCCGTGCTGACCTGAGTCCAGGCGCACATGGTGGTGGTGGTGGGTGTAGGTTCGGTGGTGGGGTACGGGTTCTGAGCGCCGAAGCTGTTGTGTATGTCGACGATTTTACGGTGAAAAAAGGTGGCCAGAGAAATGCAGAGGTCTTGAGAAGGCGTGATGTCGTTAGTGCTGGCATTGGGGTTGGAGAGCTCTTTCACGACATAGAAGAGTTCCCTGCTGTTGTGGGTGTTGTTGTCCAGTCGTTCTCTGAAGGATGACCTTTTGGTGGTGCGGATCAGCTGGTGGTGTTTGCGGGTGGCGGTCTTGAGGGCTGTCATGTTGTCTGTTGACTTGTTGTGGCGCCAGGCTTTCTCGAGGTCACAGCAGGATTTCTTGTAGTCTTTGAGATCGTTGGTGAGCCACGCGGATTTCTTGCTGTTGAGGTTGCTGGGAGGGTTTTTCAGTAGAGCAAGGTTGTCGGCGCAGTCGGTGATCCACTGAGTGAGGTTGCGGGCTCCTTCGTTGGGGTCCGAGGTGTTGGTGGGAGGGTTAAGGCGCAAGGAGGTTGTGAGTTGGTAGGTGGTGATCTTGCTCCAGCATCTTAGGGGGGTTTGTTGAGGACGGTGGTGGGTTGTTGTTTTCCTGAAGTTAAAGTGTACACAGCTGTGGTCGGTCCAGTGGAGCTCGGTGGTGTGGCTGAAGGAGATGTGGTTGCTGGAGGAGAAGACCGGGTCGAGCGTGTGACCAGCGTAGTGGGTGGGGGTGTTGACCAGTTGCTTGAATCCGAGGTTGGCGAGGTTGTCTAGTAGGGCAGTGGTGTTGTTGTCCTGGTCGTTCTCCAGGTTGAAATTGGGGTCTCCTAGGAGGATGTATTCGGGGGAGGCGGGGGCGAGTGGGCTGATGAAGTCTACGATGGCATCGCTGAAGTGTTAGCGTGGTCCCGGGGGTCTGTAGATGAGGGTTCCTCTGAGGGTGGTCTTGGGGTCGGTGTGAATCTGGAAGTGCAGGTGCTCTGCGGTGGCGAGGGTGTCGTCAGTGTTGGTCGTGATGCGGATAGTGTTTCTGTGGGCGATGGTGATGCCTCCTCCGGTCTGGTTGACGCGGTCCCTCCGGGTGATCTTGTAGCCGTCCGGGATGGCAATGGTGATGTCGGGGGCTGAAGAGGCCTTCATCCAAGTTTCCGTGAAGAAGGCGACGTCTGGTGCCGTTTTGTCCAGGAGGTCCCATAGTTCGACGGAGTGCCTGTGGATGGAGCGGGTGTTGAGCAGGATGCACTTGAGGTGGTTGTTGTTGGTGGCGCGGTGCAGGACCGAGTGCAGGTGAAGTAGCAGGCATGGCAGGTGCGCTTCGGAGTGGCTTGGTAGCAGGCTGGATGTCGGCCGGTGTTGAGTGCGTGGAGGGTGGCGGCGTCGTAGCTCAGTTGGGTTGGCTGGCTCTGGCGGGGTCCAGGGGTTCTGGTGCTGGGCACGGTCCAGGCGCAGATGGGCGTAGACGGGCTTGCCTTTGGCGCACCTCTGGTGCGCAATCGGTGCGCCTGCTGCGCATACGCGCAGTCCCCGCCATTTATGGCGAAGTGGGAGGGAGGAGCAGCTGGGAGGCGGGAGCAGAGCGGCGAATGGGGAGCAAGAGACAGGAGAAGGGGGCGGGGCTGCAGGAGAGCAGCGGCGGGGAGCAGAGGGGGGTTGGAAAGAAAGGGAAAGCGGAGCGGGGGAGGTCGAGGGCAAGCCTGGAGAGCGAGGGCAAACCTGTGCAAGCCTGGGGAGCAGGGGCAAGCCTGGAGAGAAGGGGCCCTAAGGAGAGGCGGCAGCAAGAGGGCCAAGTAGGCAGCGGCAGCAGAATCCGGGCACACGGGGGCCGTGCGGTAGTAGATTGACCGGGTCAAGATAAATAGTCGGTCAACTATGCGGCCTGTGGTGGTAAGGTCATGATCGGTGAGCAGTCAATTTAAGGTCCTTAGGGGGCGTTATCCTTGTTGAATGGGGTCGCCCATGGGGAGGGGCAACTGGTCTCTCCTAGAACTCCAAGGGCGGTACATCCGCGTGGTTGGATGGGTGCAGGGCAGGGGGGATGCACTCTTTCTTTGGGCTGGTTAGCCACCCTGCAGGTGCACTATGACGTCATTAAACAGCGCAGAGTGCAAGGTTCCCCCTTTTGGTTAATGGAGTTCAAGGAGCGTTCAGGGGATACCCAGGAGGGGGGGTACCCTTTCGGTAAACGGGCCCTTTGCGCATGCACACTCATACGTGAGGACATAGCTGGCTAATAAGGATTTGACACCGGTTAGCGACCTTGCCGTAGGCCCATAACTAAGATATGCAGAAAAAGTCATAAGTAGGATGTTAGATTTGGTTAGGAAACAAGCTGTATTAGACATTTGTTAAGGTTAGCCCTTTGATACCTGTCTACATTCATTGTAATCCAATGTCATGATTTTTTGCCTAAATGCTTGTAAATATTGTTTATTTCAATTTTAATTTGTTTTCATGTATTAATAAACACGGCCGGGGGTCGCGAGACCCCCCGCCTTCCAAAGAAACTACTCTCATGTCTAAATTGCTTTAATTGTTTTACTTGTGGTGGTGCCCAAGGCGGGGAGGGGGACGGTTGGTGTCCCTGACCATATTGGCTTCACACGCACCTTATACATTGTAGCAAGATTTACCATATCAGCATCGCTGCACCAGACATGGCATGATTCCATGCGCAATTGCTGTTGTACCTGGCACAATGTAGCACAACCGGCACTAACAATGCACATCTGATTAAGATGGCATGAAAATATGCTTGTGAGAAAGAAAATGGGCTGAAGATTAAACTGTCCTTTCTCTTTCCCCAAGAAACGCTTGCATGGTACGATTATCCAGATTGTTTGACGTGTTTCACAAGTGAGAGCATCATCCAGCCTCTCAGGTCATATATCCATACTAATATTATAAAGAAAGAGCCCAAACCTTTGAGGCGGGTAATCTCAGTAACCACTGCACCAATCACAACACCAAATACAGCGTTGGAAAGGGCAGTTGCAGCAGAAGGACATAGGCTATGCAGACGGCCACCATATACATTTAAAAGGTAAATGAACCATACCAGTAAAGTAGTCCCTTGTGGGTGTGGCTGTGTTCTGCTGTGAACGTGTGCTGGGGGCGTGACAAACGCTGGGGGCGTGTGGTACGTTCCGCCCTTCATCCCATGTCTTCTATCGTGTGCTGTGGGCGTGTGCTGGGAGCGTGGGCGTGTGCGGGGTGTGGGATTACGGAAAAAAAGTGAGTGTTGTGCTCAATATTTCATTCTTTTTTCTTCCCAGGTTCTGTACATTTCAGCCCCGGGTGTCCACCCTGCTCCCTTTAAATACCCCTGCACCCGATAATCATAACCCACCGTGACTCCTTAAAATACCCCAACACCCTTAAACACTAACCCATCTTAACCCTATAAAAATACCCTGTACCCCAAAACCCAAACCTATCTCTAAACCCTAAAAATAGCCCTGTACCCCAAAACCCAAACGTAGCCCTGAACCCTGTAAATACCCCTGTACCTCAAGACCCAAACCTACCTCTGAACCCTAAAAATACCCATGTACCCCAAAACCCAAACCTACCCCTGAACCCTAAAAATACCCCTGTACCCCAAAACTCAAACCTAGCCCTGAACCATAAAAATAACCCTGTACCCCAAAACCCAAACCTACCCCTGAACCCTAAAATACCCCTGTACCCCAAAACTCAAACCTAGCCCTGAACCCTAAAAATACCCCTGTACCCCAAAACCCAAACCTAGCACTGAACCCTTAAAATACCCCTATACCCCAAAACTCAAACCTAGCCCTGAACCCTAAAAATACCCCTGTACCCCAAAACCCATACCTATCTCTAAACCCTAAAACTACCCCTGTACCCCATAACCCAAAACTATATCTGAACCCTTAAAATACCCAAACACCCCAAAACATATACCTCAGTACCCCAAAACATGTACCCCTATACCCATACTTACCTTATCCAAACATTTAAAAAAACATGCTTTTACCATTCATGCATTTACAACAAATTTTGTTTTAAATGTATGCGTGGTAAAAGCATATAAAATGTAATGCCATGCGTTATAATGGCATTGCGGAGTCATGGTACTTTCGTAATGAAAGAATGCGGAGTCATGGTATGCGGAAATAAAGTTGCGGAATAATGGGTGTTTACCCTCCCCCGGTAAGTACATTGGTGGCACGGCGGCCCACATCTCCAGCAACATACTCATATTTTTTCACCACCGATTTGAAAAATGCAAAGGTCTCTCTCATTGATGGCCAGCACCGACATACACTTTTAGACACTCCTCCCGCCACAAGTTCTAGAATTGCGAACTTTAGAGCTGGGGAGCTACGTTCGAATCTCGGCATCAGCTCAACATCCTGTGATTCCAGGCAAATCTCTTTGTCTTCCCTTGCCTACCACAAATGAATGTGTTCTTCAGTAATGTAAATTGTGCACAAGATATGTTGTCGAGTTTGCGCTATATAATATTGCAAGGAAAAATAAAGTAGGGAAACTCGAGTTCACACACTACTGAACATCCACTCTTAAGTGCATCAGCAGTGCACTGTGAATCAGAGCGTTTCACTGGCCTGTCACAGATAAGAAATGCTATCAAAACGAAATCCTACAAAACAATATACTACTGGCCGGCAGCAATTCATACCTGGACAACGTCGGGATGGCCTGCTAGTATGGCATAAGATGCATTAAGGAGATTTGCCCACAGGCCTCTACAAGTGAATTGAAAGAGTGCAAGTTACAGACCCGGCCGTCCACCACTAAAGAGAGACACGTACTTGAAGTGATAGATGCCCTCCTTCTCCCTTCTGGGGTCACTAGGTGCTTGCATGTGCATGTATAAGGTTCAGAATTTTCAACTAAGGCCAACATTCGTTTGACTCTGTAGAATTTTTGTGGGACCTTCAACGAACCCTGTTGTCGAATTGAAAAGGATGTGGAAGAATGAGGTCTCCGTGACGCTCAATGTATTGAAGTGAATCAACAATTTATTTCAGGTTTCGAAGCAGTCTCATAATGCAGAGTTGCATGGTTATTCAACTGGTCATGCATTCTTATGTTGTTCAACATTTGTTCCCCAAAAAAATAGATCTACGTGGGAACATAGGATTTTGAGCCCACAAGATTAAAGCAAATGTAACATTTGTAGTGGAGGTAATGAATTGAGTCTATACAGAACCCACAATGAAGCCAACTTTATAATTCATGTTTTTAATGATTAGAGTTTTTTCATTTGTTGTTTGTTGTTATGTTTTGTTTAGTGTCCTGAAGTTCTTGGTCCTGAGGAGAACCCTGTGACTTGGCTTGGGCTCAAAACGAATTGACCACTCATTTTTAGGGAACGTGCATGAAAAGGAAGTAGTTAGCATACAGGGATTTTGTTCTTTGGGACTCTATTTTCCAATCCCTGTTTTTTATTGAAAGTCAAACACAAGATAAGCATCCACCCCTGGCCTTGGATGATTGGCTATGAACATTAAGTGTCATTTAAATCCATCATAGGCTCTTGTCAATGGTGAAATTCAGAACTAGGACATCAATGTTTTATGCATATTAACAATCTGATGTTTTGTGAACGTGTATGATTCAATGTCTCTAAACCAGTTTATTGTATGTTGAACTGTGATGCGGGCATCTTAAAACTTGATTTGCCACATCTTGTTTGTTTTTTGTTCTGAATTTGATGACAGATACTGTATCAATAACGTTTAGGTAGTAGTGTATCCTTTCAAAAGATTGGAACCACACAATCATGAATCATTTCACAGTAACAATTTTTAGTGTGGATTTCTTTACACATGTATCTATACTTTGTTCGGGGACGTGACGGATGCAGAAAACGAGGGCATCGGTTTAGGTTGGAACTTATCAGGGTTTGGCCGTCTCTCCGTTTATCCCTGGTCAAACTAATTAGATGTATTTGTGAGGGGAATTCTTGATACCTTGAGGTGATAACAAATAGACGCGGCACATTTTACCTCTGATACTGCGAGGTGGTGAGGCTATTTGAAAAATTGCAAGACTAATCTTGGTAGTGGTATGAGAATCCACTCCAACTGCCTAAGGCACACACTATTTAATCGAGAAACAGTTCTCCTTTTGCCTTGACAAAGTTTAAGGGAAGACGAAACACGTGTTGGTGGTTTTTGTTTTGGGATGTATCATCAAGGATTAATAAAAAAGAATTACGTCTTTAAGGAAAATCCAGTGATGTGAACTCTGCTTTTTGAGAACATTTTAAGGAATCGGATTGTTCAGTAGTACAAAAGAGACGGTATATGATCATTGGCATACCATACATGAAGCCATCTAATTTGTCCTATACGTAGCTATGGACTTTTGAGATAAATATAAGGGTGTGCTGTATATTTCTTTCAACTGTTTCAATTGATGAGAGATACTGTACAAATAACAAACAGAAGAATGTGTTCTTGTCACAAAATATTATTAACAGGATAAGAGAACACAATAATTGAATTTTATGTTTCTAGATGTAAAATAGCCGGTTGAAAAGTATTGTCAGTAGTGTATTTTCTTTGTTTGTAAAAATGTTCTAAAGAAGCAATTTCAGAATTACAATTTAAAATCTAACTTCACCGTCAGTTGAGATTTTAAATTGTGAATCCAGAAACACCCAACCTGGGGGTCCCATCTCTTATCAATTGGGAAGACACCTGCTAGAAATGGGCGTCTCTAGTTGGCAGAGGTAGGTACCTTTGTCCAGATTGGGACCCCTGCTTCTATTAAGGCTAAGGGATACACCCTTTAAATAATCCCTTTTCACCCCCTGGGTATCTTTACATAAGCAGACAGACTTATCCCAAAGGCAATGTGTAAAGTATTTGTACGTAAAACACACAATGTAATACAGTGATAACACCATAAATTGTCACCACACCAGTTCAGAAAAATAAAGTGTCTTTGCCTAAACTCAATAAGACCAAAACGACAAAAATCCAACTCACATGTAATATGAATATGACTTTTCAAAGGTTTTAAGCAACTGGGTCCATGGAAACTATGGATGCATGATTCTACAAAAAGTACCTGTAGTTGTGTCAAACTTCTGAATGTTAAACAGCATTAGAGATGGGAAACATTGGGAAACAAAGAGATGCGTCCGTTCCTGAGTCCTTGGGGAGGCAATGATGCAGTTCTGCTGCATGCAGGAGAAGTGATGCCTAGAATCTGGACTGTAGGGGGAAGTGGTGCATCAACTCTAAGACGGTTCTGGTCTGTGGGTGATGCATCAGAAAAACTTGCCACACTCATGCAATGAGTGGAAATCTGAGTTTTGTCAGTGATATATGCGGTGACGGCAAGCAGCAATGCATCAGTTTCTTCAGTCACAATCCCACAATATGTCGGTTCTTGCAGCAGCAACAGGCACTGCATCAGCTTAGCAGCAGCACTGCATGGTGATGCATGGACATTCTTCTCACACGGCAGTGCTGCATCTGGAAAAACAGGTGCAAGTATAGTGATGAGTCAATTTCTTCAGCTCAGCTCTCAAAAGCAGGAACAACCTCCAGAGGCCCACAACTGGAATCAGCACCTCCTGGCAGGTCAGAACTCTCAGCAGGAGAGTTCACAGGAGCTGAGGGTCCTAGAGACTTCAGAACAGGAGGCCAGCACACGCAGGCCTTTGGATACCTTCTTAAAGCAGGTTCAAAGCAATGTTACAGATTTTGTCCTCTCCTTGGCAGAAACAGCAACTGTGGGCCAATCCCACACAGCAAAAGGGCAGTACTCCGCCTCACAGCTCTTCAGCTCCTCCCCTTGGCAAAGGTTCCTCTCAAGTCCAAAAGTGATCTAAAGTTCTGGGGTTTAGGTCTACTACCTATACCCTATTTTGTCATTGTTTTCTTTGTGCCAGAGTCTCCTAGCCCAGTCCAACCCAGTTCTGTCTTCACTGGTGCAGTATGACCAAAGGGGGTGGAGACAGCGTTGTGCAAGTGAGACTGGCCCTATTCAGGTGCAAGGAAATCTCCTCCCACTACTATAAATGCAGCTTAGCCCCATTCAGATCAGCTCTGAGTCATCCAGGAAAGGCCAGGTACACCTCAACCCCACTATTATATCCTGTCCGTTAATGGGATGCCTGGGAAGTTGGGAGGAGGGTGTCGCCGCCATAATTAATAAAAATTATAAATTCACCACTATGACTTCCCTCATTCTTCCGGAGGTTAAGAATATGGTTATAAAACTTGACATGGATACAGGTTCCTTGGTGCTAGTCCTCATTTATCGACCACCTCAGGCAATGTCTACCTTCCCTACCTCCCTAAGTGAACAAATGGCCACCCTAGTGATAAACTATGCAAAGGTTCTCCTTATAGGGGACCTGAATTATTGGTTCAATGATGTTTCGGGGGGACCTCATGCAGCCGAACTATCCCGAACTGTCAAGGGGGTTCCTCTCTTTATCGATGTGACCAGTGGTGGCTCACAGAGGGTGTGCTTTGGGGCAAGGGAGAGGCAGGGTGGGTGGTTGTAAACTCAAACATACAATTGAACGGAAAAAGTAACTATTACGTTTCTCTGTTCCGTCATATGTCTGAATTTACTACTCCCCCCCACCCTGCCCCTCCCCGTCACTGCCCCCAGCATGCCCTCTGCAAGCCCCCACTGCATGTGACAAAGCTCATTCTGGTACAAAAATACTTTGAGAAAAACCCAGGACTGATTTTCATTCTTTTTTTAAATTTGATTATCAATGTTTTTAAATGTTCACATCTTTCTAATATGTCAATTCTTTCGAGGGATTATGTTGTTGTTTAGCATTGCAAGCCAAAAGTGGTTTAACTTTTCACACTCGAGTTTAGTTTCGCGGCAAGATATTGAGAAATTTCTGTGTCTAGTGTTTGAGAAAATGTAAATGTTGTACATTTAGGCTAGCAAAGGAAAACATTTAAACAGCATTAATTTCAAAATTCAAGCAAGTTTGTCGATTTCAAATTTACTGTTATGATTGGGATACTTCCCATTCATTATAATTGGTTCACTGCATAGCTCCCTCCTGACCACGTCCCCAAACAAACCAGGTTTCACAGAAACAAGACACATGATCATCCAGATATGCTTCTAGATAGCTGATGCAGTAAACACCAATAGAATTATGTGTAAATAAAAGATACATGATCAGAATAAACGTATTCAATAAATAAAAATGAAATTCAAGATGATTTAGCATAAATACTGGCAATGAAGGAGCTCATGCTGGTCAGCAAAGTTCATGACTATTAATGAAGTGGAAGGGAGAAAGCTGAATTGGTAAACCTCTATTTGCAAAGTATGTCAAAACAATTAGATATATGACTGAATATGTGTAAGACTATTGTTTGAAACTGAGAGATTTTTGCTGATCATGTATGATTGTGTTCTGTTTTCCAGGAAGGATTTTAACCATTGAAGGACTTTACCAGATAAACCCATCCTGTTTTCTAGTCATCTCAGTAGTTTGTCATGATTGACCGTATCGAAGGCTGATGAGAGGTCAAGTAAGACTAGTAGGGAGGTTTTGTTGTGGAGAAGGCCTTGAAGGGTGTCATTTACTAGATGCAGGATGGCTGTTTCTGTGCTATGCCCAAGTCTGAACCCCGATTAGTGGGTGTTCAGTAGATTGAAGTTCGAGATGTGTTGGTTCACATGTTGCTTAACACATTTCCCAGGACCTTGGCTAGCATGGGAATGTTGGTTATGGTTGGAGTTGTCTGCTGTTGTTTTTTTAAGGATGGGGTGACTTGGCCCATTTCTAGGCAATCCGGGATGTGATCTTGTGTAGGCAAGGCATTGATGATTTTGGTCCTAAGAGGTGAGATAATATGGAAGTGGTGGGGTAAGCAATTTGAGGGGACAGGGTGATTGAAGTGGTTGTTGAGTTTGGTAGTCGCTAGAATATTGGTGATGTCATTGAGATCGTAGAGTTTGAACGTAGACAAGTGAGAGTTATTTTTGGGCAGCTGCAGCTCATGTAGAACAGAATTATCTGCTTGACTGCTCTTTGGGGTGGCTGTGTTAATTGCTGCCGTACTAAGTTCATGTTGTTTTAGCTGTGAAAAAGGAGGAAAATTTGTCAGTACTCAGCTGTGATTTCGATGTTAGGAGTGAGGATTTGGCTAATTTGTTAGATTGTTCGTTTCAGAATTTCGAAGAGTTCCTTTGGTCTATTTATGGCCTTGTCTAGTTCTGATCTGAAAAAGTCTTTTTTTGATTGTAGGATGCTTTTATTGTAGGAGTTTCTCGATTTCCAGAGAAGTTTAAGATGCTGGGGGGAGGGATGTTGCCTCCATTTCCGTTCTGTTGATCTGAGTTTGCGTCTCTCTTCATTCAGGGCACCACTGGACCATGTTTTTTTTTCTTTGTCTGGAATTCTTTTGAGTTTTGGTGGAGCGGCTTCGCCAAAGACTTTGGTCATTGAGAGTTGTAGTGAGCAGTGAGGTCATTGTCGTCTGACAAGTTATTCAGGGGAATAAGAGCCTTTTCACAGTGGGAGGCATGGTTGTTCCAATCAATGTTTTTTGTATCTCCTATCCAATGTTTTTGCCTGAATTGTTGCGAGAGAGTTTTCTTGTTAGCTGAGGGAATTTGGAAGGTGATAATGTGATGGTTTGACCATTCACAAGGAATAACCGAGAGCGATTCAATCATATTTTGTTTAGAGATGATCCAGTCGAGAGTGGCACCCTCGGTGTGAGTTGGTGTTGAGAAAGCTTGGATGAGGGAATGGTCTGCTAGGGAGGTTTTGAGGGCGTTAACCTGCTTGTCCAAGGGGTTATCCCAGTGGAGATTGAAAACGCCAAGGAATATGTCATTGGAGTGAGGGGAAGAGTTTGAAGTAATGATTTCCAGAGGATGTTCTGTGAATTCTGCGTTCGAACATGGATGATGGTAGAGTATATGTAGTTTGTGGGAGTGGATACTTGATGATTTCACAGAAATCCCAAGGTATTCACAAGAGACTAAGGGTTCCGAGTGAAACTTTGAGATGGTGATGTCAGAACGATGTATGCAGGCTACGCCTCCACCTACTTTGTGAGTTCTGTCTAGTCTAATGATGTTGTAGTCAGGAGGACTAAAAGGTCTAGACATGGTGAGGATGATTCATTGAGCCAAGTGTCTGTGAAGACGATTATATAAATTTTCCTTTTGAGGGCGAGGTCGGCGATGTCAGAGGCGTGTTTTAGGACTGGACGGCAATTCAGAAGAAGGCAGGAAATCACGTTTGAGGAAATCTTTAAAGTTGGCTCAAGATTCTTGTTTTAGAGGTTAATGATTGAAGGTTATTCAGGTTTATTACTATGTGTATTGGATGGGTAGTTCTGCTAGGGTGGTTAATGGGGACTGTGAGTTTCACATAGCAGTAGTAGTGTTTGGATTTCATGGTCCATTATGTTGTTGGGGAGTTTGTATGTGTGCAAGAATCGATTGGTTAGAGATAGGGGGATAGTATTTATCACCTTTCCGATTGTTGTTAGAGATTTTTCAAAATGTTTAAGTGCAGAAAGAGACATTTCAGCGAATTGTAGGATGTTTTTGATTTCTAGGGTAACGTTTTGTAAATTACGGGGTGTTGTTGTTGGTTCTCTTGATAGATGTAGATGAAGGAGTCTGTGCGGTGCATGATAAGGGAGGTGAGTTGTTGACGCTTCTTTCATCGGATCTGGGTGGAGGCAGGGGTTGTAGGTCTTCTGGAGGTGCTGATGGGGTGGTGGGAGTAGTTGGGTCCTGAGGTGCACTAGGTCGGGTGATGGACTGGCTTGTTAAGGCACAGAGATAATGAGAGTTGTTGATGCTACTTTCACCAGTTCTGGGTGAAGTAGGAGTTTGTTGATCATCAGGAGATGAAGGTGTGGTAGAAGTGGTTAGGTCCTGAAAGACCCTGAATGGGGTGATGGTGTGAGTTTTAAGGGTGAAGAAGTATTTGTCGAATAGTTCAAGGTCCTTGATAGCTGCTCGAATGAGCACAGTGCCATTTTTGTAGGATGTTATATTCAGTGTAGCTCTGAGGTTATGTGCGGGTGTCGTTGTAAACCTAGTTCCGTAGAGAATATTTTTATGGTTCTGGATGGTTAATAGCTTGGAGATGGCTGATCGCCATTTGGCTATTTTCCTTGTGAAAAATATGAGGTTATTGATTATAGTGCCTTTTTTGGCATTGAAGGAGGGGTCTAGGAATAGGGTATAGGGGTTTTTGTCTGAGCACATTGTGTTTGAAGGTTTTAGAGGCATTTATCCAGGAATAAAACACAGCCACATCATCTACCTCTTCCTGCTGGCTCTGTCCAAAGCATTTCCAATTGTGACTTGCTCAGTGTTGGCAGAGAATTTAGCAAACCAGAAGGTGGAAGTCAATGTTCTGAGCTCGTGCCAGTCCAATAAAAAGATTGTCCCTCTAGAGTAAACCTCCTCTGTTTTGATCTTTTTTATTTCTGTGCAACACAGTTCGCCACAGGGGTCTACATTGAGATCTTAATGCATACTTGCATTCTCTGTTTATCCCTAATAGGCTTTTTAGGCTACGCATGTATAGTTGTGCAGATGGATCAACCGGTTATGGTCTATTTCTACAACCTGTTACCCCTTCCTTTTCACCATGTTCTTTCCCCTGAGTATTTCCTTCTCTACTCTTCCCCGGTTTGCTGTCTCTTACTGCCCTCGATCGTAAGCCCTCCTGAATAATCCATACTCTATCCCCTTCCTTGTTCTCTGACTCTATTTCAGTTTACTTCCTCTACTCTCAGTACTTTCAGCTTTCTCCTTATTATGTGCATCAGATAAATGCAGTTACAATCAATTATGCATGTTTTATCTCCAATTCAGTTATGGTTCCTATCTCAGTTGGTAATATGTCAACTTATATGAATGATGTAAGAGCGATCTCTCTCAACTTGCTCTCTTGAAAATATGCAGGCATTTCTTTGGTTTTGCTCTGCTATAAAAAAAATTATACACACAAACAAGTAAAAAGCAAACATATAAGGAGATAAACAAATGAATGCTACAACATTGGCTTGCACTCAATTAGGAAAAGAGAGAATATAATCTAATTGGTCCTGATAGTTTCTTATATCAGTTTCAGCAGCGAAAGGGTTAACCTTGAGCTTTTGCCTGTGACAATGAATCGTGAGAGAACGGCCTTACAAGGGTGGGTTGTTTTCTTCAGTTCTTATTTTTATTATTCTGAGCCGAACACCACAGTATCCTGTCTTAAATCTCCACCTTTGACAGACAGTGGATTAAAAAGAGAATGAGTTAAATCTTCAGGAACCATATAAATTTGAGGCCTGCTGCAGAAGAGCATGACAAATAGATGCCGATAAAAAAAAAGAAATAGCGCGCCAAAGATCAGTACAGACATCACTGCTTGCATGTGCCGTTTACATCGCTAGATAAGGAATTAATGTGCATGGGCAATTTGCAAAAAAATTGCAAACAAAGAGTAGTTAGAAGATTGCACACCATGCAAGAAAAATGACTGACTATCCTCAAATGGTGTGTATTTAAGACGATCAGTTAGGGGGAGCCAGATTATGAATTCCGGTTTCCGTAAATGTAATAGATTGTATGTATGTAAATGTAAATAGATTTCGACAATATCATAGAAAATGGTTGAATATAATTTCTAATGAATCCTGGAAAATATTTTATTCTCTCTCGCTTATATGTGGAAAAGGATGTCCCCGCTGCATCTACTTGAAAATGTTCAGATTTTGTTTAGAGGCTGATAGTGTAAATCATCCTGTTTTCAAAGACTACCTGTAGTCAAAGATAAATGTTTTCAGTCACAGAGTAGTACAGCACTTTTTCTAAAATTACAAGGTGTACCCAACTGGGGGACAGAAAGTCAGTAAACTAACATGCTTTGTTGTTGGGCTTGTCTCTCTCTGTTCGGTCATCCCCAAACGTTTTGCCTTGACCCTCCTGTTTTCTGAACCTGTTTTTGTTGGCTCTTATGACTCCATGCGCTTTACCACTACTAACCAGTGATGAGGTGATTGTGCTCTTTACTTTAAACATGATGAAATTGGTTTACACCCAATTGACATGTTTAATTTATTTATAAATCCGTAGTCAAGTGGTACTACATGTATGTAGGCCTTGTAATTTAAATGCTACTAGTGGCCCTACATCACTCATTGTGCCACCACTTACGTAGCCCTTTAAACATGTATCAAGCATGCCTTTTCAGCCTACATCTGCAGTTTTAAACTGCCATCAAGACCTGGCAAAATAAACCTATTGGCAGCTCTAAACCTTCCTTTTTAATACATATAAGTTACTCATACGCTAAGCCTTAAACAGCCCATAGGACAGGGTGCAGTATATTTAAAAAGTTGGACATGTACTTTTAAATTTTGCATGTCTGGCAGTGAAAAACTCTTAAAATAGTTAGTTTTTCACTATTATAAGGCCTACTTCTCACATAGGATAACATTTGGTTACCTGTGTAGTTAAATAAATGATAACGTTTGAGTGAGAGTAGGTGAGAATGGAGAGTTTGGTCACTAGAGATTTATAATTTAAACCCCCTTTAATGGTAAAGTCAGATTTTAAATCACACGTCTGAAAATGCCACCTTTACCAAGTTGGCATTTTCTTTTCCTAACAATTTGATGCCTGAAGTCTGTATCCTGGATCACATTCTTAGGTATGGTTGGCAGTTTGCTGTTCTGTCTTCCTCCCAACAGCCACACAATAAAGGGACAGGATGTTGACAGTATTGGCTATCCAAGTCAGGATGGGGGAGCTCAGCTGTCACTTACCACACTTGTACTTCAAAGGTGCTGTCCTAAAACACGCAGAAGGAATTTCACACAAGCCAATTATGCCCCAGACAGACTGGGACCAGGACAGGGAGGCAGGAAATTCCAGGCACTTCTATGGTGGGGGGCTCCTGAATCTTCTCTCACTTCAAAGGGCGCACCCTATATAAAAAATAAGTCCCACTCTTCAATGCACTGCTGGATTTGTGAATGCTGCAGAACAAGGATTGCCCTCCTTCCAGAGCACTGTCCTGCTTTCTGATGCCTACCCTGCTGTCTAAAAAGGAGGACTGGACTTGCTTCCTTGATCCCAGGGTTGGACCAATCTGGAAAAAGCTACCAGATGGTTAGGCACAGTTTGATTTAATTACTTTAATAGTTCACCCTGATAGGGATTGGGGGTGTTGCTTAAGAGGGCTCACACCCCTTCAACCAACAACACAATTTCTCATTAACCCTCTGGAAGCTTTGCACAAGAGCAGTCAGGCTTAACTTAAAGGCCATGTGTAAAGAATGTTTGCTTTACCTAAACAGTAATAAAATGAAAACACAAGACACATTTCATACTCACTCAGATAATTCAAGTACATTTTAATCAATTATTTGACACCAAAATTAAAAAATCCAATCAGTAGAACCAGAGTTATGCATTTTAAAAGTTTAAAGTGAAAAATAGTTCCTAAAACAGCAAAGCAGCAGCCATGGGCATTTATTTGCGAGAGACCGAGGCAAAGTTGTAAGTTATAGCCAACCATGATGGAGCACATTTGGAATCCACAAAATAGATTAAACACCAGTCTCAGCTTACCCTAACTCTTAGAGACGAATTTTTAAAGAAAATATCTGAGAAGGTAAAGGTTAGTAGGGCAAAGCAACAGACATTTTCTGAGGAGACTTCGTCATCAGGGAGTCACTAGATGAAGTTGTAGTGAAGATTTTAATTTTCTTTTATGAAAGTCAAACAGTTGTAGCAGGATGAAGCTGCAGGCTGTAGCTGACAAAGACTCCTCCAGGACAAATACCCCTTCTGTGAAGAGGCCTGGAAAAGGATTTGCTGCAGGGGAAATAATGGAACGGGAACTGCAATGAAGTCAAGCCGACCAACGATATACCTTGGGTGGATCAGCGAGCAGGTAGGCATGGGTTCCCTCTTGGTTCTCAAAGTCGTTTTTATGGGAGAAAATTTTCCAAATCCCAACTTTGGGATATGGACTATCTGGGCACATTTAGCACCACCTCCAAGGATCCAAGACTGGAGAGCACCATTTAAAGGTTTAGGACTCTCTCAGGCTGGGACCAGGTGCAGGTTCAAGATAGTTTGAGCCTCTTCTGTCCCTGCGGCTCTGATCAGGATACCAGTCAACAAGCCTTTGGAGTCACTCTACAAGTCTTGGGTTTAAGCAGGAAAGCAGGTCTGAAGGAGCAGAATATTCTTCTGAGAGAATAACGTAAGCTTCAGGCAGGTCTCTTGGTGAGGCAGCGCAGTTCTCTGAAGCACAAAGCAGGCCACAGGCAGCAGGCTAGTCCTATGAAATTTCTTCCTATGGTCCAGAAGTGAAATGTAGAGTGGGTCTGAGGATCCTGGTTTCATACCTGGAGCCACGTTTGAAGTGGAAGAAACTTCAGGAGCAATGTCCCCCACAGAGGATCTCGGAATTGCCGGGCTTCCTGATGTGTACAAAAAGTGATGGAACGAATGCTTGAATTAATCTTAGCCACTGGTAATTACTTAGGCCACATACCAGTCTATTGGTATTTTGCATAACATCCCTTAGTTTGTATCCAACTATATGCAAATCAGTCTTGACCCTGCTCCAATGTGAGCAGTTTAGCTTGAACCGCCAAGCCAGGTCCTCCCTGAACCAGAGCATAATCAATGCAGGATAAATTGCACTCTTGTTATGGGCTCATCAGCTGCACATATCTTGGTTCCAGTAACACAGTGTGCTAGGATCCACATCTGGGCATACCCGTTCCACTTACAGTAATATCTAGAAGTATACAACAAGTGATGGCTGGAATGCTTGTGTTAATCTCAGCCACTGGTAAATAATCGGCCGCATCTCAGTCCATCATTATTTTGTACACCATGTCACCTCAGCTTGGACCCAGTTATATGCAAATCAGTCTTGACCCTGCTCCAATCAGAACAGTCCAGCCCGAACTGCCAAGCTAAGCACTCCCCAAACCTGGCTGACAGTTCGGGATGCACTGTTCCACTTTTTAGTAGGGTCAAGACTGATTTGCAGATAGCTGGGTCCAAACTGAGGTGAAATGGTGTGCAAAGTAATCATGGATTGGGATTTGGCTTGAGTAATTACCATTGGCTGACATTAATTTAAGTATTTCATCCATCACTTTTTTGTATACTTTAGTGTGTCTCTCTGCCCTGATCGTAGTCTGTTTGGGAGCACAGTAAGCCAGTGTGGAGTTCCTTGTGTGTGAGCAGAGGTAGAGCTTTTAAAGTGCAGGCAGAGCTCTGCACAGTTCCACATATCCCCATCCAGGTTCAATGGCCCATTCTACCAACACCTAGTCCCTCTATTGTGTGGTTGTCAGAGAGGGATACACAAAGGCCAACTGGCAACTACACCTAGTCATGTGACTCAGTAAAAAGGCTAGGTCCCAATTGATTGGGATAAGAAAATTTCAACTTTCTAAAAGTTGCATTTTTAGAATATGCATCATTTTTACAACCTTTGAACACATTCTAAGATGGTAGGTACTCCATAGCTGCCATTCCACCTGAGTAATGGATACGAAAAAGGGACCTCAGCATGGCTTAAATATGTACCACACGAGCAAACACATTGGTAGACTCAGTACTCGGGATTTAGCCCTTGGACAAGCTAAGCAGCTTCTAAGCTCAGACAAGTGTTTACTATGAGACTGCAATAATTGCATTGACTATTCAGGATACCTCAAAGCTATTCTTAATTAATTAACTAATTTCGAAAGCCTTCTCACAACTTTTTCTCTGTTGGGTCCGATCACCCAGTTCCCTGCCTGAATGCATAGACCTAGCTAACACTCAGCCAATACTTTTATTTCATGTACTTTCTATTGACTCGGGCCAAAGAAGTATGCATTTGTGCTGCTTAATCAGCACCACTACAAGCGTCATGTGTATTCTGCCTGCAGACTTTGGAACTACAACTCAGCTCCTATTGTCATGGCCACATCCGATCTTGCCCCTGGTCCTATCCTCATTTACTTAATACAAGCCTTCTGACTAGTCACGTGACAGAAGTATGCAGTTTGTGGCTGGTAAAGCAGAACCACCCTACATAATCATTCGAGTGCATGGGGCTCACTGGACCGACCTCAGTCCTTCATTATGGCCACACTCTAGCTCTATAGTAAGTCACAACATTGTGGGGTGTAACAAGAACAAGTACATTTACTAGGCATACCATATTAACCTGACTTTACATTTCCTGTTGTTTGAGTATGTATCAACTCCCCTTTGCAGCACAGCACGGTGCAACGCATGATATTTTCTTCTCTGGCATGTTCATTTCGATAGGAATTTAAATACGTGGTAGTATGTATATGTATATGTTAAACTTGGCATCTCTGGCAAGGTTTCCACTGACATTTTGGCTCTACCTCCCATATTTTTTTATGCTGTGCTGGATTTCGTTTTTTCTGGCTTGGATGCTTTGGGAACTTTGCCACTTCTGACCAGTGTCAAAGTGCAAGTGCTCCCTGTGCAAATTGTTATTACAATTGGTTTTCCCTGATTGGCATATTTGATTTACTGTTAAGTCCTTAGTAAAGTGTGCCAGGGCCTGTAAATCAAATGCTACTAGTGGGCCGGCTCAAGCACGAAAAGGCTTAGGTCCTATTACTACCTCTCAAATACTATACAACAATCAATATGTCCAGATAGTCCAATCACAACTTATAAATGGTTAAACGAGACCTTTGACAATTATTCCAAAGTCTGTGTGATTTATTTCCCTTTGCTTTGACATTTATTCAGAACAAGATTATGCAATTTTTGTCATGTCATAAATCAGGAAACACTTTGTTTGCGTAAGCATTGTCATGTGATGTTCACTCACAAAAAGAAAAAATATAAAAAACTTGACCACATTGTGATACAACAAATTGCAAAACATTAAGAAAACACAATAAACATGCAAGATATTCCAAATAATACAAGTGACCAATCCTTGCTTCTAAAGTGCACTAGGCGGACACTAAAAGGTTCCTGAACATAGGATTCTGCAAGTTTCAAAGGGTATGGCACTCATACCAATCAGGATGCTGCTGTTATGGTGATAGCAGCGTAAAGATTAGCTTAGGGGACCCTGAGTGCTTCTTCCATCTGGTACACACAGAGGGAAGAGGACAGAGGAGCGGCAACCGCCAGCAGGTAAGTGATTATTTTTTTAAACCCCCTCCCCGCGCCACTGCTGCTTCCCGGGAACAGCTGCCACTGTTCATCACTCTTTCCCTGCTGAATAATACCTATATTTTGCATAAGAAGGGTGGGTGTACCACTTGTAGAGGTTTGAACCTCTATACCTCAGTGACAAATATTTGTAACAAATGATTGAGTCCACCTGGTAAAGTAAGACCATATGAGTTCCTGTCCTAGTTATTTAAATGTTCTCCTTATTGACATAATTTTTTCATAATTCTCCAGTCTGAATTGTTTCACAAAGATAGAGGTGCAATAATAGCCAACATGTGTTTTGCCCCCTACTTGGCTTCACAGCCTGGAGCTTTCTCAAGCCTGCGAAAACAAGTAGTAGAACATTTGCTGAGTAATAGAGTTTTGTTGGTAAACAGTGTGTTCATGAACATGTAGGAGGTGGTGAAGAAAAGGGCAAAAACTGGGGCTTTCTGGGAAAGGATTATACCTTTTGTCGAGTACAATATTATATTGGAGTCCAAGTTTTTATTTTGCCATTTTCAAGAGGAAATAATTTGAAAGGTCTTTCAAAGCTCCAGTATGCAGTGACGGCTGCTCCCGGTATGAAGAAGTGAGGCGGGTGGTTAAAAAACAAATCACTTACTTGCCGGCCAGGGGGCGGGTGCTACCTCACCTCCATCCTATTATTTTTGTGTGGACAGGAAGAAGGAAGAACTCAGGCTACCTTAAGCTAATCATGAAGCTGCTGTCACCATGACAGCAGCATCCTGATTGGTTTGAGCGCTGTGGTTTGGTGTTCAGACAGAGACTGGGAGTCTAGGCATGTTCTCCATCCAGACAGTACAATACAGTCAGTGGAGAACATGTCAAGTGCATATAACTGTTTGACTGGCCCAAGACGGCTGGCCAAACAGTCATGCACAGCACTTCTCCACCCTGCTCTGACTGTACATTTCGCAGTTGAATAGTGTTTCTTGCCAGAGAAAGGTGCTGGTCTTGGATGGCATATCATTGGAAGTAGATCATGTTTCGTGAAAATATAAATAATTAGGTCATTGCTTTTAACTTGAATAGTAAAAAAATTCCCCGAGCTCCAACAAAGGTGACCATTTTTAGCAATGTGATCTAAACCCTTACATCTCGTCATACTTTGTACTTCAGCAAGTTCCCAGGAGGAGCTCTTTTTGACAAGCCATCTAAATGTTTCCAGAGATATTCAGGCAGGCATCACATCAGAGGCTGGTCGCAGGACATCCCAAGTGTCTTACATTTGTGTTTCTTTTGAAAGGCGCCAGAAATGTGTTTTTCTTCCTTTTCAAAACCTTTTTTTTTATTTGATAGCTGTTTGACAGCGTTGATTAGAGTTGCTTGCTCCCATTTCAGACACATTCTTTTCGTTTGATAGCTCCTAAACAGCATTGATTTTAATTCAATTGTATAGTGGTGACACCAAAGAACAAACAGTTCTTAGAGTCCCTGCAGCAATACAGAGCGAAAAAGAGAAGAGTGCTGGCTGAAAGATGTAGACATTCCCTGAATTAGCAATTTGATGTAGGCAGATATACCCTTTCCAGTTTTTCTTTTCTTTTTTTTTTAGTTTTCTGAAACATAGCATATCTTCTGCACGACGTTTGGTTAATTTCGAAATATTTTTTTTAATGCAATCCCATCCTCATTAAAAGGAGAAATTGTGTCACTTTGGTAAAAAGGGAAAAAACGACACATGCAAAATACGCATGGCACTGTGAAATAAACACTTAAAGGAAAGAAAATTTGAGAAGACTCTTTGATACATATCGCTCAAAGCCGAACACTCAATTTGGACCGGAGATCAGGTATACCGCAGACAAGTGGCGGTGCTTGAGAATGACTGGCCTCATAAAATCGGTGGCGAGGTTTTGAATGCAGTAGCAAGGCAGACTCTGAAGATGTGATGCAGTAGCCTTCATACCACATTCTACAGATAACAAAGCTCAGATCTCTGATGACCCTTAAAGCCTTTCCTGCTTGCAATAGACTGATTGGAGCTATCTACCCATACCTGCACTGTCATTTGGGGACAGTGGTGACATTTTCGTTGCTCAGGACATTGTAGACATTAGTGACCTTTGTTCCTACTGTCTAAATGATTAGAGGAACTGTGCTGACATTATGAGGATTTTTAATTCTAACAGCAGCAAACGTTCAAGTGTTCTGGGGGTATGGAAAGTTTAACAACATTTCTGTTGGGGCAAGCATTGGTGTTTTCCATTGTTAAAGTAACAGCGTTTATGCCACACCAGTTTTTGCTGTGTTTTTTTAAAAACGTCTTTTTGAGTTAGTGTTTTAACCTCTGTGGTTGCAGCTCTTCACCTTTCAATGGTAAAATTGATTTTTTTGTTTTTAAGAAGATTGTTTATTTGTATTTTCACTTTCTTTTATCTTGTGTTTTACTGGGATTTTGCTTGTGATGATGTCCCCTGTTAAAGCCATTTAATTCATTTTATGTTCATCGGATGGTGCAGTAATACCATCCGTGGTGTTTGTGGGATGGTGCAGTAATATCACCCACTGCGGTATGTGTGGGATGATGCAGTAATATCACCCACTTTTGACTTTACGTTTGTGATGATTTGGGGTTGAAGGTGATGTGTTTTTAGAAGTTTTCCCACCCCATCTATGGGTTTGGGGTAAGGGGCAGAGACGAAGTCAAATTTTGAACTGAGTGTATTTTACTTGTGATTGCAGGGTTTGGGTGTACAGCAGTGTAGATGCCAGATGTTTGGTGTGGAGTGGTGTTTCACACTTATCACCCTTACTACATGTTTGGGCGTAGGGCAATGTAAATGCCATATGTTGGGTGTGGAGTGGTGTTCCACACTTACAACCCTTACTACGGGTTTGGGTGTAGAGCAGTGTTATGCTATATGTGTGGTGTGGAATGGTGTTCCACACTTACTAAGTTCATTTTTGCAGTTGTTTGCCATATGTCCCACTTTTATGTTAGCCTGGCCAGCTGGCATGGTTGTAGTGTCAGTGTTTGGATTGTGGTTTTGTGGTGTGGTAGAGTGTTCATTTTTATTGGTTAGAAAGGGAGATGATGTATGTGAGTGTATTCTTGTTACCATTTTCTTATTTTTCTTTGCATGAATTATTTCATGACATGTTGTGCAATTTGCATTCAATATATCCCACCAGCCTTTGTTTGCACATTTGCATTTATGGTGTTATGAAGTGTTTTGCGTGTATTGTTTACATCTATTATATTCATGCTCTCTCATTTGTCCTTTGCTACATTGTTTATGTGCTTGCGATTGTTCTAATAGTATTATTTTGCATACAATAGTTCAAATGTCATTCTTTTACATGCAATAGGTTTAATGTCATCTCTTCTAGAGTTCCAATTGTTTTTGTGTAAAGAAACTCAGGGGCATATTATCAAGGGGGTTTATCTCCGCTTTTTTGGCTTTAATAGCCAAGAAAGCGGAGATAAAATGATCTCCCTATTACCTAGCTGTCGCTAACACCAGTCAGCGACAGCTAGTAGGAGATAGCGACCATCTTGGGGCCCGCTTTGCATGTCAGTGATATTTATCACTAATGACATGCAAAGTGGGCGTGCCAAGATGTTAGCAACTGGAAACAGTCGCTAACATCGCTATCTCCTATTACCAACTTTTGGAGATATTCGGGCTAAGCACGAATATCTCCAAAAGCTAACACCTGCCCCTGAGCAGTTCTTAGCCATGTTATCCAATGGTAGGTGGATAACATGGCTAAGAGCATTAGCTTGGTAATGCATGAATATCGCTGACTTTTCAGCGATATTCATGCATTTCGGCCGATTTTTATCGCTTCGGAGATAAACCTTGATAATAGCAAGGTTCCTAAGCAATAAAAATCGCCGCAGCTCAGCGATAAAAATATCCCTGCTAAACCAACATAGCGATAATTATCGCTAGTTGTTGGTAATATGCCCCTCAATGTGTTATACCTGCTGCTCAGCCAGTGTGAGTATGGTCGTGGAATTTCGGTGAGTGAAGTGGCTGTGGAATGTTGGAGAGTAAGAGAGTCAGTTGGAGGATGGGCTGAGCAGTAGGAAGGCTGCTCCTGGTGGGGCTCTACATCATAACATCTATTTTGAATAAATAAATGTAATACCTACATGGACTATGAGACATAATTCTTCCACAACAATCGCTTATAACATTTTTTTGTTTTTGCGATTCCCAATTATGCGGCCACTGAAATATAGGCGCTCTCTGCGAGATGAAAGGGCTAAAGCTGGACCCAACATCCAAGTTTGATGTATCACTGGAACCGTACGTCTCCCACCCTGGCATCATTATTCCAAATGCAGCCTGTCTATAAAGTCCTCCCCTGATGGTTGTCCTCATTTAATCATGGGACAACATTTTGAAGATGCACAACATGGCAACTCATAAAAAGGAGCTCTGTTTCTCACTGCTGATTACCTTTATATTATGATAGTAGCTTTTGTGTAGCCATTCATATCCCTTATGAAGCATTGAAGCGCTTTACGGACAGGTAGCTCACTACTCCGTGGGAAGCATACAACATCAGTGTCTTTGTCTTGTATATGGAGGTACAATTTGTCATGCTGCTTATCACAGGTTTGTAACACAATTTGTCACTTAAAACTTTATAAATATGTTACAAACTGTCATGCATATTATATTTCATGCAGTGTTCTCTGAGGCTGTTACAGAGTTGGCCATGCAGGCTGTCATTTAGGAGGTCACATCTAAGGTCATGCGAGTGCTTAAGTCTGATGTCTTGAAAGCGGTCATGTAAATTTTGAGCAAAGCAAGCATCCGCATGAGTGCATGGACCTACATTCATGCATATACTCAATCATACTTATGATATCGTAGTCTATTGTTAAATAGAAAATTTCCCTCTGGAGCAATTCAGGATTGTCTCTAGGAGCTACTATGGCTCTATTCACCCCAGTCAGTCACACAGATCATGCTTGCATATAAATACACAATACAAGTGCTCTACTTAGGATGTAAAACTACTTATGTACAAGTTTAATAAGTCAAATGACAATAAATGACAATGAAAAAAAATTCAATAACATCATACAAATTTTACGAATCAATAAAACAATGCTGTATCTTTTTTTCCAAGGGTTTCTGTTATTGTATGAACTTGGATTTGTTTAATTTTCAGCATTGTAATATTGATTCGTAAAATCTTTATGATGTTGTTCTTTTTTTTTTTTTTTGGGAGTTCAAAACTGCTTTATTGCATAGGAGTAAACACAGTACACAGATTTTTGTATCTACAACCTGGAGGCCGGCAGCGTAGTAAGGTGACAAAACACAGCCTTGTGACCGGAATCCCTGAGGCCCGGCGGCGTAACATGTGTTTAGGCGATGGTAGTGGCACAGCCGGTGTTGTGGTGCGTTGAAGGATGAACTGCAGAAGAACAGTGTTTTTAGTTATTGTTCATTTTCGTAAGAGTTAAAAGAACTTCCCAACAGTGTAGAAACTAAGAGGCATTACATTCTCGCTCGGAAATGAGATGGCAAGCCGGTATGGCAACTCAGATAGGCAGAGTCATGTATGTCGCAGTAGCCGCAGCCCATTGATCTCGACGGCTTATCATCAGTGCCATAGTGAGCGACGTGTGTGGTGTCATGGAATGTCATTGAATAGTGCGAGTAAATGTCGTGTGTGGCTCAGGGGATCCCTAAATAGGATAAGGGGGGGTAGACGATCCCTGGAGGGAGGTTCGCAGTGGTAGGCACCGTGTGGGGTGCGTCTGGCAGGCCGAAACCTCGCGGCCTGAGGATAACATGTCCCCCTGTGGTTACCCCGAAAGGAGATGTGGAAGTATTAGTGGGGATGATGGACTGAGTCTAAGTCCCAGCCGTATCGTTAAACAGCAGCAGGACTTTCCCCAGGTATATCAACGTCATCTGACCACGCAAGCAGATAGCACACTAGAGGACCCCAAAGGTCTTTAGGCCAGCTTGAGATGGGTAACAGTTCAGCGAATGTACTATGCTGTTCCTGACAGTAGGTCAAGTCCACCAGCCAGTCCTTAAATTTGGGCGCTCTGCCTCGACCCCAGCGGCACGCCACACGCCTCTTGGCCAAGAGTAGTGCGGTATCAACAAATTTCCGACAAGATTTAGGGATTTGCAAAGTGTATCCGAGGATTGTCACCAAGGGGTCCATGGGCACGGCTCCCTTCGTCATCGCTGTGAGGGCGCCTGTTACCTGTTGCCAGTAGCGCAATATCTGAGGGCATTCCAATGCCAGGTGCAGGAAGTCCGCATGTTCGGCCCGGCAGCGCCCGCAGTGATCATCGTCCGCTAAGCCGAATCTGTGTTTCCTCACCTGCGTATAGTACACCCGTTGTAGGAATTTGTAATGTATGATTTTCAGTCTACTGCTGGCGGAAATGCGAGATGTGAGAGTACAGCAGTATTGCCATTGCTCGTCAGTGATGTCAGTAGCCAGTTAAGTAGCCCAGCGCTCCCGAGCACTAGATTTGGGCATCGGAGCTGCGCCCCTGAGCTGGCGATAAAGGCCGGAGACCACATGGGGCCCATCCTGTGAGCATAACAGGAGATGGAGTGGAAGTAGGATTTCAGGTTCGTCAGGGAAGTTGGGTAGAATGTCTCTCATCCCCGCTCGCAGGTGTATATAATAAAAGAGCTTGTGGGGGGTGTGGCTGTGTGGCGCAAAGAACAGCTCCGCAGATTTAAATTGACCGTTAGAGAATAAGTCACCCCAGCAAGTGACATGATTCCTTGCACAGAGGCTGCGAAATCCCTGTTCCCGCAATAGGGCGAGATCAGGATGATAGGTTAGTAGCAACCTGGGCGAGTAAGGCAGATGACAAGACAGTTTCCTGGCTATGCGGCGCCACGCATCTAATGTGCATGAGGCCCAAGTGTTTGGCGTAGTGATGGATGATTCAGGGCAGTGGATTAACCCATTGAGCGGAAAGGGGTGTACTATCCAGTCTTCCACCGCAATATGAGGCATGAAGGGTGTAGGGGCCATCCAATGGTTGGCGAAATGTGCCTGCGCACATTGATAATATGCCTCAAAGTCAGGGACATCAAAGCCTCCTTTGTCATAGGGGAGGGTGAGCGTGGACCATTTTAGCCGTGGGTTCTTACCCCCCCAGAACAACCGACGCAGCTCCATCTTCAGGGTTTTGAAGAAAAAAGCAAAAAACACAGTTGATGGACAGAATGTAGAACAATGTCATACATTCACCCAGTACAAGGATCTGGGCCTAAATCCATCGCTTTTTTGCACTCCACACCACCCTGGGTTAGACACTGGCTATATGCAAATCAGCTCTGACCCTGTGTCTCATGGGAACAGTCCAGTCCAAACTACCAAGCCATGTCTTTCCTAGACCGGAATCAAGCATCCAAGGACCGGTTTCTGGCTATCAGCCTTCATCAGCCTGGATAGCTTGACTCCAGTGGTGTGGAGAGCCTGGGACTCACGTCTGAGTATGCCCAGCACACTCGGGGTGAAAATTGCAAAAAACACAGTTGATGGACAGAATGTAGAACAATGTCATACATTCACCCCAGTACAAGGATCTGGGCCTAAATCCACCGTTTCTTTGCACTCCACACCACCCTGGGTTAGACACTGGCTATATGCAAATCAGCTCTGACCCTGTGCCTCATGGGAACAGTCCAGTCCGAACTACCAAGCCATGTCTTTCTCAGACCGGAATCAAGCATCCAAGGACCGGTTTCTGGCTATCAGCCTTCATCAGCCTGGATAGTTTGACTCCAGTGATGTGGAGAGCCTGGGACTCACGTCTGAGTATGCCCAGCACACTCGGGGTGAAAATTGAAGAAAAAAGCGCCAGGGAAATAGGGAATGTTGAGGAAAAGATATAGAAAGCGGGGGAGAATTACCATTTTTATGAGGGACGCCCTTCCGGCCATGGAAAGCGGCAGGGTGATCCAGCGATCCACGGAAGCGGTCAGCTTGGTGATTGCCACTCCATAATTGGATCGCAATGTCTCATCCCTATCTCAGGAAATTCGTATCCCCAGGTATCGGAGGTCGGTCCGGCACCATTCCAACGGATAGTCAAGGGGAAAGTCGGCAACCGCGTCTGTTAGAGGGAAGAATTGCGACTTGGACCAATTAATATGCACACCTGACATCCCGCCAAACACAACAAACTCCCTGAGTAAGGGATTGAGGTGTGTCTCGGGGTGCTTGACATATAGCGTGATGTAATCTGCGTAAAGGGACACATCAATTTGCCGCTGCAAGCATTGTACCGCCCCGTCCCGGTGCAGTTGACGCAAGAGACAAGCAAGAGGTTCGACAGCTATAGCAAACAATAGGGGAGATAGTGGGCATCCCTGGCGCGTGCCTCTGGTAATGTCAATAGGTCGCAAGAGACGACCATTTATCAGTACTCTCGCCATGGGACGAGTATAAAGCAGGCGGACCCAGGATATGAATAGTTTCGGGAACCCCATGCTAGCCAACACAGAGAATAAGTAAGGCCATTCAACTGAGTCGAAAGCCTTAGAGGCATCAAGGAAGATGGCCGCGACAGGCATGTCAGGGTGTACTGTGCGGAGCAGAGAGAACAGAGTACGGAGGTTGTGTGAAGTAGACCGGCCAGCCACAAACCCAGACTGATCGGGCAATACAATTCTGGTCATCAGCAGTGACAGTTGAGTCGCCAGAACCTTAGCGAGTATTTTAACATTGCAGTTTAGGAGGGAGAGCGGGCGGTAAGAGTTGCAAGAGCTGGGATCCTTTTCAGGCTTCAAGAGGGAGGTAATTACCACCTCACGCATAGAGCAGGGTAGAGCGCCGTCGCCGAGCGATTCTGTGTAAACCTCACGGAGGACAGGAGCCATGATATCAATGTATGCTTTGTAAAACTCAGCAGGGATGCCATTGAGGCCGGGGGCCTTGCCGTTCTTGAGGGACATGATGGCCTCACGAATCTCATCCAACTCGAATGGTGACGCTAGAAACGCCCTGTCCCCATCGCTGAGCCAGCATAGCACCACATCTTTCAGATAATCAGCATAGGATGTATCGGACCCTGTGTCAGAGGTATAAAGCGAATGGTAGTGGGCTGTGAATGCAGTAAGTATCTCATCCGAGTCCCTAATCGTGGCTCCGTGTGTGTCTGTAAGTTCAAGTATGACATTACGCTCTCGTGGCGTTGTGTAAGCGTGGCAAGCACCTTCCCCGGCCGATCACCCTATCAGTATTTCCTGGCCTGCCAGTGTTTCCCACAGAACTTAGTCTCCCTAGCAGCTTCCTCCTCATACTTCGACAACGTGTCTCTAAAAGCAGCGTGTGGTTCAAGGCCACTCTCCGCCACAATACGGAGTTCCAAAGCTCGCAGCTCCTTCTCTAGTGTGTTAATAGTATGTTGGATGTCTTGCAGAACACCATAGCTCTTGGAGTTCAATAGCCTCTAATGGTTACCTTGAAAGCTTCCCAGATGTGTTCGACCGAGTCCACTGACCATTTATTTCTGGGGAAAAAGGCAGCTATCTCTTCCCCCAGCTCAGGGCGAAACAGATTATCCAATAAGATCTCAGGGCGGAGTCTCCAGTGTGGTCTGGGGCTATCCCACCCAGGTATGCGAAGGTGAAGCAGAAAGGGACTGTGATCGGAGTATGTTCTCGACAGGTGCGCTACCCCTAACACCTCCGTGGCGATCCCTCTGGTGACTAGGAAGTAGTTCAGGTGTGCCCATGTTCCCGTGTGTGAGGTAAAATGTGTGCCTTCCCTCCCATGTGGATGTGAGTGCCTCCAGGCATCTATTAGCTCGCCCTCTGCGATCACCCCCTCCAGCGCCTCGCGTGCTCTAGGCTTATAGGAGCACACTCCGTCTGCCCTATCCAGCTGAGGTACCAGCGCTAGATTGAAGTCACCACCCCAGATAACGTGACGTGAGCCAGCGGCCATGATCTTGCCCCACAGTGTGGTGAAGAAAGCAGGTGTATCTACATTTGGTGCATAGTCGACAACAAATGTGTATGTGTCTCGACCCAGTCTGCCACATAGTAATGCATAGCGCCCCTCATTATCCACCAGTTCCCCGTATTTATGAAACAGCACACTGCGGGCAATAAGGATAGTTACTCCTCTCGCATAGGTGGAATATGAGGAGAAGGTGCGGACTCCAGCCCATCTACTCTCGAAATTGGTCCTACCCTGCGGTGACAAATGGGTTTCCTGCAACATGGCCTCCTGAGCGTGATGTCTATCAAGATAGGCAATGACATTTCAACACTTTTTAACATCATTTAGTCCCCGAACATTCCACGACAGGCAGGTCAACTGTGTGTTAGCATTCAGAGCAGCCATAAACAATTCAACAACAAATGCAGCAGTACCAGCCTATGTGACGAAGTAAGGCTAGCTCCGCCCCATCTACATAGGAGCTCGTACCAGTGTAAAGTTTGCATATACATTCCAAGCGATAAAAGCCTCTTTATGAAACAACCCAGCCCCCCTCCCACCCCAGCATCCCAATCATGCCAGTATCCATTGAACCCCACCCAGTATCCCAACCCCTGCAACAACATCAAAAACAGTAGCAGTCTTAAGGGGAATACCCTGTAGGGGTATAGCATAAAGTACGCACAGCCACTTCCCGGCCCATAGCTCCAAGTCTGTACCGCCCTCGGTGGAGACTAGGGCCAAGAGAGTGGTCCTTGGATTACGTTACCACAGGAATGGTGAGGCAGCGTGGGTCCATCATGTGTAGTCGTCTCTGTATCTGCGCTCAGAGCAAGAGTCAGCATTTAAACAGTGCAGGTGAAGCATGCAGTTCAGCTGGTGCAAGCAATCAGTGGCCGTTCACTGCCGGAGATGGGTCCCCGTCCTCCAGTTCCTCTACAGCATCAAGCTCATCCCTACGTGCTCTTCGGAACGCTTTCAGGAAATCCTCCACTTTTTGTGGGTTCGTGAAGAAGCGTTGTTTTCCCTGATGCGTGATCCGCAGCTTTGCCAGATAAAGTAAAGCATAGTCCAATTGGGCTTCTCGCAGCTTCTTTTTCACCGGGATAAACTTACGTCGTTCTTCCTGTACCAACGCTGTAAAGTCTGGGTATATGGAGAAGGTGACGCCATTGTACTGCAATGTTCGCTGAGACCGGGCCGCCCTCAGTGCAGTGTCACGGTCTCGATAGTTTAATACTTTAGCAATAATTGGCCTAGGCAGTAGCCCAGGCTTAGGCACAGGCGCCAAGGAACGGTGTGCTCTCTCTACGATAAATTGGGGAGAGAAAGCGTCTTCTCCAATCGAGCCTTTAAGTAGTTTTTCAATATACAGCTCCATCCTGCCCGTGTCTGTGGATTCTGGCACATTCGTGACGCGTATATTGTTTCGGCGGCTGCGGGCTTCCAAGTCCTCATTCTTAGCCGCTATGACTCTGAGCAAGTTGTCCATTCTGGCTAATTGCGTTGTGTGAGTCGAGGCGACATCTGCGTTGTCGGATACACGTTGTTCCGCAGCCGTTAGTCGCTCCTCGTGGCGATCCACCTTCTGAACCAGGGCGTCTAATCTAGCGGTGACACCGTCAACCTTTTCAACAACGGTTGCAAACCCCTACCTCATCGCCTGAAACATGCTGTGTAGATCAAGGTCTTTAGTGGGAGTTGCGACAACCTTTGAATCTGCATAGCTGGGCCCAGGATCCGCAGGCACTGATTTAGCGCCTCTTTTGGCGCCATCAAAGCTTAGCTTCGCTTGACGATTGTCAGGCCGCACCATGGTGGCGGCAGGTCATGGCTCCCAGTTGCTGCGTACTCTGTCTGCGTTATGTGACCAGAGGCCGACCGAGTGGATGTAGACGTAGTCCCAGAGGGTGGAACGCACAGGCAGATCTCAGTGTAGCAGCCGCCGGAGGTGATGGCTTCGATGTAAGGCAACTGCCGTTTGGGGTAAGGCATAGGCCGCCGACATCCCTCGTGCCCCCAGGCCCTCCAGCGATAATGGGCTACAAGGCCCGGTGGCGGCAGTGGCACAGCCGCAGTCCTCCAGCGAGGACAGCAGGCCACGGGTGTAGCCCCGCAATGAATGAGCAGGCGTGCTGGCCGTCAGCACTTGGCACAGGGGGGAGGCAGTGCCCAGTACGGTTATGGCTACCCCAGATACCCCACCGCGACGGCGCACAGGTCAAAGCCCAGCCATGCAGATCATCAGCGGGAGGTGATGCAGTCCACACAGTCCGAGGAATTTGGCCCTACCTCCAATGTGACCAAGGAGGACGCATACATTAACAGCACACCGGATGGTTTCCGTACAGTCTTGTTGTCCTGCAAGTATGGCCGAGCGCGGCCGCCCCTCCTTCAGCGGGGAACGAAGATGCGATTGCCTCCGTCCGTTTCGGGCGCCTCTTGGTCCACGCTACTCCACCGAAAGCATTGCCGTGCTGAAGGCCTCTCTCGCTGCTCGGGGGTCGTCTCACCACCCGACGCCCCTACGTGCTCGACCAGCGGCTCACCTCCAGCCTGGGCGCCGAGAGTCAGCAGCCAGGGGGGGAAGCGCACATGAAGGGGCGACAGCACCTCGCCTCAGCCTCAGGATCCCACGCAGGAGCTATCCCGGCTCCGGGCGACCGCCCGCGCTCGCGGCCTATCTCCTTGTGGCCGTCCCAGGGGTCGCGTAGTCCACCTCAGCCGGCCGCCACTGCCGCGAGCTCCGCGCAAGCTCCCGGCAAATCTTGAAAAGGTGGAAACGCCGGCTCCGAACCGTATAGCGGCACCAAACTTAGGTCGAGTGTAGAGGGCACCCACCTGCAGCGGATGAGGGGTGAATCCAGTGATTTTTCACCCTGTGGCACAGGATAAGTGAAGGATAAATTGCCAAGGAGTGGGAGCTACTCGTCTAAGCAGCCATTCCGCTTGCGCGCCCTCTAGCGCCCCATCTTTATGATGTTATTCAAATGTTATTTAATTTTCTTAAATTGTCATTTATTGTCATTTGATGTATTAAACTTGTACATAAGTACTTTTACATCCTAAGTAGAGCATTTGTATTGTGTATGTATATGCGAAGATGATCTGTATGACTGACTGGGGTGAATATAGCCATAGCAGCTCCTAGAGACAATATTGAGTTGCTCCAAAGGAACATTTTGTATTTAACTTAATTGTTATTAGGTGCTCTGTCCCTTTGGCTTTTTGAAGAGCCCCTCCTCCTGTTTCAAAGATGATATCGTAGTCTACTAACTTCTAAAAGAGAACTGTATAGCTTTAAACCAAAAGCAACGGAGAACCAACCAGTTGGAACCACTTTTAAATCACCAAAAGAAGACATGAATGGTGTACATCCAGAAGAATAATTTGATTAATTTTAGAATACTGATCATTGTCTTCATCAGCATTGGCGTCTTGGAGAAGGCAACTTTTAAAATCAGTTTTTAAACAGTGTACCACTAGCGATTGTCCTATAGTTGGCTAGATTAAATAAGTCACGTTTTAGTTAATCCAGAAACAATAGAGAGACAAACCCCTGAGGGCACTGTTAAGCCACCAGATAAATTTATGGGGAATCAAGCCAGAAGCAATAGAAATCTGGAGGCAGTATACAGTAACCAAGACTAAATGGTGTGGGGTGTGAATTAGATGTTGGCAGAGCATGTCTGATTAGTTTGTGTTTTGCTATTGCTTGCTTCGCCCCTTACTGTACATATTTTACATTGTAATCCCATCTGTATCATATTAAACATGATACTGCCTGAAAACATGAAGCTGCAAGTCAAAAGTTAGGACTGGCTTAAGAAGTACTACATGACACAAGACCATTTGGAAGCGTTGTCACTCCCCTGCCCTATTTTCTTATTTGTCAGATAACACTGAAGTCTTTTATACTCACCTGGACAGTGCAAACGAGACCGCTTAGCATTGTCAATGATTCATGTTTTTATTCCAATTTCGTTTTTATTGACAAACATAAATAAAGTTTTAGTAACATCCCCCAACTCCCCTACTCCTTGAGAACATTTTCCATCACTACCCTGTTATCAATGACCATTCCATGAGTGCTGTAATCTGTGAGGTCATTAGCAGCATATGGTTGGGTTGTAAGTTATAATAAGCTCAGGTAACAATAACTGCAGAGATGGTATTTTTACTCTCAGATTTCACTTGTACAAATCCATAGATATTCAGCAGATATAGTTACCTACCCTGCTGCCTTCTCTTCATTTTTACATTTGTTTTGGGACTCGGCTGAAGCCATGTCCCAGGGTGCCTGTTGTTTTCTTAAATACTATACTGGTATAACCCGCAAATCAATTGTAGTTAGCATGTAATTCATATTGTCTCTTTGAAACAGACAAAGAAAAGTAAATATATAGTAAAATATAAAGAACATACTAGCTCTTTGACTTTAATGAAATATATTAATTATGAAATGTGATTGCAATATATACGAACATGTTCCAAGATGGCAGTGATAGTCAATAATGAAAGTCCTCTGTCTCTGTTCATGCTCTTTATTGTAACACTCGTATTAACAAAATGCACAAAAAGTAATGGATGTGAGGTGATCAACGTCGTGACAAAGGTGCTAGAAAGCACAGAAACCAGTTGGTGTTATTTGAATGTGATATTTGAATAAACTAATTTACAACCGTACTGGAATGGCGGCAAGGTTTTCTGTTACTGTGCAGCAGGCATTTTCGTAAGGATATGATATATATATATATATATATATATATATATATATATATATATATATATATATATATATATATATATATATATATATATATATATATATATATATATATATATATATATATATATATATATATATATATATATATATCAAATACAGGCTCCTCAAATCTCACAGCGCCACAACCACAGCCGGCACCAGCAAACGAGGGAGACGAACCACAGGAATCAGCAAAGGGAGTTTTTATTACAACAACACCACAGACAACAGCTACGCGTGTCAGGCTACACGCCCTTGTTCACGCTGTAACATTGGCACAAAAGACATGCTATTTTATATATGCTTAATTGTGTACAAACCCAATTCTAGTGACATCACAAACCATGTGATTTAGAATAAAAAGTGAAGAAATACTTTGACTTGTAATTTAAGCAACAAAAAAGTCGATATTAATGTGGCTATAATATATCACAGAATAAATCCCTATATAGCCACATATAAAACAATATTGACAAACCATTATGACACGTATTGTTGAAATAAATGTCAAAAGTAACATCTAACTACATATTTAAATTGGGTTTGATGAATACTAACTGTATAAATACAATTTGGTAGATGTACCTTTAGACTCTAAAACTACGAGTATCCTATATCCATATCTTACAGTTAGTCAACAGTGGTGATCTACATGTGCTAAAATACAAGTAAGCAGCAAAGAAGTTCAGAAAGTGCAATACATTTGTGCAGATATATGTGCAAAGTAAGCGGCGAGGAAAATACAGTACTAATGAGATCAAGAGGCAATATCATATTTGCATTCATATTAGGAATTTGTCAAATCCCTGAGGTACAACCACTATAAAATATGTAATATGTATGATTTTCATATATCCCTTAAAAACAGTTAGTATCAAAAAGTGTCTAAAAAAGTATCAAAAGTATCGAAAGGTATCAACAAGTTAAAACCCATAACCTAAAAACATCTGTAAACATATATATAATAAATATATTTACACACCAAATATTTGATAAACACCAAAGATATTTAGTTGCAGCAATCCAAAAAATCCATACATATATACATATACACACATACATAAGAATATGTGTATATATACATACCATAAAATAGTGCAATGCTGCGAGTATATACATCAAGGAATAACAGTCATCATGATAAATATTAGAATAAATAGAGAAATACAAAAATACAAGAATACACTAATTGGTTTCAGACTGAATAGTAAGTTGGCGATGGAACTGGCCATAAAACTCATCAAAATCCTCTGACCTACTCAACCTTCAATAGGGAACCTACCTGACAGGCAGTGTGGATCATGGGGTACAGAGGATTAAAGAAAACAGTATATCCAGTCTTTACAAAAAATGATGTAATTCATCTAAATTATTAAGTCCCTTCGGCCAACGGCTATCAAATTCAAGTATCATTTTAGTTTCAAGTTGTCTTAATAAAGTTTCTCGATAACCTCCTCTTTTCAATGGCAATATGGCCCCCACAACAAAATATTTTAGACAAGACAGGTCGTTGTTATGAACTCTTCCGAAGTGGCGAGCAACCGGGTAAGCCGGATCATTATGCAAAATTGCCCGAAGGTGTTGTAGTATCCTGACATGCACCTGGAGTTTGGTACTGCCTATATACTTTAGGCCACAGGTGCATGTCAACACATAAACATCATGATCCATTTTGCAATTGTAATTGCCATTGATATGTCTAGGGACAGTACTGAAAGGGGTGACATAATGAGTGGTGTTGATGCCAAATTTACAGGCACGACGACTAGAACACTTGAAGAAGCCATTGGAAGGTTGGAGCCAAGGAATTTTGGCTTTAAGTTCTGGAGCAGCTTTGTCTAAAATAGTACCCACACTCTTAGCTCGCCTGAATGTAATAGTAGGAGTATTGGGTAGCCTGTGATTTAATACAGGGTCACTTAGAATAATAGGCCAGTTCTTTTTCATTATAGCTTTTAGTTTCCTGTCTTCACTGCTGTACGTGGTTATCATGCGGGGACTATTCTCTCTAAGTTCAGAGGATCCCTCCAAAACCGATATATTTGTGGGGTTAGGAAACAAACTTTCTCTGGTTCTGGATTTGGCTTTGTCCATAGCCTTATTGAGAGTAGTCTCAGAATAACCTCGTGCTCTGAGTCGTGTTGACATATCTTTGAAGCAAGACTCAAAATCATCAGGCGAGCTACAGATCCTCTTTAGTCTTAAAATCTCCCCATACGGAATGCTAGCAATAGTGTGCTTGGGATGCATTCTAGACGCATGGAGTGTAGCATTCCCTGTAGTGGTTTTCCTATGCAGGGTTGTATTGATCTTACAGTTAGAGATATAGATTTCCACGTCAAGAAATTGTATTTTTTGTTTATCAATATGTGCAGTGAATCTCAAATTGAGGAGATTATCATTCATATGTCTGACAAACGATAGAGCATCCTCCTTGGTCCCATTCCATGCTATAAAGATGTCATCTATGTATCTTAGATAGCATTTTACATTGTTGTGCATCCATTGATGGAGATCGACGGCAAGGACCTGCTCCTCCAACCAGCCCACGTGCAAGCACGCGTAGCTGGGGGAGAAACAGGCGCCCATCGCTACTCCCCTCAATTGTTTGTAAATTTGCTTTCCAAATAAGAAGTAATTGTTGTTGAGGCACCACTCTATCAGCCACATGATTACCTTGTTGTGCTCATATAGAGTTATGGGACGTTTGGCCAGAAAATGTTTAACAGCAGAGAGGCCCTGAGTATGGTCAATGCTAGTGTATAGCGATTCTACATCTAAAGAGATCAGCCACATAACTTGATCCCAATCAATGTCTTGAATCTTTAACAAAAAATCACTAGTGTCTTGTACATAGCTGGGTAAGCTCTTTACTATATCCTGAAGGAAAAAGTCTATGTATTCACCTACCTTTTCACCCAAACTTTTTATGGCCACTCCCCGGAACAGGAGTAATGGCTTTATGAATTATATATATATTACGAGGGCCCAACAAGATCCCCAACCATCGGGGTGCACGGAAGTCATAGTAACCACATCTAGTTTACGCCAGAAGGGGAACACTCTGGAACTCCTGTGGCGCAGAGAAATCAGTAGGTAGTGGGAGGTTACCTCCCTGCAGAATTACCTTGAAGTCAACCGAATCCTGAGAGGACTCTGTATCTTCATCACCCCCAAGCTAGCAAAACCAAAGCCCAAAGTGCTGCAGGACTGGGTGAAAAATACCACCGCATGTTCAAAGCGCATGTTGGAAATACCGATTTCCAATGCATGGGAGGAGCAGAAATTGTTGCTTACACCGATACAGGAGGTCCTGAATGATCTCAAACAAGAGAAGGAACAAAAAGAAGTTCACAAAATAATCAAGTCAGTGGAGGACAAAATGCAAACTTTTGAAAAGGACGCTGTGGCTAGAAAGCAAAGGAAATTTCTGCATGACGAACGAGACTATGCGGCTGGATGCATATTAACTTTTGCCAAGAAGTATGACAAAGTGAGAACAGAACTAAGGAAGGATAAAGCCCTGAAAACGCTGGAACTGAGCAAAGATTGGTCCATCACGGACATAAGCTCTGGCCAAGATTCAGTGGACAGCACAGCATTGGGCAGTCTGGACAACAATCTTTTTGCCGGGAACACCTCTTGATGCAGAAAGAGAAAGAACACTCAACCAGGGGCCGGCCGAAAGGAAAAATGCAAGAAAGCGCAGACAGAACCGAAGAAGGAACACAAGGCGCCACCAACACAAGATCCACTTGCATGGGAACCAGACGCCAGAAAGCAAGAAACCAATAATGGAGAGTAACGTACAAAAACTAACAGTAATGAATCTTAGTAACAGAGTTTTGTCTGATATAGAAAACAGTGTACTAGAATTGGGTTTATCCTTCTGTCCTGACAAAGGCCTAGACTATGCACAAGTGAGGTTGAACTTTATAAGTTTGAACGCAAACTTAAATTGTGTAAATTTCATGCATCTATGAAAGGGAACACAGGGGCACACACCAACCGCACCAATGATGAGAATATGTGTATAACGATTAGAGATGTCCCAGCACTACAAGCTATGCCTCATCTGGCCCAGCAGACACCTCTCACAATCCCCAACATCTCCCTAGACCCCTTTGATCCCACAAGCTCCAAAGAGATTTGAGACTTCTTAGGGGTAGAGACTGGCCAAACTCCATTCACTGACTTCAGAGGTAAATCCAAGTACCTACCCGTATTACCCAGAGACAACATAGATGTATTCAGCGATCTAGTAGCTCATGATCTCCTTTCTCTCTTAGGGAAACACAACAATAAAAGCAACCTCTCGAAAGGACAGTGGGAAGCAGTTAACAAACTCCAGAAAGATCGCAACATAGTCTCCTATCCACTCTGCTAGGGGTCTCCGAAAACATCCGGTGCCGAGTTGATAAGGGGGAAACCGTGGCACTCATTTTACTTGATCTGAGTGCCGCATTTGATACGGTTTCCCATCCCATCCTTATCAATGCCCTCAGATCATCTGGGATTATCGGCACAGCTCTCAACTGGTTTGTTAGCTTTCTTTCAGATCGCACCTTTCAAGTTTTCTCCTTGTCCTCTGCTTCTCAAACCTTCACATCGGCGTACGGGGTGCCGCAGGGTTCCATCTTGAGCCCCTTGCTATTCAATTTGAACGTCAGACCTTTGGCTACTATTGCTGAGCAAGCTGGGCTCACTATTTACTCGTACGCCGATGATACCCAGGTTATCTACTCCCTTTCCTCTGACTCTCACTCCCCCTCCTCTTCCCTCTGTACAGGACTGAGCAACATCGCAGCCTGGATGTTGGACTATAAACTGCAACTAAACGGGGGAAAAACAGAGGTTCTTCTGTTCGGTCACAACACCACCTTATGGGGACCTCGGCAATGGCCTGTTCAAATGGGCCCTTTACCTACCCCATCCAAAACAGCTTGCAACCTCGGTGTCATTTCTGACGATCAACTATCTATGAAGAACCATGTGGTCAAAACTTCATCCACTTGCATCACTATCATCAAGTGGTTGCGAAAAATCATTTGGATGCTTCCATTGGACACTCAGAAAACTGTGGTCCAGGCCCTTATCACCTCGAGACTGGACTACGGGAACATCCTTCTTCTGGGAGCCAGTAAAGAGGTGACGCGTAAATTGCAGACAGTCCAGAACATGGCTGTGCGACTCCTCTGCAAATTACCTAACACGTCCTCAACCTCCAATGCCCTTCGCTCCCTGCACTGGCTCCGAATTGAAAATCGGACAAAATTTAAGGCCCTTTGCATCATTCACAGAATAAATTCTGGTCTAGCTCCACCTTATCTCAACCCCTTGGCACAACTATACCATCCCCCTCGCAATTTACGATCTTCTAACCAACACTTACTTTCAGTTCCTAGAATTAAAAAAGCCAGAATGGGTGGCCGATCTTTTGCCTGGCTGGCCCCCTCACTCTGGAACTCTCTCCCCCATCAGACACGAACTGAATCCAACTACCTTAGATTCCGAAGACAGGTAAAAACCTGGCTATTCAACATCTAATAGTTCTCTTCTGACTTTCCCCCCTCACCTTTTGGTTTTAGCGCCGGGAAACCTACGGGTAGCTGAGCGCTTTAGAAACTTAATTATAATAATAATAATAGTCATTAAACCCTCAGATAAAGGGGGAAATATCGTATTGCTGACAAAAGAAATGTACCTGAAGGAGGCATACCGCCAACTTAATGACAAGACATGTTATGACAGAGCAGACAGGAAATACCTGGTCACCCTTAAGAATACATATCATGAGAAACTGGAAAATTGGCATGAACAGGGTCTCCTTGGTTGGGATGAGAAACAATTCCTCACCAATACCACCCCTACTACACCTACTGTATACCTTCTACCGAAGGTTCATAAGAGCGACAGGAACCCACTGGGACAACCCATAGTATCCTTAAAGAACAGCTTGATGGAAAACACCAGCACATTTGTAGACCACTTCCTGTTCCCTTATGTCAAAGAACTGAAATCATACTTACGTGACACAACCGATTTCTTGCATAAAACCAAAGACATGAAAATGGGAGTAGGGGATTTTCTGGTATGTTTAGATGTAGAGGTGCTCTACACGAGCATACGACATGCAGATGGTTTGAAAGCCTGTCATTTCTCTCTGAGAAATCGTAAAGTGGAATACCTGCAGCATACCAACATGCTGCTTGAAATGATATCTATGTGTCTTTAAAGAAAATGTATTTATGTTTGAAAATGCGCATTTTAAACAACTACAGGGCAATTCCATGGGCACTTGCTTCGCCCCCAGCTATGCCAACCTCATGGTAGGCTGGAGGGAGAAGCAGGTGCTCTAGAATGAACAAACAGGAAAATGGGCATATAATGTTGCGAAGTGGCTAAGATACATAGATGACATCTTCTTTGTATGGAAAGGATCTGAAAGTGACTTGAATATGTTCAGTGACTGTTTAAATTGTAATGATTTTAACTTGAGATTCACCAGACACTACAGCCAAACATCAGTTTATTTTCTAGACTTGACGTTCACTGTAGAAAAAGGGAGAAGAAGCACCAATCTTTTCAGCAAAAAAATGGTAGGGAACTCCATTCTTGATTCAACCAGTAGCTTTAGATGGGAGTATCCCATATAGTTAGGCTTTCCTGTTTTCAGTTTCTATTTTTGGTAAATTCTGGTGGGGTTTTTTCAGTTTTTTCTATACATTCAAAATCTGTGGTTATCAGTGGTTTCACATTTTCGCGCCAATAAAAACAACAAAAACTGTGTTTTTCCAGTGTTTATGGAATTTTAATTAAATTTTAATTATTGCTTGCTTTCTATACTGATAGTGCATTGGTATAGTGTCACGACGTCAATGGATATTACCACTAACCTCTGAAAGATGTCAGCAGGAACGATGGTAGGATGACTAGTCCCCCTCGTCTCCAGAACGCACCACGCACAGTGTAGGTTAACACAACTATGCGTAAGTACCTCCCGGGAAAAAAGGGGATATAACCAAGTAAGATGTCCTCTTGGGCTTTTCAGGAATATAGGGAATTCGTCCACCCACTTTCTTGCCAGTCTCTAGGACCCCCGGAAAAACTCTGCAGTAGGGGAAAGAAGAATAACCAACAGTTAGAACTCCAGACTGGGACAGGATAGAAAACAACAAGATGTACTTTACCAAAAGATACTAACTGTAAAGTGGGACTGGAACGCTGAGGAAAGCCCTTAGGATTGTAAAACAGGAAACAAAACTCCATTCGATAGAACCAAGACGTATAGATATCAGTCCGGCAAGTTCCAATCTTGGTTCGAAATGAAGACAAAATCAGCAAGGAATGATAAAACAAAATCAGCAAGGGATTCTCCTGGAAAAGCGTACCGGCCGGCACGCCTCGAAGTTCCGAAATAGGTTGCCCAAGAATACTACAGTGACGGAGACGACTACGCGCTCCTGCGCGGGTCTCACAAACGCCACTGGCTAGAGCGAGTTCGTCCGTCTTACCAAATGCGGGGACTCGCGTACAAGAAACAAAGTGTTGCTAGTAACTGTCTCGAGACGTTTCTGGAGCAGACTCCGTTCTGCTCAGGACTTACAAGACCCTTGATCTCCGTTCAAACTAAACCAGCATGGCTCCATCCAAACTACGCTCAAGGTCCTGATTGACAAGCCCCGAGCCGTTACTTCCGAAGGCTTTTGTAATCATTACTCTTCCGTTTCCTAGTCTGATGGGCCTCTGGGGATTGTAGTTCCGCAGTCGCCGAACACCCTCTAGTGGCGATATGCGGTAATTTCTTTCTCTGACTACCGCTAGCCGCCCTCTCCAGACCTTGTTCCCCAGGGTGATCGCTACATATAGATAGCATTTGCACAGGGTATATGAGGTTCAAATACTATTTTACTGCACCATAATGGACTACAAAGTCGATAGCATTCTTCATTAACTCTGTAAAGATGCTTTCAATACTCCATCCAGCACGTGACAAAGATCTCTTACAGGGAATCATTTCAGCTCAGGTATCGATTTTGACAGACCATCATACAACTTTTTCACATACATAGCTGAATTATTGCAAATACAAACACTATAAATCCAATCTTTATTGAACTTGGTAGGACATTTTTTCAGCAACATTCCAAGTGACACTGCTTTTTTTTTCACAACCGTCTTTATTGAATTGTTAGGCAGAGCATAGGTACAGTTCTCCACAATCAGGAGGATACCGCCCACATTAATCAAATAGCAGGATGAACAGAAGCCTAAATTTGAAATGACCCCTCTCCCTGTCCCACGTCCCACCCACCCCCAAAAACACACCCCAACTCCCTTCCCCGGCTACCCACCCCTTATCCCACCCTAACCCTGTGCACATGTCCACATTTCACAAAATATACAGGCAAGGCAATGCAGGTATCAGGTAACGACCTAGGGCCCAATGTCCCCATCCGGAGGCGGCACATCATCTATATCAGCTGGGGGTTCCAAATCCAGTCCTCTGTAGTCTGCCCACCGCTTCCAGATCTTATAATGTTTCCGGGGGCACCCCCTGGCCTCAAATACAGGTAATTCTAAGCCCATAAGAAAGTCTAAGCCCGCCTTCCAGGCGGTAAGCGGGGGGGGGCACGATCACTCTTCCAGGCTCTCGCCAGATCTCGCTTAGCTACAACCAAACCTAGTAACAGTAGGTGGCGTTTATAGATGTTGCCTCCAACATTTTCCAGAACATGGAGGAGGCCCAGCCTGGGTGTACGGGGGAGATCCCACCCCAGCACCTCCAACAGACAATTCCACACCCCATTCCAAAAGCGAGTCAGACCCATACAAGACCACACCGTATGCAGCAGCATCCCTCGTTCAGTTCCACAGCGCAAACATTCCGGAGCGGCAATGAGGCCTGCCCTCCACAGTCTCTCCCTAGTGTAGTATGCTCTATGCAGGTATTTAAATTGTATGAACCTGAGTCGCACAGCAATGGCAGCCCCGCGGGGGGATTCAAGTGCCTCCCTCCAGTCATCCTCATCCAACGGGCCAACATCCGCCTCCCAGGAGGCATTCAAGGACAGGAGAGAGGAAGAGCAGTGAGTAACCAGCGTTTGGTAGATTTTGGAAACCTTCTTATCTCCCAGGTCCCCCATGAAGAGCTTGGCCTCCACCGGGCTGAATTCAGGAAGCTGGTCTAGCCCCACCAGACTCGGTGCGAGTGCATGGCGAAATTGTAGATATTTGAAAAATTGGGTCTTGGGCATATCGAATTCGGAGCTGAGATCCTGAAAGGATTTGAGGGTGGTCCCCGCGAGAACATGGCCGAGGGAGGAAATCCCAATGGCGTCCCAGCCACCAAACCCCGACAGGGAGGCCAGCGCCGGAAGCCGACCGTTATGCCACAGCGGAGTTTCGGCTGTCAGTCTGCCCCACCAACCCAGACGGTGCAGCGCCTGCTTCCAAATCACAAAGACCACCTGGGTGACCCGCGGCCGCATCCTCCTCCGCCTGGCTGAATACAATAGCATGTGCAACATGGCATTGCCCATTAAAAAGTGTTCCAACTCGTACGCCGGGTCGCTGTGGTCGCCATACCACCACTCATTTAGAACCAGCAGATGGGAGGCCTGGTAGTAAGACAGGAGGTCAGAGGTAGCCAGACCTCCGCAGTACGTGGATAGAAAGCAGGTCCGCAGTGCCACTCTAGAGGCACCCCCAGCCCACAGAAACTGGCCAAGTGTTGAGTTCACGCGACCGAACCACTGCGGGTCAATCCTGTACGGGTGGTTCTGTAGTTGGTAGAGAAGCCGTGGCAGGGCAACCATCTTAAAAATGGCAGATCTGCCATATATATTGAGGGGCATGCGAGACCAGGCCTTGACGTCCGATTGGACTTTATCTCACACCGGCAGCATGTTACGCTCCCACGTGACCGCGGCAGACTCCGACAGGAAGACACCCAGGTATTTCAGACCACCGACCGCTACTTGTAAAGCCGAGGCCCAAGGATATGTCTCCGGATCGTCGCCCAGTACCCATAGGGTCGATTTACATGGATTAAGAAAGAGTCCCGAAACCTCACCAAACACTCGCATCATATCCAGTATGCGGGGGCCAGAGCGGGGAAGGTCAGTCATAAAGAAAAGGACATCATCCGCATATAATGCTATTCTATCCGTGAGTTCCGCTCCCCACACAAAGCCACGATATTGTGCATCGAGACGTACCCGTGTGGCCAACGGTTCCATGGCCAGAGCGAAGAGGTAGGGGGAGAGGGGGCATCCCTATCGGGTTCCCCTGGCAATTGGGAACTTCTCTGAGATCGCTCCAGAGATGCGCACCGAGGCGGTAATGTCTGTGTACAGCAGCCTCACGTAGGAGATGAATACCGGTCCCAAGTTGAGGAGCGGCAGAAGGGCAAAGAGGTAGGTCCAGCTGACTGAGTCGAATGCCCTATCTATGTCCGCCAGTAGCAACGCCGCCCGATCCCCGGTCGCCCCAACAGCGTCTACCGCCGCCTGTGCACGCCTAATATTGTGTCACGTCGCCCGGTGCGGCATGAAGCCTGCCTTATCCGGGTGGACCAGATCTGCAATATATGGGAGTCGACGGTTTGCCAGAGCCTTGGCTAGTAATTTGGCCGCGAAGTTGTTCAGGGATATGGGGCAATAGGACTCGTGTCGATCGGGGGTCCTACCTGGTTTCTGAAAAACCACAATTTCGGCCTGACACCAGTCCGACGGCAGGCTACCTTGCTCCCGCGCCAACTCCAAGGCCCGTCTATAGTGCGGCCCAAGCTGCAAGTGGAACTTCCTATAAAATTCTCTGGGGGACCCACTTGGTCCTGGTGCCTTGCCTACATTAAGCTGGCCCAGCGCATCTCCCAGTTCCTCCGCCGTCAGGGGGAGGTCGAGGGCCTCCCGCACCTCGTCCGAGACTGCCCGAGGGGGAACCTCCGCGAGGAACCCAGCGATGGCCTCCGGTTGTAGACACTCTCGAGGTGCATACTGCTCTGCATAATATTGCGCAAAGCTCGCCGCCAAGGTCACAGGGTCAGTTATCGCGGTCCCCTCCCCATCAGTGAGGCCTGGTAAGGTGATCGGTTGTAATGTTTGTTGGCAGAGCCTATGGAGCATGGTGCAGGATTTATCACCCCATTGGTAGACCCTGCTCCGCGTGGCCAGCCACGCTTGACGAGCTTCGTCTAGTAGCACCGAGGCGTAGGAGTGTTGCGCCTGCAGAAGTAGTCGTACCGCCAGGTCATCCCCCTCTCCCGGGCATCGTCCCTCCAGTACTTCCACCCGCTCAGCAGCAGCAGCAATGGTCTCCTGACGAGTGCGACGGGCAGCCGCGCACCAAGCAATGTCGATGCTTCGCATAGTGGGTTTCATGGCTTCCCACACAGTCACAGCGTCAACCCCTTCCGTTAAATTTTCCTGCCAATAATGGGCTATTGCACTACGCATATGCTGTGTGTATTCCACTCGCTGTAGGTGCCACGAGGACATCCTCCACCGAAACGGCCGGCGGGACTTGCGCAAGTCAATCTGTATCGTAACAGGGGAGTGATCAGACAGCCCCCGAGGCCTAATTGCAGCCCCTTTCACCCTGTCGAGGAAGGCCCCCGGCACAAACACACAATCTAGCCGTGAGAAGGAGCCGTGTACAGCCGACACATACGTGTACTCACGCGCCCTGGCATGCAAGTGTCTCCAAGCATCCGCCCAGCCCAGCCCATCAATCATTGCCTTCAGCTTCGTAGGGGAGGCTGCCACCGCGACCCCCCGCGCACTCCGCCTGTCCAGGCCCACATCCACCACATCATTCCAGTCGCCACCGATCACAGCCAAGGAGTCTGGGATCTCAGCCCACAGGTCAAATAGTTTCTCAGCCAAGGACCACTGCAGAGGGGGGGGGCATATACACAGCCAAACACCACTGGTTCCGAGCCAATCGTCCCTTTCACAAACACATACCGACCCTGAGGATCAAGCCAGTGACGCTCGTGGGTATAGGACAGCCGCCTGTGGATGAGAATAGCTACCCCCCTCAAACCCCTGGAAAACCCGGCATGGAATACCTGGTGGAAACCAAATCGCTGCAAACTCCGTGTCTTTGTGCCTAACATGTGTGTTTCTTGGAGGAGCATCACATCAGCCGTGTGCCTTTTACCCTAGCGCAGTACCGCCCCGCGTTTGATTTTGTCCAATATCCCCCGGACATTCCAGCTCACTATTCGCATAGAGTCATTAGGAAGTTCTCGCCCTGAGGTGTCAGCCATAGTCACAATTAACAAGTCTCCGAGGCCTCCAGAGCCCGACCCAGGCCACCCACACCATACAAGCCAAATCAGCAAAAGTCACGTGCACCCCCTTCAGAACACCCACCACCCCCCCAGTCCCCGTCCGCCCGCCCCATTTCCCCAACAATACCCACCTCCCCACCCCCCACCCCTATACCTCAGAGAACATTGAAGTACCTGTCGCGGCGTGGGGAGTTTCAGACCCAAAACAGAGCGCCTAAAACCCACCATACCAATGGATCCCAACTTTCCCCCCCCCCAACTAATAGAGCAGTTCCCTCAGGGCCACCCCCCAGTCACGGGAGGATCAGGCGGCCCATCAGAAAGTACGCCAAACCCCCATTGTACCAAGTATCCAGATCACATGGAGAGCGTAGCAGTCAGGTGCCACCCATCGGAATGCCCCCAAGCCCCACCATGGCCCAGGTCATACTGCACCAGTCGTCGTCTGCTCCGCCACTCGAGCCTCCGAACAAGGCCCTCAGCAGGGTCCACCGATGGAGCCGGGCGAAGTAATGAGAATTGAATTCACACCATGCTTTCTTTTCCCGATTGGTCAGTATCAGGCTGCGTCTCGCTCAGCAGGCCCTCTCTGGACAGAGAACGCCGTCGCGAACGGGACTTCCGATGTCGTTTACCCTTGCCGGCGGAGTCGCTCCGCTCCTGAGATGATCCACGCGATGGTCCAGAACCCAGACCCGGCTGGGCGTTCGGGCGGAGCCTGACCGTCTCATCCGTCCACTTGAAAACGTCCTCCGGGGAGTCGAAGAAATGAGTCTTGGAGTTGAAGACCACCCAAAGGCGGGCTGGATAAAGCAATGAGTATTGGATCTTCAGGTCGCGCAGTTTGGCCTTCGCAGCTAGAAAGGAGTGCCGCTGCTGCTGCACCTGCCTGGTGTAGTCCGGGAAGATCATGATCCTGTGGTTGTCGAACAGCAAAGTCTCTTTGGCCCTCGCTTCCCGGAGTATGGTGTCCCTGTCGTGGAAGTTGAGGATTTTTGCTATGACCGGCCAAGGCCGTTCCCCCACCGGCGGTTTCTCTGTCAATGCTCTATGTGCGCGCTCCACCACGAAGCAGCGCGACAAAGCGACCGGGGGGAGCCAGCTTTCCAGCCACCTCGTCAGGAAGGTGTCCATGGGCCCTTTCTCGCAATCCTCCGGAAAGCCTACGAAGTGCAGGTTATCCCTTCGCGCTCGCCCCTCCGCGTCCTCCACATGAAGAGCCAGCCCCCTCTGGATCCTCTCCATCTCCACAACCTTCCGTTTCAGCTCGCCAACATCTCCCCCCACTCCCGTGATCCTGGTCTCGGTCTCCGTGATGCGGGCAACAGTGTTGCGGAGGTCTTGGCGCAATAGCATGACATCGGCCCCTACTGCACCAATTTTGGCGTCTAACATGTCTCTGGACTGCGTGATGGCCGCCATCAGTGCCGCGTTGTCTGGCCCGGTGTTCTGGCCTCCTCCGGCAGCCCCCGATCCCCCACTGGGGCCAGTGAATTTATCGATTGGCCCCTGCTTGGCAGAGCTCGTGCCACCTCCACCTCTGGTCATTGTCCGGATAGTAGTAATGGGCCGCTCGGTGTCCTGGCAGTCGCTCCTCACACCGTTGCCCAAGATCAGCCGCCACTCGGGGTAAGGCCCGGGACCCGGAATTCCGCCGGGCGCCTCGCCACACCTGCCCACCACCACAGAGCACGGACACTGTGCCCACGTCAACAGTCAACGGCCTCCAGCCGTGTCCAGGGCCCCCAATAGCAAACGGGGCAGCCGGCTCGGCTCCTCACCTTCACAGGGCTCCTCCGGTATCTCACGTGCAATGAGTACTTCGCCGCCGTGGGTGGTGAGCACAACCAGGCACCGGGACCGGGGCGGACGGGCGATGCTGCTCCTCTGGGCACCCTGGCCACCCAATCTGTGCACTGCACCGGGGGGGGCAAGACAGACGCCGAAGTTCCACGGACTGTACCGCCCGCAAGGCGGGAAGACGAGGTGCCCCCAATAATGGCGCGGATCAAGGCTCCAGGCCGACCACCTCACAGGTCCCAACACGGGGTCCACAGCAGCAGGACGTGCCCCCTCCGTGCCGGTGCGGAGGCACTTGTCTCGCCGCCACACCGTCCTTGGCCGCCTAGGTGGATCCGGCCGGTCCCGGGGTCCACAGGGCCCTCCTTCAGTGCCCCCTCCATATGGCCCCCAGCAGTGTTCACAAATCAGCACCTGGCAGGAGATTTTGCCGTCTGTGCTCCGACCTCCAAAAATGTGTCTCCTGGAGCCCAACGGGCCCGCCGATGATTCAATCGCTCAAGGTCCAGCCCCAGCAGCCGGGGTCACTCAGAAATCGAGGCCCCGGCGTCACACGCGGCTGGTAGGCCCGGCGGGCAGCACCGCAGATAACAACTCCAGCCGGTGTCTCGGAAGCACCACTGGAGGGTGCCCCTAATCTCCAGTAGTCTCCGCCGTCGTAATGAAGGCAATTGCGGGTTTGGGGAAGGATAATTTCAACAGGATAAAGTTCGGGCCGGCGGGAGCTCTACAGAGCCGCGTCCGCCATCGTCGCCCTCAAAGCCACGCCCCCAAGTGACACTGCTTTTCATGTTTACTAAACGTCTGGTGTCATGTTTTCACCACTATCTCAGATGCTTGGTGACAAGAATATTTTCTCATATACCTATCACTACATCTTGCATTGAATGTTTAAAGCTGTGGGTGTTTGGCAATTTACTTACAATCAATATTGACTCACTAGAAAATGGGGCTGGTGTATCAAAGGAGTTCACCCATTCTCTGTCTGTGGGTACATGTGATGGTACAAATTAGGAAAGATTCTTATGAAACCAGCCATTTTACCTATCAGTGAAACCAAATGTAGCCAAAATACCAAAGAGGATATTGATATTTCCCGATTCTCTAGAGTTATAAAATAACTAAATAAGACCTAACACTTGCTTCTAAACAATGCATCTTTAGACCACAGACCACAAAACTGAAAAAAGCATAAGGAAGAAGAACAATGCTTTTGTGAGTGACATCCCTAAACAACAAAACTCAAACAAAATTATGTTAGCCCAGTCTTTCTTCATGCCACCATGTATAACAACGTTACATTGTGTTGGCCCCTTCAGGAAGAAATACAAATGTCTCTTTCACTCATATTTTCCTTTCTTGGAATGCACTTAGTTTGTGGTTGCAAAGGTGCTTTTTCAGTATTAATATGTGTACACCGGTGATGGCTATTTATCTTTCAGTGGGGTTTTATCAGTTATTATAGGTTTAAACCTAAAACCAGCCCACATATAGTGAATTTCTCAAAGCCAAATGCAACTGTAGCTATGAAGAATCATATACACAAACGAAACAGGACATGAAATTAAGGTTTAAAGACAGAGGATACTCCAAAAGGGCCATACACCAAGCTGAAACCAGAATAGAAATCAAATGTAGAAAGGAGATTCTGGAAGAGAGTAGAACCAAAAACAGGAAACCGCAGACCAATGAAACACAACCCACCAGATTTATCACCAAATTCTGCACTCAGTCAAACCAGGTCTGTAACTTCCTCAAGAACAGATGGGATATTCTTAGGCAAGACCCTATTTTGCGCAACACAATAGGAGTCACACTATCCATCACATATGAGAGAAATACATCGCTTAGGGATATTTTGGTACAAAGTCATCTCCATACCAACAAAAGTAACTGGACGCAGCAAACCAAAGGGTTCTGCAAATGTGGAAACTGCAAGGCCTGTGATCACAGTAGCAATGTCACCGACATTATCCTTGAGAGAACCAAAACCAAATGGAAGATACCACAGCTGATTAACTGTAATTCAGAGTTTGTCGTATACGCGACTGTCTGCCCATGTGGCCTTTGGTACATAGGGTCCACCAACTTTGCATTTAAAAAGTGCATCCTAGAGCACTGGCACGCTATCACAAATAGAGACAACAGCTACAGCACAGCTAGACACTTTGCAAGGGAACACGAAGCAGACTGGACCAAAGCCAGATTCTTTGGTTTAGACACAGTTAACCCCAACCCCAGAGGAGGAAATCCCATTGCTTCACTCCGCAAGCTGGAGTCACGCTTTATCCTCCTGGCTGGTACCAAATTTCCGTATGGCATGAACCAAGATGAGGAACTGTACAGTCACTTGTGATTATGATATTTGCAATGTCATGTAACTGAATTATGCCTTGCTGATGCACTCACCTCCCTGTTTCCGCCACCCCCTTTTTCCTCCACCACCACACATTCACCCCTTGTTTTAAAATGTCACTACTGCAGGCCTTGAGATTTGATTTAGCCAACCGATAGAACACATAGTGACATACACTGCCCTCTGCAATAACCTTCATGATTGGTTAGGACATAACGTACTCTTTTCTACGCTTTATGCTCACATAGGCATGTGAATTTATGTGCACTAACTAACGTATTTTCCTCTTACAGGAGTGCGTTGTGCAGTGAATCCTGTGAATCACGCCCACAATAGTGATGTGAGCACTGGAGTCTATGGCAGCTGCCCAAACTCCGAGTCACTTCGTGTAAATAAGCACACTTAGGTACAAGACCTGCACTTATAGGATTACCAACAGTTAATAAGGCACTCACACACCTTTTTAGGTTACCCAGGGAACTATAACACAGTCTATTACTTTATACAGTATATATCATGTTTACTTTTCACTTTTCAACATATGTATATCTTTATTGATATTTTGAATTATGTCACCCGTGAAGCCTTATTGGTATTGATTATAAATGTACTCTAGACATTTTATACTGCCGACCTCATCTCTATCACTGTACAAAATTGCAGTAATGTATTTTACTCATGCACATTTATTAATGTTGCACCCACGCATTTTTTTTAAATGTGACGTTTAAACATGTTTGATTTACTTTCTTCTATGTCTATGTTAGACAATTAAACTGTACCTTTAAATGGTTGTACTGTGGAGACATGGGTCATGTGACCAAGACCATTACCGTGGTTGAAATGTGTCATCTTTGCTGCCAGGAATAAACTTCACCTGCTGCATCAACCTTGTGGGCTTGTGTGATATCCTTTCTCGCTGGATTTCGATTGTTGAAATATATATATATACATATTTGATTTTTTGACATGCTTATATGATTCTAGTTGAAAATAGAATGTTTTGGGGTGATCTGTCATTTTGGGGCTGAGAAGAAGGGGGGCCAATAAAAGTATGTTTCCTATGTTAATTCCCATGAGGCTTTGTACAGAACTACATCCCGAACCGCTGGGCGGAATTGCACTGAATTAAGCAGTAAGGTAGCTTTTTGTTCGCAGATCACACTTTCAGAAATTTGGTGTAAATATGTTCATTCGTTTGCGAGAAATTAGACAAAATCCAAATTTGTATATCTACGACTGTGACTAACTTGCAATTATTTTGCGACTATTCCCAAATATGCACACCAATAGAATTGTTGTGATTGTCTGACCATAACCTGAGAAGAAAGTCGTGGCTGCCATCTTAGTGTTTTTGCAAAATCCCAGTGGCAACACAGAAATGGCATAAAGTCTCATAAGGGGTCAGGGTGGATGTACTCTGTCCCCATGAGTGGGATATAGGCGGGGGGTTTGGACTATAGTATGGGGCGTAAGCCCTGTGTAACACTGTAACAAATTCGCCAATATTGGCAGAAAAATAACACACCCATCCTTAGTCTCACTTAGTCACTAACATACCCACTCCTACACCCACTCAGACACTCATGCACCGACTAATAGACCCACTCAGACACTCACAGACCTTCTTAGAGAACATCTCAGACACTCATGTACCCACTCATTGACCCACTGAAATACTCATGTATCCACTCACACATCTATTTAGAGACTCATGCATCCACTCACAGACCTACTCAGACACTCATGCACCAACTTACAAACCCACTCAGAGATGCATGAATTCACATACAGACCCACTCACACACTTATGCACCCACAGACAAACTCAAACTCTCATGCATACACTCACAGACCCACTTAGACATTCACATACCCACTCACAGGCCCACTCAGGCACTCATGCACTAACTCACAAACCCACTCATAGTCTCATGCGCTCCCTCACACATCCACTCAGACACTTATGGTCCCACTCACAGACCCAGTCAGACACTCATGAACCCACTCCACGACCCACTCAAGCACTTATGCTCCCACTCATAGACCCCCTCAGACTCTCACTCACCCACCCACTTACAGACCCACTCATTCATTCACACCGACTCTCTAAGACACGCAATAACTCACTAACAGATCCAGTTAGACATTCATACACTTACTCAGGGACCCTCTAAGACACTCATGTATTCAATCAGAGACTCAAGCACCCACTCACAAACTCTGTCAGATACTCATGCAGGCACTCAAACACACACTCAGGCACTCACACATCCACTCACCAATCAAATCAGAGACTCATGCACTCATTCACAGACCCACTTAGAGACTCAAGCACCCTCTCTCAGACTGACTACGACACTCACGCACCCACTCACAGACTCACTCAGAGATTCATTCACACACTCACAGACTCACTCAGACTCTCATACACCTATTCGCAGACTTCCAGAGAGACTCTGTGACAGACCCACGAGACACTTATGCACCCTCTGATACCTACTCGAACACTTGTAGACCCACTCACAGGCACTCTTAGAGACTCATACTTGCACGTAAGTAGAAACCTAGATATTGATTTATCCAATGAGATGCACAGAATTGCTTATATAGTTATGTATTTTGAATGTACTGGTGTCTATTGAATGTCTGCTTTGGGTTTTGAATTCGCAAAGTAGTTGTGAATTTTGAAAAGAACATATATTTTTCAATAAAATGGAAAACATTTTTGGGAAATAGGGTGGTACTGAGAAGAGCCTTTGTTTTGATTATGTATGTATGACAGTTACACATAAGACACAATGCAGAGTTTCAAGTTGCTGAGAAACACTCCTGCCTTCGTTTTAGATGGAGCGTTTTAGATGGAGTTTTTGTTTTTGTTTTAGATGGAGCCCATGTTATTGTCTTCAAGGAATGCAGAAAAAGTTTAATTAACAAGTTTCCTGGCTTTTTCAATCTGTGGACAGAATTGATTAGATCACTTCCATTTCTGCCTTTGGCATATGTTGGAGTACACCAAGGCAGTGTGAGGTGAAAGTGTCATTAATTGGGCAAAGGTTTCTTTTGTTAGGATTTGAAGTCCCACTCTAATCAGTGTGCCTAGGTCTTTGCCACCACAGGACACAATAATGAGGTCATGGGTTGGCAATCCACAATGCTTTCAACCAAGAGTATCAATTGTTGCAACTACTTTACCCCTCCCTGGCCAGCACATGTAATGTCCACATTAGGCAAGCCCAAATCTCAGTCAATGCCATTCTTTCTAGTAGGCTCTCTGGCCCAAAAATCATAGCTGTGGCCCATGATCCACACTCTGCGCATTTAGAGGTCAATCAGCGATATTAGACAGGTGAAGGTTAGAGCTGAATGAGATAGTTTTAAAAATGAAAAATGGTTACAAGTTAAGGTAGGTGCTGGTTTAAGAAAAAGAAATGTAATTAGATGCTATAAATATGCAGGTTAATAAAATTAGGTAGTGTCTTAAAAGAATAAGTAAGTATATCTTTTATTGGCTCTGATAAAAATAAAAAGTGCAGGGCAAATTTGGAAATGCTTTTAATTCTCAATGGTCAACCGCACCTGCTGCAGTTGATCATATTACTAGTATGTTCTTCTGGAATGTGCTGTGAACTAGTGATTTACTAGTTTTAGTGGGTTGCTATGGAGACTCTGCTAAGAGTGTATTGGGAGTGGGTGTTAAATGGAGAAGTGTCTGTTTTTTAGATACTAGAGGTGTTTAGACCCATGTTGAAGGATGTCTGTTTGTTTTCCTGATGAGGGCTTTCAAAAGAAGTGTACTGTAGTTTTAAAATCTTAAAGCTACAAAGCTAAATAGGTTTTTGGACTCTCATAATAACTCGCAAACATGCACAAATACTTTTCCATATTGGGCTTCTTTATTAAAATGCATAAAAGGGTTTACACGTACTAACCATTTAGAAGTGGACTTACAAAACTAAAATATGAAAAACTATTTTTGTTGCTGCCTTACACATTATCAGAGAGTGCAAAATTTAAAAGGTTTGCAATTTGACAGGTTTACTGTAAAATAAGAATCACAATAAATTAAAAAAGAGATACAAATGTTTTTATATGGACTGAGTTAAAGAACTGAAGTACTGAACTTTAAAAAAAAGTAGATTTGAGTTTTCCTTTTGTACCTTTTAAAATTTAGTGGTTAGATTTTTATTTTATTTTGAACTTTACAGAAAAAGTATGGCAACTAACAAGCAAAGGTGCTGCTCAGTATTATGCATAGCTTTATTAGATTTGACAATAATATTTGTTTTTGGCTTATTGTTGTGTTTGGCATTGCCAGCTAGATATGATTCACGTACAGATAACAGTAAAGTGTTAACCACTACACATGATGATTAACTAGACACAAAGTTAACACATGGAGTTAAGTTTTTCGGTGAGTTTACTGAAAATGTCCATATCGATTTATTGCCTGAATACATGAACAACATAAGAGTAAATAATTGCTATGTTTGTACTTTTCATCCAAATTCTGTGTAAAAGGGAGTTACATACTTTGACCTACTCATTGTCATGTAATGATTTCGTTACGTTTCCTGGATCAAGAAATTCTAGTGCCTTATACTACAATGTCTCTTTGGAAGCTATTACTTAAAATTAAGTTTTAAAATGTATTTTAAGTCATTGGGGACCATACATGTAATCTAATTTGAATTCTAAAAAAAGATTCTGTGTAAATTGAGGGTTGTGGAGCTTGCATTTATAAAAAAAATAGAATGACAGAAAAATTTGAATTGGTAGAAATTGGGGAGAAAAGAGGACGATTGAATTGGAAGAAGAGACTAAAGAAAAATTCAAATATTTGAGAATGCATTCTAGATTGAGAGTGGATCGGGAAAAGAAAAGTATACTGTGTATGGTGCAATAGAAATCTCCGAACACTGAGCCAGTTGAATTTGTAGGTAAGAAAGAGAGTAATGTGAATTATGTAGTTGATGATCAGTAAAGAACAATGGTCTAGATGTAGGTAATTCCCAATTACAGACTCTTAAATACCGAATTTTACGAATCGGTATTTAAGAGTCTGTTAATGGAAAGGAGGCAGATTTAGGTAATTCCGAATTTAGGAATACCGAATCTGTAAAATGTGGTATTTACCGATTCGGTAAGTACCGAATCGGTATTGCCCGTTGATTCCTATGGGCCTTGAAGCCCATAGGAATCAATGGGAAATACCGATTCGGTATTTACCGAATCGGTAAATACCGAATCCTGCAAGGGTGCAAGGGGTGTCACTTTGACACCCTCTAGCACCCCAAGTACAGGCTTGTGTGAGATGTGGCACACATACATGCCCTAAGGGCATGTCTGTATGTCACATGGCACAGGTGTGCATGCACAAATGTGCATGCACACCTGAATTCGGTATTTTACCACACAATAGGATTGTGTGGTAAAATACCGACTCTTAAGGGCCTGTGGCACTCTTAGGAGTGTCAGCTACATATGGATTTACCAATTCGGTAAATATACCGATTCGGTATTTTACCGAATCGGTAAAATTACCAAATCAGTAAAATCGGTAGGCCCCCTACATCTGAAAAGCCTAATACCGGTCGGAAACGGCCGAAATCGTCCGTTTCTGACTGGTATTAGGGCTCCTACATCTGGCCCCAAATCTGGAAGGAATTCATCATTTTGTGGTTAGACTGCTTACTTTAACTTTTCACATAATTGTTTGGGAAGTTGCTATCTTCCATTGGTCTTTTCACATGTGTATCATGTGAAGGGTATGAAGGAGATGAGTGATTGGATCTTAAAAGACCAAAGCATGATTTTGCGCAGGTGTTAATGGATATATTTGGTCATTTGATTCCATCGATGTGTCCCTAAATGATGTGAAAATTAGGAAACTGTCTACTGTGCTTGATTGAAAGGTTACTAACACCACAGGAGGATTAACTAAAATGAGCATAGAATTTATAAATATCTGTTCGATGATCATGCAAACCCGCCTTTCTTTAAGTAGATTTCTAGTAAAGTAGGGTGGAGTCTGCAATGTTATGTGGGTTGAAAAATGTTGCACCTTCATCCCTGATAATAGCAAGCCTATTAGTGACTACATTAGTAATCTAATAAATATTTTGCATGAGCAAAAGATCCTGAAGAGCAAGGCTTGTTGGAATCAGTTGGTGAGTTGTTCAGTGAGAAAGAAAAGAGTTTTGTTAACGTTAATGAATGGTTTGAGGAGATTGGTTGGAGTGTGTTATCAAAAATGTTACCACCATTAAATATTAATTCTATCTGCATAATTGGTCTTATTCTTCTGCTGCAAGTCTTTTAGGCAGTCTGCTTTAAATGGTGTTCAGCATTCCTAAAAAACAGGAAATTGGTAGATGAAATTGAAATTGAAAGAGGAAATGGATAAGGCTTGTGCTTATGATGAGATGAAGGTTTTTGTGAATTGAGATGAAAAAGTTTTAAAATGATGGTAAATGTATCAAATAATAGAGTAGTGGGGTTTGATGTTTGAATAATCAACTATAGGGTGGACTGATATAGATGATTTTGATTTATTAAAACTGTGTGCCTCAAATTATGAATGCCATCTTGAATAATAATTCAGCAATGATGTGTTTTCATGTCTCCTCTCAACACATATTACAAAAATGTGCCCCAGTGTAATGCTCTGTGTTGACATGCTGTTCTCAAAGAACTCTTGAGGTTCCTTGAATTTTGCTATATTCAAGGAACTTCCTGTCTTTTTTTCTGCAGGCTTATTTTTTTAAGATTTTGATTGCTTAAAGTGTAACTAGTTTTGTACAGACACTTCCGATGACATTAGATGAATATGGAGGACTTTACTGTACATTTTGGCAAGGGAATTTGGATGGTGTTAGATGAAGCTGCATTACAATTTATATTAGGACTTCTCAATTGGTGTAAAGAAATGATCAACTTATGCTGACAATGTGATTTTCAGGACGAATTTTGTTATGAAAGGTGTGCGATCGTGAGGTGGTTTGCCCCAACTTTAGAGAGAGGACCCTTCTGTGTCTCTATGTTGATTTTTTTGTTGTTGCTCTGACACTTGATTTCATGTCATTATTTTGCTGCATCTGATTGAGTCTTATCTTCATTCTCTATTTTAATTTACCATGTAATTTACCAACTATTGTTTTGCCTTTTGCACTGCACTTTAATTGTTTAATACACAATGATGGTTTCAAACTTTTAGAAGGTTAAAGCCCTTACTTGACTTAAAACCTATTTAATTGACTATACAGATTACTTTGCTGTTTAACTGTTATCTGTTGGAACATATTACCTCAGAAGTTCTTTAGGTTAACACCTTCTCTTGTTCCTGTGTAGGTTGTTTACCTTTGATTATCGGATAGGAGAGCATCAACTTAGGTGACCTCATCCACTTTTGCCAGCTCTGCCTAGGGACCTGGTCATTTGCCCTGGCGGGTCCTGGGAGCCATGTACTTGAAAAACCACACCAATTGACCTGGCTAGTAATCCCCTCAATTTATCATTTTGATCATACCAGTGAATGATCAGCTACTGGCTGCCTGCCAAGTTTTTTAGGCCCTCTTCTCCTACTATGTGGGAATGCAGGCCCTGCACATAGTCTCTCTGAAGTTTCTTTTGGGTTCCTTCAGAGCCTTCTCCTACCATTCTCCGACTTGGCTTTACTGTTTGCTTTCAGTAGCCCAAACCTATAACAAACACATACAGCTCTGGTACTACCACACTCAGGAAACGCAGAAAAACAAGCCTTGGCAGGGATCTGTTCCTGTCAAAGGAGGACTGAACAGATTTACCATTTTTTGAAAAATAAAAATATGCAAGAATTCTGCAATCATGTTCTGTGTGTTCTACCAGCATGCAAGTGAAGGTTAGTAAGTATGTAAGTAAGTAATTCTTTATTGCTCAGTTAATTAAAACCATTGCAATCACTTACATGTAATACGTGTAAACGATCATAAAATGCAAATTTATCTGGTCCCTCCCTTTATATTAATACATTTGTTAAACTTCCGTTAAAAACATTGGAAAAATTTCATAAGGCTAAAAAGTACATTGTTGCAAATTTCAGGCATCATTAGAGCTTTCCATAAAATAAGATAAAAGTAAATTGTTATGTGGCCCAGAGTGTCTATATTAAAATCATTGCGACTGCAGGTTCTTGATGCAATTTTGAGCAACACCAACAGGTTGGCATGACAGTCAAGAAATAGACCTTTGAGGGTGTCTTATGGCTGGCTGCAAACAGCTTCTGCAGTTTTGTAACGTTGTGACCATTCCATAGTAACTAAAATGTACGGACTTGTATAAAGAAAGGAAGAATTAAATAATTTTTGCGTGTAAAAATGGGCACTGCCAGAGTGTCTAGGTGTGCAGCTTGTATTTTTTAATGACAAATGCCATTTCTTACAAGGTTTTAACTTTGAGGCGGTTGTTCCTTGTCATTGCCGAGCGGGGCACTAGGACTTAAATGCCATCTGGATTTGCTTCGTCCAATCTCTCCCTCTGGCGTTCTGTTTTTTTTCCATTTTTCCAGAAATTTGACAAGATGACTTGCTAATTGGATGTTTTTGCTAAGCATGGGCGAATTTTGCGAATTCGCGATCGGCGAATTTGCGGATTTGTGAATTCGCAATCCTCAAAATTCACAAATTTGTGCGAATTTGCAGATATTTTATTTTTGCGTGTTCGCGGGTGTTCGCGGGGAACTTTGCGTATTCGCGGGGCGCTTTGCGTGTTCGCTGTTTTTTTTTGCCTGGTTCATCACTGCCACCCTCTCGTTTTTATGCCCTTCTGCCCTCTGCACCACTTGTTTTTGTGCCTTTCAGCCCTCTGCCCCACTCTTGTTTGTGCCCTTTTGCCCTCTGCCCCACTGGTTTCTGTGCCCTTCTGCCCTCTGCCTAACTCATGCCCTCTGTCCCACTTTGTGCCCTTCTGCCCTCAGCCATAAGTCAGCTTCAACAGGAAGCACTAATAGATAAAGTAAAGCAGGTGCTTGAGTTGAAGGTCAAATTAAGTTACACAGTCATTAATCACCCCAAGTTTGGGGGGATTAATGATTGTGTAACTGAATTTGAGATTCAACTCTAGCACCTGCTTTACTTTATCTATTAGTGCTTCCTGTTGAAGCTGACTTTTGTTACTATTTTGGAGGCTATGGCAGCTTGCCGGCGCCATTCTAAAATAGTTACAAAAAGTCAGCGTGAACTTTTGACCCAATCCGTTCCGCTCGCGGTTTTTGCTGGAAATTCGCGAATCTCGCGGATTGCGAATTTACCGAAAATCCGCAAAATCCGCGAGCGGAACGGATTTTCCGCCCATGCTTAGTTTTTGCTACCAAAGCATGTTTTGACCGCTTGCCGGCATGTTCTTATTCCCAGTTTCTTTAGGGTTGTTTTAAAATGATATCTGCTCTCTTTTTCCAGCCCTTTGCAAATGCATATTAAATGAAGGATATCCTCTTTTGGGTCCCCGCATAAACAGCAATTTGTTATCGTTTGGAGCCGTTTCCACGGGGGAAGGTGGTTTTGTGATGGAAGAATGCCCAGCAGTAGTTGTATATACTTGTCCTTTGTGATCCATGTGTAACGACTCCTAGGTAGCTTGGACAGGAGCTGCTAGTATAATTTTGGATGACGGTCCAGCCGTGAGCTCTGTTGGCTAGTGTTGCTTTGTCCTCTACTAGCGAAATTATCCTTACAGATTTATTTACTTGTTGTTTAAAGGTCTTAAGGGATCCAATGCTCTTCCAGGTGTCTTGTAGTTCCAAGGAGTGTTCTAAATAATCTGCAGCTGCACACTTATTTTTTCTTTCTAACTCCTTCCAGAGATGGTGATTCAAGATTGAGACTTCGGCTTCCTGTATTTTATGCCAACTTTTGGCATAGGCACCCATTCTTTCTAGTCTTTGATTCCTCAGGCCAAATTCAAGCCTTATTTGTGCCTGCGAGATATAGTGGGCAGGGTGAATATCATTCACATTGTCCTGGCTGTTGTGTTGTCCAATATCTGCGTGTCCCTTCCTCGGAGGCATTCGCTTCCGTAAGTAATGGCCGGTGTTAGTTTTGCTTGGATCACTTGTAGCAGTTGGGTAAAGCTATGGCCAACTGCTTTCATTTTAAGATTCTTCAGTGCGATCACTATTGTGACCCCTCTCCTTTTATTGCTTCTTTCTGTGGTTAAAATGTCCCTTTTCTATCAATAATTACTCCCAAATACTTGCATTCCTCAACTGTTTAAAGTGTTAATCGTCCCATTTGCTAGCAAACTTTTGGTGTGGACATCTTCGTGTTTGTTCTCAAAGCTTTTGTTTTTGAGAGGTTAATGCTGAGGCCATTCTTTGCCGAATAATTATATGTGGTGTTGATTAGGTGTTGTAGCCCTATCGGTGTGCGGCTAATAAGCACAATGTCGTCTGCATACATCAAGTTCGAGAGGTTGAGTCCTCCTAAGTTTCATGAATATCATTGGACAATTTGTTTTGTGGGTGCGTATTTGTAGTAGCCTGTCATTCCTGAACCCTTCCTTACATTTCGTTAACCTCCTCCTATTTCCTTAAACTCCTCCCATTTTGTAGTCAGTGTTTCCATTTCTCAAGGCAGCTATCCTTGTCCCTTCCACATTTACTACTAAAATGTGAAATCTAGGATTAAGAGTGCAGAGATCTCTGCAAACAAGGAGGAGTTTGCTACACAGAAATAGGCCACGTGGAGATTTGAGCCCATAGTACCACTGTACTACTACCTGAGATACTGATGAATACAGTGAGTATGCCCCCTTATTGTCTATCCTGTTTTAATCACAGAGCTGCTTCCCTTTTTATTAAATTATTTGTTACATACAAACTGTGGGACAGTAAAAAGTGTGCCGCCATGTCGATTTTTCCATTGCTTGTAAATATGCTCATATGTGTCCCCTTGCACTGTAGTAATAAATGTGTTGAAGCACATTGTAGAAGCTTGCACTTTTCAATGATTATGACATTATCACAAACTTCAAGATAGTTCTCCGGTCGAATGGCCACTGCACACATCTGTGCTTTGCATGCAGATCAATAATCTCAATATCCATGCGGGATGCTGGACTTCCTCAGACTTCTAAGTGTAATAAATTTAGTGACAATGAGCTGGGTGATGGCATTTTAGTAATTTACCACCAAAAGATTATCGATGCCGCCACCCTCCTAGCCCTGAACCCTGGTCGCGCCCCTAACTGCGTCCAAGCCGCTCCTGGACACACCCATGGACCTTTCTCCTGCTACTCCTGCAAATTCAGCGGCACCGACAACATCTCCACTACGACCACACCACAGATTCCCGACCCCAACCACCTACAATGCATCCTTCTCAACACCCGCTCGGTCCACAGACACGCCATTGACCTATGGAATCTACTAGACACCATCTCTCCAGACATCGCCTTCCTAACGGAAACATGGATGAACGCTTCCTCCGCCCCAGACATCACCATTGCCATCCCTGAAGACTATAAGATCACTCGCAAAGACTGTACCGGCCACACAGGAGGAGGAATCGCTATCGTCCATAAGAAATCAATCCGCATCTCAACCAGCTCTGACGCCAACCTCGCCAACTCCGAACACCTTCACTTCCAGATCCACATCGACCCCAAGACCACACTCAGAGGCACCCTCCTCTACAGACCACCAGGACCCCGCGCAAAATTCAGTGAGGACATCACGGACTTCATCACGCCACACGCGCTCCCCTCCAAAGACTACATCCTTCTGGGAGACCTCAACTTTCACCTTGAAAAGATCAACGACCGCAACACCACCACCCTCTTGGACAACCTCGCCAACCTCGGACTTAAACAACTGGTCACTTCCCCCACCCACATCGCAGGTCACACACTCGACCCCATCTTCACCTCCAGCAATCATGTCTCCTTCAGCCACACTACGGATCTCCTCTGGACTGACCACAGCTGCGTTCACTTCACCTACAACAAGCCAAAACCCACCAACCACCTCCAACCAACTCTGCAAAGAAACTGGAACAAAATCACCACCGACCAGATCTCCTCATCGCTCCTTCTAAACACCCCAGCCCACTCTTCCAACCCAGACCAAGCCGCCGCCAACTTCACCCTATGGTTATCCAACACCGCCGACACCTTAGCACCACTGAAAAAACGTCAAAGCAAACCTGGCAACAAGAAGGCCTCATGGTTCAACGATGATCTTAAGAAGTCCAAGAAACTCTGCTGCTCCCTTGAAAAGGCCTGGAAAAAAGACCCAACCACTAGCACCAAGGACGCCTTCAAAAACGCCACCCGCACTCACCACCAACTAATCCGAAAGGCCAAGAAAACAGCATTCAAGGATCGACTTGACAACAACACCCACAACAGCAAGGAACTTTTCAACATCGTCAAGGAATTTTCCAATCCCTCGGCCAACTCCAACGACATCACACCCTCTCAAGCCCTCTGCGACTCCCTAGCCTCATTCTTCCACAACAAGATTGCAGATATCCACAACAGCTTCGACAACCAACCCGGAGACCAACCCACCCAACCATATGCTGAACATTCTCCCCCCGTGAACACCCTTAACGACTGGAACCCAATCTCCACTGAGGACACCATCTGCCTGATGAACTCCATCCACTCAGGATCACCCACAGACCCATGTCCTCACCACATCTTCAACAAAGCAGACTCCGTCATAGCACCGCACCTCCGAGACGTCATCAACTGCTCCTTCAACTCCGCCACCTTCCCGGAAAACTGGAAACACGCTGAACTCACCGCCCTTCTGAAAAAACCCACAGCGGACCCCACCGAACTCAAAAATTACCGCCCCATTTCGCTCCTTCCATTCCCGGCCAAAGTAATCGAGAAAGCTGTCAACAACCAGCTCGCCGCTTTTCTCGAAGCCAACAAATCCCTCGACTCCTCACAATCTGGATTCCGAGCAAAACACAGCACTGAGACCGCCCTCATCGCAGCAACAGACGACATTCGAACTCTACTGGACAATGGAGACACAGTCGCCCTCATCCTCCTCGACCTCTCTGCAGCATTCGACACAGTCTGCCACAGCACCCTTTTACAACGCCTCAGAAACATCGGAATACAAGAAAAAGCACTTGAATGGATCACCTCGTTCCTCACCGGAAGAACCCAGAGAGTCCGCCTTCCACCATTCAAGTCCGAGGCCTCTGAAGTCATCTGTGGCGTACCACAAGGATCCTCACTCAGCCCCACCCTCTTCAACGTATACATGAGCCCCCTCGCGGCCATCGCCCGCCAACACAACCTCAACATCATCTCTTACGCGGATGACACTCAACTGATCCTTTCTCTCACCAATGACCCCGGCACCGCCAAAACTAACCTACACGAAGGAATGAAAGAAGTTGCCGAATGGATGAAACACAGCCGTCTGAAACTGAACTCAGATAAAACAGAAGTCCTCATCTTAGGTACATCCCCCTCTGCATGGGACGACTCTTGGTGGCCGGAAGCCCTTGGAAAAGCACCCATCCCGACAGACCACGCACGGAACCTAGGCGTCATCCTGGATTCTTCACTCTCAATGAACAGACAAGTCAACTCCGTCTCTTCATCCTGCTTCAACATTCTTCGCATGCTCAAAAAAACATTTCGCTGGATCCCCACCGAAACCAGGAAAACAGTCACCCATGCTCTGGTCACGAGCCGACTGGACTACGGAAACACCCTCTACGCAGGTACTACCGCTAAACTCCATAAGAAACTCCAACGAATCCAAAACGCCTCAGCCAGGATCATATTAGACATCCCGCGCAACGAACACATCTCTGGTCACCTGAAAGACCTCCACTGGCTACCCGTCAATAAGAGAATCACTTTCCGACTGCTAACCCACGCACACAAATCACTCTACGACATCGGACCAGAATGCCTCAACTCACGACTGTCCTTCTACACCCCCTCACGCCAACTACGTTCTTCATAGCCAAGCCCTCGCCACTGTACCTCGCATCAACAAGACCACCATGGGAGGCAGATCCTTCTCATACCTGGCTGCTAAAACTTGGAACTCACTCCCCACTTACCTTCGCCTTACCCAGAACCACCTAGCATTCAGAAAACAACTTAAAACGTGGATATTTGACAAGTAATCCTCCTCCCCTTCCTTAGCGCCTTGAGACCCTCTGGGTATGTAGTGCGCTATATAAATTACTTGACTTGACTTGACTTGACTTAGGTATATATAAACAGTCAACTCAGTAGACATGCAATTGACATAGACCCTTTCACCAATCGCTGCTGGTTTCCACTGTAGGTGGTAAAAGGATCTGACCACAGGTGGAAATGACAACATCCTATACTAAATTCTCTGGGAAATCACTCAGCTTGATTAGGTCTCTGTTAAGTGAAAGGTAATTGATCAGCACTTAGGGTCTTTCTCTGTCGGCAATGGGTGATTGATATACTGATTGATCCAACGGGTCTATTGATAACCATCTCTAGTAGTATTGAGTGAGTAATTACTCAGCAGCCATGGTGTTCTGCCTAAGTACCTAGGTTTGCCTGAAGCTGCAAAATTCTTTATTCACTGCACGAGTCTCTAAATTCAATGCATGCATGGGTAAAGCAAAATGGGCATCTGAGGAGGAGGTGGATACTAAGGATGCTATATATTGGAACATTTATGGTACTTTCCTGTAACATTTGGGCGCATATTTAATAAATGTTGAAGAAACCTAAAAGAGAAAATAGGAAAAATGTCTTCTTTTATGTGGACCCTCCTCAGAAGTGGAAAAGATTTTCATTTTTTTACTATAGTCTCATTTGATACATTTTAATCCTGATGTGTTAGTTTTCCCAGGCTAAATGTACACATTCCATTCCATTCTGATTATTGTTTTGGCTTACTCCTTCTAAGTTTACATGAACAATTACATGACATATTTTTTTTTTATATAAGCGCTATGCACTTTCTTATCTGGCCCTGCAAATCTGCTACATTGCAAACCACTTACTCCAATGTTGCTACAGAGCTACATTCCTCTATAAGCAGTGGAAAAGCCAATAGCTGTGGAGTTGCCTGACAGCTTTCGACTTCACCAATGCTTGGGTTGTATTGCTATGGTTTTTGTAATTTTCTTAAACATTATTGTTAGCAGTCTGTGGAGCCTCCACCAACATAAAAATAATAAACATTGGCTAAAAACAAAAGTATGTTGTGTTCTCAAAAGGTACACTTAGTAATCCCTAGCAACGTTGTTAGTACATTGTTGTAGTGATGATTGTATACACTTATAAAAACAAAATAAAAAAATAAAATAAAAAAAAAGTATTTCCTGGCAATGAAGGTCACCACTTCTTTTGTAAATGTGCGGCCAATCCACTCTACGCCACTCCACTCAACACCACATCACTCAATTCCACAGTATGCCACTGCACTGTACACCACTCCATTCTATGCCACTTCACTATACATCAATCCAGTCTGCGCTATTCCATTCTGCCCCACACCACTGTTCACTATTCCAGTCCACGTTATTACACTTTATGCCACTCCACTCTTTACGATGTTGCAAAGTACTCACTCTATTGTATGCTACTCCACTGTATGCCATTCCACTCTATGCTATTCCACTGCATGCCACTGCACTCTATGCCACTCCACTGAATGCCACTGCACTCTATGCCATAATACTCAATGATATGACACTCTACACGATGACACTATATGACCCTGCACTTTACACCACTTCAGTCCATACATTCAAGTCTACTCGAGCCTACTCCACACTGACTCTCTACTCCAGTTTACACCCCTCCACTCTACCAAACTCTACTCCGCTACATACTACTCCACTGTACAACACTGTACTCCCGTATGTCACTGTATAACACTATAGTCCACTCTGTGCAACTCTACCACACACTATGCAACTCTACCACACTCTATGGAACTCCCTCCACACCACTCCACCACAATTTACTCTACTCTACTATTTGCCACTCCACTCTACCACACTCTACTAAACCTTACTCCACTCTACAACACTGTACTCCACTCCATGCCACTCAATTTTATTCCACTTTTCAAGACTATCCTACACTCAACAACATGATATACCACTCCACTGTACAACACGCCACCCCACGCCACTCCATAACACTTTGCTCTAGCCAATGCTATCCCACTAAACTTTGCTCCACTCCACAGGACTGTAGTATAAGACACGTCACTCCACTGTATGAGTCTTCTCGGGTTCTGGAGGTTGTTGACCATTTTCCACAATTTTCCGGTGGTGTTATTTCCTTTTGCATCATGGAGCAATTTAGCCCATAGCTCTTCCTCCGCTTCCCTTTTTAAGTGCCAAATTAGTTTCTTTTTTATGGTTTTTAATTTTGCAGTTCCTTTTGGATGGCGTTGCCGGTCCTTCTCAGTATAATTGCTGCTGTAGTTTGTTAATATTTCTCTTAAGGTACTTTAGATTGGCGTTTAATTTTATTAATTTGTCATGACCTTCCGTGGTATGAGGACACTTTATGGGGCTTTGTTGGTTTTGGGCTTCCGTTGTTGTGTGGGTCTTTGTTTCCTTGTTTGTGCAGTCCCAAGGCTGCTAGTGAATTGCTCCCATTGACCTAAGTGAAGGTTAGGAATATCTGACTTGCGTCCATTGATCCTTTATATCATACAAAATGAGAAAATGTTTTATTATGGTCCATTTAATCCTACGTTTAAAATCTGTCAACAAATGGGCTGTGCAACATACACAGCAATTAAGCCTTAATTTATACTAATATTACATAATTTATGAAGCAAGCTACATTCCCTAAGAAAACCCACACATATTTGGTATTGCTGGACTCTGAATATTCAGGCAAACATTTCAATGGTTTTAGTTCCGAATTTTAGATTTGTCGATTTGACATATCCAAATAAATATTTACCAATCTTGTTAAATAAATGAGAATTATCTCGACAGTTTTATTCTATATTCAGGTATCAATGAGGTTTGCAGCAAAACATAACCCTGTATGTGCAAAAAACTGTTTATATTTAAATAAACTCATCAAAGAGGTACATGTAGGTAAACTATCAGATTTTATTTTTAAAAGCTCCAGCACAAAGGTGCGCAAACTCCATGGCAGTGAAATGATTCATTTTGTCTTTTCTCAAGCTGCACCCAAAGTAAATAATAATCAGTACATTAACACTGCCCTGAAACTCTGCCTGAGGGTGTGCGGCAGCCACGGGCGGGAGTGGTAGGACTCCGGTGCGGACAGGCCCAAGCACCCGTGCGGCCTCTGGTGTGCCGTGCTAGCGAGGGGACAAGCCATGACCCCACTGCCTCTTCCCTGCAGCTGATAGGCTAAATCACCATCTGAGGCGGAGGTCAGCGATCAGGGGCATGGTGCGGGTAAGTTGCACTGAAGCTATATCAAGGACAGACCTTCGTGTTATAGTTGCCTGGCACTGCGGGTGCCCCCGGTCTATTTGCTGGGCTTTGCCCAGAAACGCACTTTGGATCAGGCTGTGGCGCGGCTCATCGGGGCCAGTGTGTCGGATGCCATTGCCTGGATACGGAGGCACCTGCTAACTGGCCGGCAGCTGAGGCGACCCAATGGAAGCACCGACTGAGCGGAGAGGCGGTTGTGGCACCATCTCAATACCCTGGAGGCGGGCCCGTGATGAGTGGATGATAGAGGGTCTCCAAGTAGTGAAGTCCCACCAAGGATTGCCGGGTCGCATGAAGGAGACAGCAGATGTCCCCACAAGCAAGGAGAAAGCTGTGCTTAAATAACGCCAGTACAATCAAAAACCAGAACAGGGGGAAAGACAAGAATATATGAATAAAGATAAAGGATAAAGGACCTGCCCCTCCCACATAGCTGATGTACAGTGGTGGCTGGGGGCCCACTGGACCTGCGATTAGAGCGCACAATGGCAACGTGAACACAACGGGCTTGTCGGGCACAGGGCCAGGGGAATGGCATAGACTGATTACCTGCAGGTGTGCAATGCAGTGAAAATAGGTCATATACCAACATCTGAACGGGCCGACGGTAGCGCTTTGCTGAATATAAATACATACCCCTGCCAGCCGCCTCAAAAAATGGGCAAACCAGACAAGGGACAGCCTTGCGCCACCTTTGACGCAAAAAAATCACATAGATTGGTGCAGGGCGACCAGGCCGACCAGGAACAGTCCCCAGCCACGCCGGACACTGTTCAACTTGCAGCGATGCTTCAGGCTATGAACAGAGCCTCATGTCCATAGCCAGCAAAATGGTCACCTTGAACCAACGAAGGGATGCCATGCGGCTAAGCTGGACAAACACACCTCCAGGATCACTGTGGCAGAGCAAAGAATCTCTAATGTAGAAGATGTGGTCCAGACCATAGCAAACAAATGCACCGACATGGAGAAGCTCCTCTCCATCATTCAGGCCAAAAATTAAGATTTAGAGGTGCGCTCCCGGCGCAACAACGTTCGCATTATTGGCATTCTTAAATCCACCAACACATTAAAGATGGAGGAATACGTGGAACAGATGCTTATTGACCTGTTCAGCTGGGGAAGCCCGTCAACGATGTTTGTTGTAGAGTGCGCCCACAGGCTCCCTGGTGCCCCCCAGGCCGGTAATTGCTAAGCCTCTAAATTGCCGTGATCATGACACAATCCTTCGTCTGGCCCGTGAGAAAGCTGATATAAACTTCAAAGGGCTCCAGGTGGTCTTCTACCCAGACTTTACAGTCTTGATCCAAGCTGCAAGGAGAGAATATACTGCAGTCCAGAAGCAGCTACAAAAAGCACACATCACATGTTGCCATGCTATATCCGACAAGGCTGTGGATTGACTACGCAGGTCAGCAGAAAATGTACAGTTCCTCCAAGGCAGTGCAAGAATTCCTGAGGACCATGCTTGAAAAAATACGCACCTAACGCTCGTAGGAATCAATGGACTCGGACTAAGAATAAGGGCAGCTCATTGTTTTTGAGTCTTCACTAAGCACGTAAATATATTGCAGACTTACATGGTGTAACTGTGGTGCGGACTGTAACCTGCACAGCCTGACTACCTCCTTGTTGGAGGCTGTTCGGGCTCCTAATGTCCTTCCAGTGGGTGATCCCTGCTTTTCTTTTTCTCTTGTCATCTTAAGCAGGTTGCTTATGGGCTGGGGGTGGGATTTGGTATACATTGTCCTCTGCATATTTGGAATACTGTTGTGGGTGGAATGGGCTGGGTGGGATTTCTCTTTTCCTGTTTTGCGGGACTGTTTTATATGGCCTGCTGCTATATCGGCAACTCTTCATCTGGCATTTGTTCGCACGTAAAAGATCCACATATCCTGGTTATGGTAGATGACTGGGGTTACACAGATACATAATGCTTTGATCGCATGCCCAACGTGGAATGTGCGTGGGCTGAATTGTCCCAAGAAAATAAGACAGGTGCTAGCACACCTCGAAAGACCCCACATCAAGGTAGCTCTCCTCCAGGAGACACACCTTACTAAACACAATGAGACTAGGTTGGGGGTGTCTTGTGTATCATGTGTTTTCCTCATACTCCTCCTACGCAAAAGGGGTAGCTATCCTTGTCAAAAAGGGCACTCCCTTCGCAGTGCTCAACTCAGCCACAGATGATAACCGAAGAAATACCATTGTTCAAGGCAAGTTACATGGGATGCACATCACACTAGTGAACACCTGTGGGCCTAACTCGGACAAACCAAAATGTTATGAGGAACTGATGAGAGTACTGCGGGGGTGGCCAGAATCAGAAATAATATGGGTTGGGACTTCAATACACATTTTCACCTTCTAAAGATAAATCGAGTCAGCAAAGAAGACACTCTCCCAGGATGGTTAAAGTTATTCTAGCGGGATGGAGGAACTCAGGCTTGTGGACACGTGGATAACACGGAATTTAGACACACTAGAAGGAACATGCATGTCTAATGCACATGGAAGTTGGTTGAGGCTACCCTACTGGCTCCTCAGTGAGAGGGCAAATACATGATTGTCCGACATAGCCTGACTACCTAGAACAATGTCAGACCACAATCCATTCAAGCTCACACTACATATCCCGACTATGATCCCCCAGGAGCCTAACACAGGCCCCTGAAGCCCCTGCGGTGCGGGGGAGCCTCTAGCTCAAAGGGGCCCCCTCAGCACTGCACTTTGGCCATAGAGCTCCTGATTGAGCCCAGAGGGGGCCCATCTAAGTACCGTGCAGGTAGGCCCCCTCACTTTTCGTTAGGCCAGTGGATCCCCATCAATTCACTTGGAGATTTAGGGCAGAGGTGTTGCTTGACCCAACATATACGGCCACGATTAGAGATGCTGATGCAACATGCTCAACATGGGGACAGTCAATGAGGCAGCCACTCTCTGGGAGGCCTTTCAGGCCACAATTAGAGGAACTTGTATCAGCACAAATGCAGGCATATTAAGAGACATAAGGGGCAGCTCGCGAGGTTGGAAACTGCATTGAAACAGCTCGAAAGCGCCCAAGAAATCGCTTGGACCCTGGCCAACCTGGCCAAAATTAATGAACTGGTGTTAGAATACAATGAGTTGGCGGCCAATGAGGGGAAGTACCTATCAAAGAGAGGTGTGGCAAGAGCGTATGGTGAGGGCGGCCGGTCAGGGCATAATCTCGCAGTCAAGGTTACGAGGAGGCAGGACCATAACACTATTACTCAGATCACGGATGATATGAGGGAGGATCACTTTACAACACAAGCAATCACTGTCCAATTTCAAGCCTTCTATGCTGATCTCTACACATCAAAAGGTGGGGCGGACTCAGAGGAACTGAATGAGTATTTAGCTGATATTGCTTTTATTTGGCTATCTAACGCACATCGGGAGTACCTGTCTCGGCTGATAGAGGCCAAATAATCAGGGACCCAGTTCGGGCTCTTCCGAATAGGAAGGCTCCAAGGCTGGACGGACTCCCAAGTATATTCTACAAGGAGTTCGCGGACGAGTTGGTGTCACATTTACTAGCTATGTATGAGGAGGCCTTTGAAAGTGGGGGACTTACGCACGCACTCAGAGAGGCCCTAATTATTGCCTTGTTGAAAAAAGACAAGCCCCCATCACGATGTGAATCATACTGCCCGCTTTCTCTCATCAATACAGTCACTAAAAATTTGGCAAAAATACGTGTCACCAGACTCCAAACTTTGATCCCGATGATGGTTTTGCCACATCAGTCTGGTTTCATACCGGAGAGATCTATGACGCATAATCTGCGCACGATTTTCTCCCTCATCCATGTTGTAAATCCTGAGTTGCCTTTGATGGCCATACTGCTAAATGCAGTTACGGCCTTTGATTCCAAAGAGTGGGGATATATAATTCAAATATTAGAAAAAATGGGGCTACCGGTGTTTTTCTGCAGGTGGGTGAGACTCTTATATACTGACTCAACAGCGAGGGCGAGGATTGAAGGTCTGACTTCGGAACCTATAAAGATTCGCAGAGGGACAAGGCAAGGGTGTCCTTTGTCACCACTCCTTTTTTCAATACTATTGGAACCCTTAGCCTCTATTATTAGACAGAGACACAGAGAGTCTGCCCTGCATTTCACATTGAAACGATCAACATTTCTCTGTATGTTAGGAAACCACAGAAATACCTAGGGCCGATACCACTGGAATGCCTAAAATACACAAAAACGCCCAATGTCCACCTGGAAGACCTATTATCTCCAGTATAGGGGGTCCCACTGAGAGATTATCTCAATACGTAGACAATTTTCTACAACCATTAGTACGGAATCTACCAGCATACATTAAGGACACCAAGCATATCTTAAGTATTCTTTCGGATGTAATATGGGAGGATGGTATGATTATGGCGAGCTTAGACGTCACCTCCCTTTATACAAACATTAGAACAGACTTGGGTCTCCTGGCAGCCAGATAATTTCTCAACAAAAGACCAGCATCCCAGTGGGCTCACACCGAGATGCTGATCGACATGATGAATCTGATATTACAGAATAATGTTTTTCTATTTGAAACCACTTGGTACCGACAAAAACAGAGAGTAGCCGTGGGCTCCAGATTTTCTCCTTCATATGCAAACTTGTTCATGGGCAGGTTCGAGGAGGAGTGGATCTGGGGCCCGGAGGGCACAAAGTGGAGTGAATACATCATATATTGGGGTCGCTATATTGACGACTGTCTTTTAATCTGGGCTGGAGTTATGGACAATCTTATACAATTCTGTGAATATTTGAACTCAAATAGGATGGGTATACACCTAACACACTCTATAAGCAAAACTCAAATAGAGTTTCTAGACCTATCATTATTTATTGAAGACAATAAAATACAGAGCAAACTATACAGAAACCCGACATCATGCAATGCTCTCTTACATGCTGGTAGTTCACATCCCAGACATCAGATCCAATCCATTCCCTTTGGTGAATTAACTCGAGCAAGAAGGAACTGCAGTAAAGATGATGACTTCTCAAAATGCAAGAACAACATGAGAATAAGGTTTAGAGCTAGAGGGTACAATGAAGACACCATTACCAAGGCTGAGCAGAGAATAGACAGTACACATAGAGAAGCAACTCTACGGGATAAACAGAGAGAAGATAACACGAATACCAAAATCAGATTAATCACAAACTATGATGATGCAGCTATCATACTAAGAAACAGTATGAGGAAACATTGGTGGATATTAAATAATGACAAATCCTTAAACCAACACATCACCAAACATCCCCTCATAACATACAGAAAAGGGAGAAACATAAAATCTTGGGTAAGTCCAACGTACCCAATAAGGTCCAAGACAGCTCCTAATTGGTTGACACAAAAAAGTATTGGATTCCACAAATGTGGAACATGCAAACTATGTCCCATGGCCATGAATAAAACCAAGACATTTCGCAATTACATGGGTAGAGAATTTACTATCAAACAACTACTCAACTGTAACAGTTGCTTTGTAATTTATATGATCACATGCAAATGTGGCAGCTTTTACATAGGCAGTACAAAAAGATCCCTTAAAGATAGGATCTTTGAACATGTAAGAGCTATAAAACATCAGGATGCAAGATATAATACAGCTACACATAATAATCAATGTCCTAAACAAGGCAGGAACAAAACCATTGGGTTTTGTGCAATAGATCAGGTAAAAAATGACCCAAGAGGGGGGAATAGGGAACTGGCCTTGAGACGCAGAGAAGCGTCATGGATACTAATTATGCGTGCGGTAGAGCACGGTATGAATTCTGATCAGGAACTGCACTATTATCTAGGTAACTGAAATACAGTATTCGATTAGGCACTTATCTAGATATGTATCGATGTACTAAATGTAACTGTACTGTATAGAACTATCAATCAGAATACAAACGAATGTACCCTGTAGTTTGTTATATAATAATATCTGAATAGACAAAAGGCTCTGACAATATTAACAACATGTGTTAATATTTACCTCACAATATTCAATATATGTATGACATGACTGTCTGTATATAAATCTGTAATGTACGTATATTGCACTGATTTACATGTACTTGGCCCCACAGTTGAAATTTTGATATCACCGGGTAACGAGCACTTTCGTAATGAATATATAGACACTATGATAATCCTATCGTATTTTTAGGATTAATATATAATCACTTCGGTTAATACCAGATTTAATAAGATCTATGAGCACCAATAACTTTCACAGATATAAATATAACGGTGTCATTACGCGATAAACACCGTTCCAATATGGCCGACCGAAATAAAGCATATTCACAATGAAAATATATAGACACTGTAATAATCCTAAACGTTTCTTTAGGATTAGTATTTAATCACTTCGAGTCACATCGGACTGAATAAAATTTAAGAACACCAATAACCCTTATAGACACAAATATGATGATGCTTTTGACGCAATAAACACCGTTCCAACATGGCCGATTGAGACAACATGAAGAATGGAAAGGGGCGACCACTCGGTCCCCCCGAACGTATGGTGGAGTAACCCGATCCCCCCGGGAAGCCATTTTGGGCGGGAGGCGAGTCCCGGCTGGTATGCCCGAAGCGGCGTAGCTGGGGCGAGCCTTTTCCCGCCCAAGAGAGGGTTGTCCTAGACACCGACAATGCTAGCCACGCCCCGGAGGCGGATTGGAGGTGGGTTCACGCCCGCCCGAAGAAGGATAAAAGGAGCGACAAGCCAAAGAAGCATCCTCTTGTTCCTGTGCTCTGAAGCTGCACCTCCCCGTTGCACGTGAGCTCGAGACGGAACGAAGAGCCAATTTTGAGAATTTAATTTTGTGTTTACTCTTTCAGTGAGTTCGGAGTTTCCTGGCCTAGGACCTCGTGGAGCATACGTTGACGATGCCTAGCAAGAAGGTCGGAAAGAGGGTCGGGACCGATCAGATGCTTCGTATGCTGATGAAGGACATGGCGGATATGAAGAAGCAGATGGCGGCAATGAATGGTGCGGGGGGACCTAAGAGAGTCATCGGACCAGCATTGCCGGGAGTAGTCCCTAACGGGAGGGGTAGAAGGGCCAAGAGGGGAGCGTCGGGGGGGGAGGCCCCGGTTCCCGAAGCGCCCCCAGCGCACCCGGTCACCCCAATTGAGGCCCCGACTCCTGTCCCGAACGCGGGGCAACCAATCCCTGTGGTAATCACTCCTGTGAACGGGGAGGATATGCCTCCTGAGCTGGCTGCCCAGTTGGCGGCATGGTTGGGCAAAGAGAACGAGGGGGCCACGGCTGATGAAGCCAGAGCGATAATGAAGCAGTTGCGGCAATCGAAAGATGCTGCGAAGGCACCGTGTCCTTTTGTTTCCCCGCAGGCTCCCGTGGAACAGCCAGTATCGGGCGTTGGTTCAGCAGGGACTACTGTCACAGTTACCGGTTCAGGTAAGCAGCCATTACCGATGGCAGGGGAGGGATCGGTACCTTCAAGGAGGGAGAAAGTTGTTCAGCATATCCCAATTGAGGTAAAAGAAAGGATATGGGCTGATAAATATGTGAACATGTTTTCCTTGCTGACGGATCACTATGAGATTGAGCATGTAAAGAACCAAAAAGAGTTTCTGCATCCTAGTGTATGGCGCGCCAAGATGGCCGGTTTCAGAGTTGATGAAACAATAGGCAATTGGGGCAGAGCGTTTGGAATGTTCAATGCAATTATGGGGGAACGGAGGCCCGAATTATTGGTGGAATTAGCCGTGTATCAGACACGTATCATGGAATTTTATGAGACATATGCTGGTAATCAATGGTTCTGTTACGATAACATATTTCGTAAGTCCAAGGAGTACGACACATCCCTGACGTGGGATTGTTTCGACTCCATTTCCTGGCAGAAAATAGAGAAGTCAGGCACGGCGAAGTCGCCATCTTTGGGGGGAAACGTGGTCGAGTTTTCCCGCCATTCGTCCGGGGCGCCCTTTCGGGCGGGATCAAGCAATGATCAGCACACAAAGAATAATGGCAACTCAGGCAAAAAAGGGGCATGCTGGAGCTTTAACAGAGGCAAATGTACTAGGCCGCAAGGGTCTTGCAGGTTTAGGCATGAATGTGCAGGGTGCGGGCAGTCCTCGCACCCCGAGACCATGTGCAGAGCCAAGACTGGTGATACGGGAAATAGAGGGGGCGCCAAACAGGTCTGAAATAGTCCGAGGGGCGCCTCTCCCTACCCCGGTTGACATCATGGCAATGATTCCTTGGCTCAACGAATATCCGGATCATATCTCCGCTGGGGTGTTGCGAGATGGTTTTTCGTATGGTTTCCGCATCCCGGCGGGGGGTTTTCAGGGTAAAGCACAATGCAGGAACCAACTGTCGGTTCTGCAGAATACGGCGGTGGTACAAGCAAAGATTGGGAAGGAGGTGACCCAAGGTCGGGTTGCCGGACCATATGACATGCCACCAGTTGCTAATTTTGTTTGTTCGCCTCTGGGAGTGGTCCCCAAAAAGGACCCAGGGGAATTCAGGCTGATACATAATTTGTCAGCTCCAAGGGGTCTTTCGGTGAACGATGCGATAGACCCGGAAGTTTGTTCGGTGCGGTACTCATCTTTTGACAAGGCCATCGCCATGTTGAATCGCCTGGGGCCCGGAGCGCTGATGGCCAAATCGGACATTGAGTCTGCGTTCCGGTTGCTCCCGGTACACCCAGATGATCAGCGTCTCCTTGGTTTCATGTTTCAGGGGCGCTATTACATGGATAAATGTATGCCAATGGGTTGCTCCATCTCTTGAGCGTATTTTGTGAAATTTAGTAGTTTTTTGCAATGGGCGTTCACAAGAACAACGGGGTTTACACATGTGATGCATTATCTTGACGATTTTCTATTCCTGGGGGCAGCCGGAGACATAGAATGTGCACAGGCTTTGAATGAATTTTGTGATCTCATGAATCGTTTTGGCGTGCCATTGGCACCAGGAAAAACAGTGGGCCCGGCTAATTCGATCGAGTTTCTTGGAATAGAGCTCGATTCCGAAGAGGGGTGCTTCCGTTTGCCTAAGGAAAAGGTAACGAAGTTTAAGGCATCGCTTGAAACATGTATTAGCGAGGTGAAGGTAAATCTGCATCAGTTGCAGCAGGCTGTGGGTCAGCTGAATTTTGCCCTTAGAGTAATACCGATGGCACGCCCCTTTTCCCGCTCTATTGCTCAAGCCATGGTCGGCCTTAAGGAAGGGCACCACCGCACAAGGCTCTCGGCAGAGGTTCGCCAGGACATGCGCATATGGTTGGCATTCCTGGCGGATTTCAATGGTCGGGTCGTATGGAACAAACCGGCGGTTTCTTCCGAGGAGCTGGGGTTGTGGACTGACTCGGCAGGGAGTGTGGGTTTTGGCGCCATCTTTGGTAATCATTGGTCAGCACGAACCTGGCCGGCATGGTGGCACGAGAGTGGACTCACAGGTAACATTGGGTTTCTCGAACTGTTCCCTATTATGGTGGCCTTAAAGACATGGCCTGAGGGGTTTCGTGATCGCTCTGTGGTGTTCTGGTCTGATAATATGACCGTGGTTGAGTGTATCAATAGTCAGGCAGCCCGCTGCAAATGGATCTTGAGATTGCTGAAAGAAATTGTCCTGCTGTGTATGAGACTGTAATCAACAGAACAAAAATGGCTGGATAGGAAAAGTCATTATCGTTAGTAACAATAACGTAGTCGAAATGTACTACGTTACCAAGGCCTTCTGTACCAAAAACAAATTTATTTAATTTTTCTGGTTTTTAGATTCATCAAAACATATGGGCAAACCAAAGACTGTCACGACAGTGAGTACATGAATACAGTATTTACATTTATACCCAACTACCAATGTACATTATTTACAAAGTGAGAAACACACAATTTGAATGAACACAGTTGTAAAAGACACACCAAAAGAGCAATAACATTAATCAATATCCAAACATAAATTGTATTTATATACAGTGAAAAGGTTCCTACAAACAAAAATACAACCAGTCCATAGGGGTATGAAACCAAGGGACAGGCGGGGACAGATGGAGTGGTACGCCTGCCTGCCTGACAACACTGTGGTTGCGATTTGAAACATTGTCATTATGTGAGCAGTCCCACCCCCGTGTGTGTACCGCGTGGCGGACAACTACACTTGAAAGAACCCTAACCGGCAAACTACAGGTACGAACTCTGGTCCTTCTGGACAATAGGTGATATGTATCAGTATAGCCTTAAACGTTCGACCATGGCCCAGGGTGCTAAGCATCAATCTTGTATGTTTTTACAGAATTTATCCCTACACCGGCGAATTACCGACACCAAGGCACATTCTTTGCCACGTGCAGGTAAAAGTCTCTCTTAGTTGTGGAGTCAATTCCAATAAGTCTTTGTTAAACTATCACAATTAATCCTGACACCCACTCTGTATATCATTACAGACGTATTGTTCCCAGTCCCCGTCCTGAAGAGAACCGTCACCAATCCGGTTCGAAACGCGTCGACATACCTACCCTGTGGTCATTCAAAAAGGGTGCACCTAGGAAGTGAAAGTAAAATACCACCTGGAACCCTAGTGGTGTAACCCAATACAAATCGCAACCACAGTGTTGTCAGGCAGGCAGGCGTACCACTCCATCTGTCCCCGCCTGTCCCTTGGTTTCATACCCCTATGGACTGGTTGTATTTTTGTTTGTAGGAACCTTTTCACTGTATATAAATACAATTTATGTTTGGATATTGATTAATGTTATTGCTCTTTTGGTGTGTCTTTTACAACTGTGTTCATTCAAATTGTGTGTTTCTCACTTTGTAAATAATGTACATTGGTAGTTGTGTATAAATGTAAATACTGTATTCATGTACTCACTGTCGTGACAGTCTTTGGTTTGCCCATATGTTTTGATGAATCTAAAAACCAGAAAAATTAAATAAATTTGTTTTTGGTACAGAAGGCCTTGGTAACGTAGTACATTTCGACTACGTTATTGTTACTAACGATAATGACTTTTCCTATCCAGCCATTTTTGTTCTGTTGATTACATTGTTGAGATCCGGGCTGGGTAGACGTAGGATCCACAGCCTTTGTTGTTCTACAGTGTATGAGACTGAACGTCCACTTTAGGGCAAGACATGTGCCAGGGGTGTTAAACCAGGCAGCTGATGCGCTTTCTCGTTCCCGTATGCAGGCCTTCTGGGGTTTTCTGCCCTCAGCGGACCCGGTGGCGGCACCATTTCCCGAAGCTCTCTGGTCTCTCGGTGCCCCGGACTACAAGACCTTGTGGGAGAGAGTCTAGCACCCAGGACAAGGAAGGCATATGAAGGGGCGTTCCGTTCCTATTGGTCCTTTTTGGGTTCAGCTAGGGGGGAGCTTTGGGGCCAAGAAGAGTATGTCCTGAAATTTTTGTTATCATTACATCAGGCAGGCAAATCAGTGGCTACGGCCAATAGACACCGGGCCGCCATTTCTTTCATGGCACGGGCTCATGGCATCCAGGACCCCACTGCGTCTTTTCTGGTACAGAAGGCGCTGCGTGGGTGGCAATGCCTTGAGGGTAGCAGAGTTGATGAGAGGCACCCGATAGGTCTGGAAATATTAGCCCGGTTACTGTCCGTACTCCCTGCGACATGTTCGTCTCAAGCAGAGACTGTGCTATTCCGGGCCGCTTTTGCATTAGCATTCCATGGGGCTATGCGGGTAAGCGAACTGGTAGCAAGGAACAAGCAGGATACGGGGGGAGGTCTGTGCCGAGAGCACGTTCAAATTAAGGGGGAGACAATAGTAATCTCATTTGCCAGGTCCAAGACCGATCAGAGAGCGATCGGGGACAGCGTAGTAGTCCAGCGGATTCCGGGATCTCCCATGTGCCCGGTAGCATGCTTTGAGGAGTATTTGGCGCTGAGGGCGGCATCATGGGGGGGAAGCCTGCTGAGGCACGCCGACGCCACCCCACTGACGAGGTTTCAGTTCCGGCGGGTGCTAACAATGGCAATCGCAGCTGCGGGCTTGAACCTGTGCGAGTTCGGGACTCATTCCTTCTGGATAGGGGCTGCTACAGAGGCTACAGCCAGGGGGCTGAGTGTTGAAAAAGTAAAACAGTTGGGGCGTTGGTCCTCGAATTGTTATAAAAGGTATGTGCGGTTGCACATGTTGTGAAGCTAATGTCATGCACTCACGCTTCTTGTTTTTGTTTGGTTTACAGTTTCGCGAGCTTACGTGGCGGGGCGGACTGTGCAGTCGACCCGACACCTGGGAACCAGCGGTCAAAGATCACCGGCTGAGGAAAGAGTGGTGTGGGTCGTGGGCCACTCATACGTGAGGCGTGCCACAGACGTATTCAAAGCAGGTGACATGATTCACATGGCTGGGGAATACGGGTACAGGGTGACCTTCTACGGAAGGGGCTGGCTCTGTATTGACCAGTTTCAAACTTTTATGGAGGGTTTGTTAGGGCGGACAAGGTCACCGCCATCTGTAATCATAGTGCATCTTGGGGGCAATGATTTGGTGACCACTGGTCGACGAGTACTTCTGGTGTTGATACTATCCACAGTAAGTTGGTTGGCGAGAAGGGTTCCGGGGTGCACGATTGCATGGTCACATATGATTCCGCGGAAGGTGTGGCGGGGGGCTAATTCAGTGTCTGCTATAAATCATTCGGTGAAGAAAGTGAATAACAAACTCGGTAGGTTGTTCCATACAGGTACATTGCATTCTATTCCTCATGGATGTATCAGGGGGGACCATATGTATCTGGAAGATGGTGTCCATTTGTCCCGGGAGGGGAATGTTTTACTCATAGGAGACTTCGTAGCTTGGTTAAAGAGTTTGTGCAGCCATGACCTTTAAGTAGGAGTTTTGTGGGGGGGTCCGGATAGCCGGTCAACTATCCGGCCTGTGGCGGTAAGGTCATGATCGGTGAGCAGTAATTGGAAGATCCCTAGAGGTGGGGGCGTCACCCATTACGGATGGGAGCGCCCGGGGGGAGGCGGCCATTGGCCCCTCAAACAGGGAGGCGGTCCCCTCTAAGGATGGGGACGCCGAAAGGGAAGGCGGCCATGGGCCCCTCCCTGGGGAGGAGGGGCTACGGGCCCCTCCTGGGAATTTCCCGGGGCCAGGACATCTGCGACGGCAGATGTGGTAAGTTGTGTGGGGTGGGAGGGGGGTCTACGCTACCTTCTAGACACCTCACACGAGTCCTCGGATGACCACTAAGATGGCGTCGAGTTAACAGAGGGCCCCCGTTAAGACAAGGGAAATTGGAAGCAGGCACAGAGGTACAGCCCTCTGTGCGACCGCCCCTCACAAGTGAGGGGGGAGTTCTGGTATGGGGGATCTGACACCGGTCACGACCTTGCCGTTGGCCCGTAATGTTAGGATGTACAATTTCAATTTTGAGAAATGCATTTGCAGGATGTTTAGTATCGGCTAGGAGAACCTTTGTATTAGAGATGTGTTAAGGTCAGCCAAGAACATCGTAATGTGTAAATGAAATTGTACATGATATGAAACTGTTAATTTAATGTTTTTAATTTTGTTTCATATTTTAATAAATACGGCCGGGAGGGTAACTCCCTCCCGCCTTCCAAAAGTTCAGAACCGTTTCCGTCTTCCCATCCTTGGGGATTGTGTTGAGAGGGGGTGGCGGGTATCTCAGCCATATGAGACAGTTCTAGCGCGCATGTAGGAAGAGGAACCCGAGGTACATATACTTCCGGGTTAGGGACGCAGACTTTCAAAATACGGAAGAACGCGCTGTACACAGAGTAGAAATACTGCCCCAGGACTTCGAAATCGGAAGGTGAGATTTGGACCCATTCCAAATAATCAGGGGATAAGTTAGATACTAACTAAACTACGGAACATTAACTGTTTCCAATATTATAACAAGTTCTATTCTCTTACCTTTGACAGCGGGGGTGAGACTGATTCCTTCAAAAAATACTATTGGAGGAATACCGATTCTATATATCTCCAAATCGGAATTTGAAAATAATATATGACAACGACGGAGACCATACATTTGGCTTATCAGTAGGTAAGCTTGTTACCTTTATCAGTTCATAGTGGCAAGAGATAGGAACTGCTCATGCGAATGACAGCTTCACAAAAGATAGATATTCTTTTTATGTGCATTTATAGAGCCCAAAGGATATAAAGATCGAGGTCAAATAATAGACCATCACCCATGCCACGTGAGGCTGGGCCGTAAGTATAACCAGCTGGAAGGTATGTCCCGGAGCTGGTATACTTATTTATATTAATTTTACTGTATCGTAATGTTGACTTTGTGAATAAATATAATACTTAATATTACATTATAACTTGGATATTTCAGGCATAAAAGTTCACAAGTTAATGATATCAGGTAAGCCTGAGTATATATACTCAGCTTCTAAATGAACTATACAGATCACCAATCGATCTACACACATGGACACAGACGACAAAATAGATCCGGCACTGGCACTTATATAAATCACAGAATGAAGCACAATAGCGGAAAAAAAAATGCTTGGGATAGCACTACGCTGGTGGTCTAAAATAAGCACAATGAATTTAATAAAGAACTTCACAGACTGTGGGGCATACTATCATCTCTCGAAAATGAGAGATTTTTCACCCTTTTTCTATGGGAGTCAATTTAATTATATTCTCCCACCTCCTCTTCTTTTCCCCTAGCACTCCTCAAATGACCAGAGATATACATGGAAAATGTTATCTCTTACTTGCTTTTGATGTAACCATAATTACTTCATGTAAAAATAATGATTTTGAGATAATGTATCTCGCAATTCCAATATTTTCTATATTGTATGTTTTTTTCCCAGCCCTGACGAAGTCGTGGGTTCCTGCCCATTCGACGAAACACGTGTTAGCTGGACTTGGAGAAAGCCTAAAAAAAATTAAATGAATCACATTTTCAATTCAATTTGTATTAATTCTGTGTATTGAAATATTTAATAACTTGTCTGTTCAATAGTTCTTGTTGGTGTGATAGGATTGTATGTATAAACCACTGGAATGTGTTGGACTTGGCCCTTTTTGCAGGGTCATCCCTACACTTTTTGCCTTCCTCCTCTATTTTTCCGACCTGTTGTTGGATGTTTTATGACTCTTGGCACTTTAGCACTGCTGATCAGTGCTAAAGTGAATATGCTCTCCCTATTGTTCATTAATGTAAGAATTTGTGATTCCATGATTGACTGGTTTGGTTTACCTGTCAGACCCTAGTACAGTGCACCAGGAGTGCTCAGGGCGTGTAAACCAAATGCTGCTGGTGGGCTTGCAGCATGGGTTGTGCCACCCACTGAAGCAGTCTGTAAAATGTGTCCAAGGCTTGCCATTGCAGAGCCCGTGTGCAGTCTGGTAGTGCCATGCTGACTGGGCAAGTGTACCCACTGCCAGCCCCTAGACCTTCCCTTTTCCTCATATCAGACACCCCTATGGTAGGCCCAAGGGCTGGGTGCATTGTAAGTATAAGTTAGGCTGTCCTAATAGTGAATTACAGCCATTTTCGTTTTTCACTATTGCAAGGCTACCTTTACGAATAACAATGAAAAAAAATATACAAAAAAACTATACTTTATCGTCACTTTGAGAAGAATCTACTAGCTGTAAATGTACTTTCACTCTTGCCCATAATTGACAAAGTATTGGTGAAACAAGTGACAAAGTAGTAAAATGCTTCATATGAAACTGTCAAAACTTTACAAAAAGAGTTATGGCTAAAATACTGGTAAAAGGACTAATTCAGCAGTTGCATAAGACTGATGCTATCAATACTCTACCATTTTCTATGATATAAGACAATCGTATTTTAAACACATTTTGAATGTATTTTATTTGCATAAACTACAGCTGGGTATGTGTGCTGCTATGGGCCGGACTGGGACAAAAAATAGGTCTCTGCACCAAAATAAATGTGGGTCCCATTAGTGAATTATATAGCTCATGTTTCCAAATTAGGGCAGTTTTGAGATTGTAAAAACTCGTTTATAAAAGTGTTTTTCAAGGTACGAGAAACTGAATGCATTTGAGCATATCGTAAGCAATGTTTGTTTTAATATCCGGGACACCAATAGCAAAAGCTTGCACAGCAGACCATAAAATACATTCCAAAACTGGCCCACACACAGGTTAAGTATATTAATTTCACTTTATTATTACATAGGACAGAATATTGGCCATCTATGTTTGAAACAATTATTTAAGCTCTTTTAGTAATGTTTCACGAATTTACGGTCTAGTATGAGGAAATTTTTCACTGTTTCGTAAATACTTATTCAGTTATGACTAGTGGTGATAAGCACAGGTGTAGATAATAGCTTTTTCTCAAAGTGAATATGAACATATGTTGATTGCGGACTATTAAGGTGTACTTTATTTGACAACAACCACCAAGTTGGAATCGGTATTTGATTTACCAACTATGACTCAGATTTATCAAGCCTTTGTGCTGGTCTTGTATTGCCAATGCAAAGGTTTCAGTAATATTTATAAAGCCATGCAAGGGGCAATTTGCATCACTTTTTCGTGTGGATTTGCAACAAAAGGTAATGCTATTCAGCAGCTTGTGCTATGGTATGTTATATTTCAGGCTGGGAGGTGTTCCATGCATGGAGCATCGGCGTTCCCATGTATCCACCCATGGACTTTGGTGCATCCTCAGATTTACCAAAGCTAGTAAACCTATAAACGCATCAAAATTATACGCCTTCCCCAATGAGGCATAATGAGGATAAATATCTTTATTCCCCCTCGTTATTTCCGCGTTTCATGTGTACTGCATTCTGCAGCACTCATAGAAAGAGGAAATGTCTTCTAAGGGTTGTTTTTGTCCTGGAAGGTGTCCCTTCATGCTCAAAAACAATCCTTTTTCAGTACCACAGAAACACTTGCAATATAGTACAAAGGTGCCTGCATTGGTGCTTGGCTACAAAGTGTGCCCAAGCTCAAGAAGAGAGCAGAATTGATCCATATCTTTGTTAATATTGAGCATTTCTGCACTCTCTTTCACACAGCAACTTTCATCAGCACAGCGCCCGGAGGCGCTACAAGGGCAGCTAACCCCCCACTCCGCGGGACGCTGGGCGAAGCCCGGTCAAAGGGCGGGCCGTCTGTGGCCGTCTGTGGACATCCGGGGCTGGCAGAAGCTGGGCTGGGCCACCCCCCTTGGTTCCATCTGCTTACCTTCCCTTCGTGGATTAAAAGGTACTTTTGTATAGTGCACTGTTCGTACTTCAATCTGAGATATGGGGGTAACTACTCGTGTCCAAACAATATCCAGCTCCAGACTTAAAAAGAATGCTACAACCCCATTGCCCACCCTTACAGCGATCAATAGGATGCTACAGAAGACAATTGGTGTGGTTGTTTCTGCCATCGAGAACACGGAGAGATGCCTTTCGCTACCTCCAAATATGTGTCTCCAACAAATCCAAACTGACACTACTTCGACACAGGCAGATAACTCTATTTCACTACTTGTGGACTCGTATATAGATCTCCCTAGGATTGTCAATAACTTTAACAACTCATCCACACAAAATACCCTTTTGGGGTTACAACATAGCAATAGTAGTCTTTCACAAACACCAAATCTGCAGCTTGCTGATCTGAGTGCAGACTTCTTCCTCATATTGAACTCTTCAGTATTAGGGCCTGCATCTCAGGCTGATCCCCCCTAATGTACAGGTGGGATCAGCGGTGCCTCACATTAGCGAGGGTCCTTGCCGGTCAGGCACTGTTGAACAAACAAAGGCGCAGGAGACCCCCCTAACCATTGATATTGCTACATCCGATTCAGCCAGTACACAAGCTCAAAATTATGAATCTATTAAAGACAACACAAAAAGAAGTAAGACTGAAACCTCAAAGAAAGGGAGGCAACAAAAAGTCCTAAAAATGACGGATTGAGCCTTATTTGATCCAGACGTACAGGTAGTTAAAGTATCAGTAAGACCTGATATTGCACCAAGGGCTCTTACCAAAAATACCAAAGATAATCATGTAGGGAAGGCCCCCTCGGCTCCTATAGAAGAGGCTGAAGTATCAATGGTACATATAGAAAAAGTTGTCAAATCACTAATTTCCCCCCTCCTTGAAAGGATAAAAATGGTTAACAACAAATTGGAGAAACTTGAACAGCTAACCCTAGACAACTTTACCTCGTTAAAAAATCTGGTAAAACTTGAAGTTAGAGGCCAAATGAAGAATATGGTTCCCCCCCTCAATGGATCCTGCTACAATCACTATAGGACCCGTAGTAGGTCCAACTGCTAATAAACTATAGGGGTAGGACTGCCAAAGGGCCCTAGTACTAATAAGCAACCATACAAACAGACTAAAAAGTCTTCCGAAAAGATTACCCAGCACACCACACCCTGTATAGTAAAGGATGCACCTAAAAGTGTTGCGTGCCCAAAAGATGTAGGAAACAATAAAGAGAAAGATGTCAGTAATACAAGAGCTCCCCTGGCCACAGTTGACCTACCACCGGAGTCATTACCATATGTTATTGTACTTACAGGTGTCCCTGAACTAAAAAATAGGAAAACAGAATCTTACCAAGACTTGAAGAACAAGGTGACATTCTGGTTGAATAATAATAGGCCAATCCCTAGACATTTGAATGGAGAGGGAATGTTCGTTAGAAGAGTCAACTGGATAGGCATAAAACCTAAAAACATTCAAGGGGACGCAATCATTGTCAACTTCAGAGATAGCAAAGTAGTGAGACTAATTTGTGAAGAATATCAGTATACGAATAAGAGCCCAATTTGCACAAAAGATCTCACTTATCTCTACAGTCCAAAGGTAATGGGACAGTATGGAAACCAGCACATACCAACCCATAGGGTGATGTCAGATGGCTATGCTTCTAACCCCTGGGTGGTTACAAATAACCGATTTGCACCACTCTATGGGCTAGATTAAGTTTATTGACTGGGAGATACACATGAAATAAGTGAATCTATACTAACAACAGATTACACCTATGTAAACAACTACAGGTGTAACTCAAGAGAAATAGCTAATCAGTCCACAGATCCCATTTTAATTAATAAGGGTGGAAACCTAAATTTAAATTTGCTAGCCCCCGAAACTATAGAGAATATAAGTGGGATTAACAACTCAACAGTCACATTTACTAAGGAGGAGGATAACTTTAAGATGCTAATAATATCCTGGAACATTGCCGGCATTGGGAAAAATATTCCTGATCCAGCTTGGCATGAGTATATCAATAGGGGGGACTTTATTCTGTTCCAGGAAAACTGGGCCATGGAAAATGTTTTTAAAGTAGGGTATAGATCATTTTACATTCCAGCTAGTAATCTGAACAAAGGCAGACCGTCTGGTGGCCTGATAATCTGTGCAAGAATAACATTAGGAATTGATGTTAAACAAATAGATTGTAATAGTCCGGACATCCTGGCGATAAAATTTAGGGTTGGAAAAGGCTGGCCGGTCTGTATTATTAATATTTATAACAGACCACAATCCCCTAATAAGAATTCGGAAACAGTAGTTCAGCTAGCTAATTTTATCTGCGACCTAGACCACAAAACTAAGCTGATCATTGGAGGAGACTTCAATAGGAAGTTTGAACCAGTTGTGGGGTTAGAAGATTTCTATGGGGAGGAAGATAGTGTTAATAATATCCCCCATGTTGACACAAATAGTACTGTTGCTTGCTCAAAAGGAGCTCTGCAACTGCTAAAACTAACAATGGAACATGGTTTGCGCGCCTGTAATGGGCGACTTCTGTCAGATTGTCCAAGTAAACCTACCTTTAAGAGAGGTTGTTGTGCCAGCCACTTAGACTATATACTGGTCTCCATGTGCTTATGGCCAATGCTTCAAGATCTAAAGGTGGACAACCGTATTGAAAATGACCACCTCCCCTTAGTTTTGTCAATCTGTGGGATGCTATTTGCCCCCCTAAGGGAGGTAAATCCCTGCAAGAACTCTCAATCTGAGGACCCCCTAGAATCCAATACCCGCAGGTCTTTAAAATGGCCTGCGGTAATGGGCAATAAAAGTATTATTAAGAAAATCTATGACTCCTATGTAACTCTAATGTCCCCACTTGTTGATAACAATGGAGAGGGCATCTCTTTAGTAGAGTTACATGTGAATTTGATGTCACAGCTTAGAAAGATCTTTTTAAAAGGGACTAAACAGTCACAAACTGGTCAGAAAAAAACTAATCTGAAGGAAGGCCGCTGGTATAATAAAGCTTGCCGCCTTGCTAAAATCGAATTAATACAAGCTGTAAAAGATAATCAGATTAATACTATTAGAGAGAAAAGGATGCAGTATAAAAAGATCCCTGACCTTGCAAAAAGAGAATGGGATGGTATAGTGTGGTCGGACCTGCTTTTAGCATGTAAAACAAAAGACCAATCCTCCTTCTGGAAGCTGATTGCGAGTGGCTCCAAAGAAAGTAGTCTATCAAGGGATAGATTCCTTGAAGAAAGGGTCTGGGTCAAGCATTTCTCATCCCTGTACTCGTGTGGTGGGGAAGATGAAGACGAATTTACATTAGGGAATCTACAACCCAACCCGTCTATTACACCCTTAACATTGAGTTTGTCTGATACTATACTAGCCATCAATGCAGTCAAACAGGGCAAAGCTCCGGGCCCAGACAGAATACCTGGCGATCTTTGGAAAAACGAAGACCTCCTTTGGGCCCCGTACAGTAATCCACTTAGTAATAACATCCTAAGAAGGGCCCCAATACCGGAGAGGCGGTGGAGTGCCGAAATTGTAACCATCTTCAAGAAGGGAGACAGACTTGATCCTGCCCACTAAAGACCGATTAGTCTTTTGGATGTACTCCAAAAGATTTTTGCACGTCAACTTTTACACAAGCTTAACACTTGGATTGAAGATAACTCTATTTTAACAAAATATCAGGCAGGATTCAGAGCTAAAATTAGCACAGTGGATCAAGTTTTTAGATGTTTATGTTTAGTATGGAAATATATTAACATAAGCAACTCCCATTTATATGTAGCCTTTGTGGAACTCAGGGCCGCTTTTGATTTGGTCCCAAGAGGCAAACTATGGAAATCATTAAGAGATATGGGAGTCCCCTGTGACATACTACACCAATTAATGAGGCTGCATGGGGGGAATTATGCAAGAGTAAGGTGGGGACCCAACGGAGAACTGACAGAAAAAATTGACATAAAGAGATGGGTAAGGCAAGGCTGCGTTATGGCGCTAACTCTCTTCTCTCTTTATGTCAATGACATTCCTGACACCCTCTTGGGCTGCGAGCATGACTCTCCCAAGTTGAGTGGACAAGCGGTTCCGGCACTACTATTTGCGGATGATACGATTTTAATCTCCCAGACCCCCAAAGGATTACAGAATTTATAAAATAAATTTCATTCGTACTGTTTGGACAAAAATCTTGAAATTAATTCTTCTAAAACTAAAATCATGTCCATCAGCCCACATAAAGGTTTTTTAAAAGTTTTTAGCGTAAATAAGGAGAATATTGAACAGGTCCAAAATTTTAAATACTTGGGTATTAGCCTCGACTCCAAAATGAACTGGATATCACAGATAGAAAAGTCTCGGCTAATGCTAATAAAAAGCCAAGCTCCTATAATAAGAAAGCATAAAAATAGCTTCCTTAAGGCAGTATCACCTGCCATTGAACTATTTAAGTATAAAGCTCAATCTGCTGCATTATATGGCGCAGAACTGTGGGGCCATGTAGCCAGAGACTCTTTTTCACTGCAGGACAATAGCTTCTTTAGACAACTTTTAGCTGTCCCAGGCTGTACTCCTTTAATTCCCCTATTTTGGGATCTAAATGTACGACGTTCCGATGATCATGCCTCCTTACGCCCGCTACTCTTTTGGGTTCGTCTTTGGTCCCCTGATGAACTAGTGGACTATAGAGCAGCATTAAAGGAAATCTTACAGATAAAAAACATTGTTAGAGTAAGCTGGCTATTGCATATCGAAAAATGGTTTTTAAAATTAGGTTTATATAGCTTTTGGACAGATCCCGATTCCCTAACTCATGGTTCAAAAAAGTTATTGAAGGCACAATACTGGGAATACATTCATAGTTATCCACTTCAAAACTCTAAAATTGGGAAATTGACACTTAAATTCTTCGATGTTAAAAGCGAATGTAAATTTGAATGTTTTATGGATGAAATGTTACCATCAATGGCAAAATCACTGTATTTAAAGTACCGGTATGGTATTCTACAACTAAAATCTAGGACTTCTAGGTGGGTGTGTAAGACAGAGCCTATGAATAAAAGTGATTCTGACCATTGTGAACTCTGTGACATGGGCATTAAGGAAGATGAGGCCCATGTCATATTTATATGCTCTGCATATCTGCAAGCAAGGAGGAAGTGGATCAAGCCTATCTGCCTCCTTCTAGGCTTTCGGAAAATCAAAGGGTGGGAAATAGTATTTAAAGAGGATAGTTCACAGACCATTGTATTCAGTTTGAGTCGGTTCCTTCTTGCAGTAGCAATAGTTAGGAAGAAAAAAGGTCAAAAAATGTAACAGTATCCTTAGTTTTGCTCCAACTGACAGCATAATGAAATAAATTGCACTGGTATTAGAGCAGTCCCCACTTACTCTAGCCCAAATTATCCCCTGTAAAATGCTCCTTGATTCTTTTTTAACATTTTATAATAGAAAATATTTACTGTATTAATCCATTTTTTTAACTATGAACTACCTGGTTGTTTTCGAATTTCAAATCCCCTATAAACTTGATCTTTTTGGCTAATCCTTTTTTTACATCTTAATAGCTCAAGCACCCATGTATGTCTTAAATAGCTTTTACTCAGATTATTAGCACATGATGTATATGTTGATGTTTTTAATTGTATTGTACTCTTCTATGGTTATTTTAACTGAACTAAAGATCTAATGAATTAATTATAATTCCAAAGATACCAAACATGAACTGGTTATAGGCCCTGGACACTGGTAGTGCCATGTTACTTGGGTCTTACAAGTAAATTAGATATACAATTTGGGAATAAGCCAATTATATCATGTTTTAAGGAGAGGGCACAAGTAATTAGCACTGGTTAGCAGTGCTAATGCCCCCAGAGCCCTAATGCCAGCAAAAACAAAGTCAGCAAACCAGGAGATCTGAAGGCAAAATGTTAGTGGGAAACCCATGCCAAGCACACCTGGTCTAACACATTTCAAATAAAATGTCATTCTCTTTATCAACATAACATCACACATATACATTTTAGGGAGACAGTCGCAAAAATTAACTTTGTTTAATAACGAATAGGATACCGAAATACAATATAAAAAACAATAAGGTTACTTTGCGCCAATCAGCAAGAGAGTGCTAGGGGTCTCCTGGGCAAAGGCGCACAGTGCTTCAGCTTTTCATCAAATTGAGAACACATATAAACGTATCATAATTATTTCAACTAAGCCACATCACCAAAAGAACTCGATGGAAAACGTTGCTAATGTCTAGCTCAGGCTGCCCCACCTCCCACCTTCATTCGTTCATAAAAAACCTTTTTTTAAACTCATTTTGCAGTTTCATAGATTGCCTCTTATTCCCAGTGATGACAGAGCCTTGATGACGAGGGCACCTGGTCGAATCCCAAATGGTTTATTTGAACGCAGAGTGTGCTGAACTCACGGCCAGTTTCATTTCGATTTTACAAAGACTTTTGAATGCAGCAGCATGCGTGGTTTGCAAACTTAATAAAATAGACAACAACTCTCTCACATCCCATGCTTTCATTAGTTTTCAGTGGCAGTACTTGTTCAATTCTAGGTCAGAAATGTTCTCAGGAACTAGCGCCCTAAAGTAAACAAAGAGTGTGCTAATGAATCCACAGACATTCACAGCTGAATTCCACTGGTATCCTCAAGCTCATGTGTCACGATGCTACCTGTACCTGCTGCAGTCGTGATAGCTAGTCACAATTATTAAAACTGGCTCTTCTCTGAAGGTTAGACTGGGAGAGAAAGGTTTGGGCATGAAAATAAAAGGGGCCCCCTTTAATGCATCAAACGGCTTTACAGTGGCCCACGTTTGAAAGTCTTGTACTTGTTCAGGCGGGCTGAATGGGTGTTTTACCTGGAATGGGAGATTGCATCCATTCATGCATGCTATATGGAATGTATGTGAATATCAGGGAAATCAATAGTAAATACCGTCTCAGAAGACCATAAAAAGGTCCCACAAGGAGCCAAAAAATACCAGCTCACACTGACCTGTCAGATCAGCAGTGGCGGTTCGTCCATTGGTGGCGTTGGGCCGTTGCCCCACTAGCCATGGACGACCGTCACTGACACTGCGCAGCGCATACCAAAAATATAAATTACGAGCACAGCGCGGCCAGCGCCGACAGTCATGATGATTTATTTTCGGTCCTGAGTTAGACACTAACTGTAGTGACCTCATCGCGATCGCGGAAGGGTGGGTGGGGGGGGCGGGCCTGTGGCAGTGAGTGGCACTGCAGGCTGGCAGATGCCAGCGTGGCAGGGAGGGCAGCATGTGTGCGCATTTAGGACAAGTCATTTTTTTTGTCTTGCCCATGCAAGCGCACACACGCAGTAGCCCCTTCCCTCCTCCTCCTCCTCTAGCACGAACACAGGCAGAGACCCAGGGGAGCCGTGTCTCATTATGGGCAGTATTAGCCCTGCTCTTTAACCAATCCTGGCGCAGTGGCGATGTTATGCTGCGCCAGGATTGGCTGAGTTACTGCCACGCGTGGCGCCCATCATCTGATGCAAGGAGCATTGTTCATACATCTGGCTGCTGGCATGAATCGTGAGGCCTTGTACGTCCTGAAGCTCAGATCATGAAAGTGAATGAATCGCTGTCTGGAAGCATGAAAGGCCGTCCATGCTATCACCACGCGAGACGGCAAACGCAGTACTGATATGCTCCAGCTTCACAACTCAGCAGCTCCGAGGGGTTCTCCTTAGATCAGACCAATGTTGTAAAGAGTCGTGGAGCAATGTGGGTGGTGTCACTAAGGTGAGCTTGAAGTCCTCTGTGCCTGTGAGCTGTATTTAAATGAAAATCAAACCTTTTGGCTAAACCTGCTTCTCCGCGTGTTGATTTCAGCTGAGTGGTGCTGGAGGTTGATGGTAGCTTCTGTTAGGAATACACTCCCCACCGTCGTCGGATATTGGTGTGCTCCGGTATGAAATGCATGTGTTGATGTACGTGCGTCTCCGCACCCCATATGTATGCCATCTTGAGGTAGCCCAAACAGGGTCTTTGCACATGCAATGCAGTGTCTGCCTGAAATGTAATTCAAATCGAGTGAACACACATTTTTCTATTGCACTTTCTAAGTGAAAAACGTAGACTTTGCAGGTTTCAAGTGGGTAAAGTAGTGGCTTGCAGCATTACAATTATATATTGTCCCAAATGTTAAATGATTTAAAATCCAACCATATCTATGAAACGTGCCATAAAAATCTTTTGTAATTTGAGCAACTTCCTTCAGAAGAGCATCTACTCCCTCTGTAACTCCGCAGTAAACGTTTTAAGAGCTGCAGCAGAAGAAGCCACAAGTAAAATCACTGCAGTTCACCGTTCCCCGTCCCCTTCAGCATAGTCATGTCTGATGTAGTCCGTCTTTACTGTACTCTGACAATGCATGACTCTCTTCAGAGCACATAGCATGATCCGGGTCTCTCACTGCAGCAGGCATCTCACTGTGGTCCCAATGAAATGTGTGCAGTTCAAGGCAAACTGCAACTACAATCAGAGGGTGACTGTCACTTACGCAAACAAACGCACCTGTAGCTGCATCTCTGAGGATATGAAGGTTTGACCGGATATTTGTGGGAGGTTCTAAAACTTAAGAATTATAGGAAGTAGCAGAATGTGTACTAGGTACGGTTTGTGAAAGGATTCTAGTGTCGGCTCAGGCAGTGCAGTGGGCTTAGATTTGGTGTGAAATCGCAGCATATTGCGTTTAGAGGCAAGGTAAAACTGCTGGGGTGTTGCATATGTAACAATGTGGGTAAAAGGCGGAAGCTGGTATTTCATGTAGCATATTAGATGAACATGTATGGTAATAACTGCCAGTGCACGTAACGTCGTGGGTTTAAGGGAAGACACATGGCGGCGGGCAACTACGCAATGAATGGTTCATGGTGGCAATTCGTGCAACATGGAGTGTGAAAGCCCTGGTGAAAGCAGGCAGCGTATGCAGCATTGGATAAAGGGCCCGCCAAAAGCTGGCAGTCCATGCAACCAGTCGAATGACTGGCATGGTAAAAGCTAGCAGTTCAGGTAATATGATGGGTGACATGCCGTTTAAAGCAGGCAGTTCATGCGCCGTAGCTGGTGTCACACTTTATAAGCAGTCAGTGTGTGTAATATGATGTGTGACACATGGTGATAGCAGTCTATGCAGCGTAGGAGGTGACATGCCTTGTAAAGCAGGCAGTTTATGCACCGTAGCTGGGATCCCATTTTATAAGCTGTCAATGCATGTAATGTGCTGTGTAACACGTGGTTAAAGAAAGCAGTTCATGCAGCGTTGCATGTGACATGCCTCGCTAAAGCTGGCAGTTCATGCAACGTGGTATGTGACATGCCTGTTCATGCAGTTCATGCTACATGATATTGCTTCGGGCTCGTAATGGATTCTGTGTCTTCTTTGCAATGGTGCATGTGACTTTGGCAGTATGCTTAAAGTTGCCGGTGTGTTAACAAGTTGGCCAGTAGAAGCGCTGAGGTGTTCTGAAATATAATATAGTAGTTTAAAGACATGGAGATAACTGTCAGTGGTCAGCGCGGTTCAAGTGAGCGGGGTTAAAGGGAAAAACACCGTGTATGACATATTGAGTGAAAAATGCGGCCTGTGTGAAGCCTGAGTATTCTGTATGTAACCTGGTGAAAGTTGTGAACAGTGCACTATAATGTGTAACGATATTTAAACATTCAAAGACCTTTAAGTCAATGAATAAACACTACTTACAGAACAACTGATTTTAGACTGTGTAGGCTGCTTAAAAAGTAAAAAAATGGATCAAATGATTATGACTTAAACATAGTCGCCGCATTCACATTTGAAAAGGAGAGTACGTTAATTTCCCCTACTTCTTTAACTACAAACACAGCACAAACAGTGTCAAATCAGTTTGTGTCACATTTACACTGGTACAAATATTTTTTGCTCTAAAAATGGTGGCTCAATTATTTTTTTTTTCGGACCAATGTAAGGTGTTTGTACAATGGCTCCTGGGGAACCGGTCCCCCGATGCTTCGCCCTAAGTAGTCTTTTCCGTGTTAATAAACGCGGTACACGCTGTCTTTTCCGGCAATAGTCTTTCTCGAGCCACGCCGATCATGAATATTTACTGGCGGGCCTACGTTTAATGTAATCAACATGCCGGGGTATAAATCCGCAGATATAATTGCATCAGGCTGCGCTTTGAAAGAGGGATCATAGGAAGTTTGGGTGCCCTGTTTGAGATGTACTTAACATTATGTTGTTATGCTCTTTATTCTTTACACCCTCCTGCGCACTGTAGAGGCCCATTTAGTAACCTTAGAGATAGGTATGAGTGGGACGTCATGCAATGCTGGCAATGTCTAAACAGCTTCAGCCAATCCCTATAGTATGAGCAAAGCATTGCTTACTCACGCTTGCATGAATACCAATAAGGAGGGATCCGCTCATCAGCCAATCCCAATGATCAAAAGCTGGCTGACACATACTTGCAAGAATACCCATAAAGAGGGATCCACTCATCAGCCAATCCTAACGAGCTAAAGCTTGGCTGACTCACGCCTATATTATATGGCAGCTCTTTAATAATGTAATACTTGAACTTTCACAATTGCTTTATTAACCTTCCTGCTTTCGCAAATATGCTTGAAAATGCACCATTTTTGCACTATTTTTTCAAAAATAATTTTGGGGGGAATTCCCCCCGAACCCTCCTTAGGGGGTTCGGGCTCGCTCGCCATGGTGCAGTATGATTATCAGTTTACGCCTCACCACTTTCAAATGTCACCAGCCGCCACTGCAGATCAGCCTTTCTGGCACTGCCATATTACCCTATCTGCCACCCCACCTAACCTGTCTTCTAGGCAAGCAGGCAGGGCAATTGTTTTATCAACTTCACTTCACTTAAATCAACAACCCAGAGTCAGTCTTTGATCCGATTCACCAGTGCAGCGCCTTGGAGAAGCTTATTCTTGGTCTCAGATCCCAAACTCTGGGGCCCCAATGTAGCAGAAATCAGCTTTCAGAAGGACAAAGCTCTCCTTATTTCCGACCACCAGACAGCTCTAGCTGTTTTGCATGCCTTGTGTAATAATTCATAAAACAAAATGCAGAAATGTAGACAAACGATGTGCATTGAGTCAGAGACCTCCATCAACTGATCCGTTCTTCTTCCATTCACAATGACCGTCCCCTACCAGGGCACTAACCGTCTGGGAATGGTTTGGCCTACTTCAGATATTGCTCAAGCATTGTCCTGATCACAGACTCTCATCCACCTAAAAAGAATTGAACTTCAGTGCCACGACCGGTGAGTCTACACTTTACCATGCCAATAATGTTTTAGTTTCTTTTCTTCATACTTTTTATCCTTAAACTATGGCTTCAGGTTACAGTACTTTAAAAAATGCAATAACATTTTCTTACTGCTGAAAAGAACCATATTTTCTTATGATATACAATAAAAGTTAAAAGGGTTTCTATACATATTGTAAGTACACATCATTGCTGAGAAGTGCCATCAGAGTTCTGTTAAGGTTTATGTAATGGTTATTTTTTGTTTAATTTGAAATGTTTATTACAGGCAAGTGATCCCCAACAAACAATTAGTCGCCACACCAGTTCTTCAAGGTCAGACCCATCAATGCTTCTGTTTGACATCTAGTTCACATTTTCTTCTACATCTTAGCTGTGCCTCAGCGTCAGTGCGGATCAGTACTGTGTGGTAGTTAAAATATCTCACTCTTTTACTCACTCATATTGAGATACCCATATTGCGATTGGAAATCCTTTCAATATTCCTGCTCAAATCTGGTGTTTGAGAGTGGCCCTTAGACTGACGTGGATTTTTGCACGTACAAATGAGAGCACTACGTTTGTATTTCCTGCCCAGAGAAGAATCCTGTAAAACTGAACGAAAGCAGTCATATATGATCCTCTGAATATGTTGACGGCTTGGGGGGCATGTCAAAGCAATATGGCTTACAAGACATGATTCCCCAAGCCCCATGGCTCTAAGCGCTATCCGAGAACAAGGAAACAATATCTCAACTGGTATCACTCTAAATGGCAATTAGACATGTATGTACGAAACATTACATGAACAGAAACAGGGAGACTCGGTAATGATTTTCAAATGTGCTCATGGCATCGTGTAATTGAGGTCAAAGATAACAAAAGTACAGTTGTAGCAGCACTGTAGGTATATCAATATAAAACAAAACACATTGGATTTGGTGCTCTAAATGTGTACGTGACACAAAAGGGGGTGACACAAAAGGTGGCAACGCAAGTGACAATTGTGTAATCAGCGGTAAACGGCGCGTGGTGCAGAAGTGCATGAATATATACAGTGTATCCAGTGAAAGATGTAACTCAAAACAACGATTTACAATGCAAATTTTACAAATTGGAGAACAGTTTTACCAGAGCCGAAGTAGGATATGCGTCATCAGTTGCACTGAGGGGTCGGCGACATTTCGATCCTATCAATCAGGATCATCTTCAGGACCGGGTTGTGGTTTAAACGGTGCTGGGAGGGCATGGAGCCTCGGGTTTGAAGAGCCCGGGGGGCAGGCGGCAAAAGTCTCGGACGAATTCCGGAGATCCTGGGGACAGACACAATTGTATCGATGGTGTCAGGCAAGTGCCGGGGTCCAGGAGGACATCGGCGGGGGAGAGTAAACTGCTCCTTGTTATCCCGCGGGTAGGTCACTGTTGTAGGGAAACCTTGTGAGGTGGACTTAATCCAGGGGTGGGGGAGGCAATCAAGGACGTTTGTGTGCAGAGTAGTTAAATACAACTCTAAACGCTATCCAGCAGAATCCTGAGCATGACGGAGGCCATCCTATACATCCTGATGTCACTGAGGCATTTGGTTGTGGCTCTTTCTGAGCAGCCTGGGGTGGCAAGGGGCTGGAGGGAAGAGTTAGAGCTGTGTGGCAGCGTGTGGCACGTGTCGGGCCTGTGCAGTACTGAAACTGGGTCAGAGTTGTGAGCTGCTGGTGAGGGCCTGGGGCCCAGGTGACAGAAGATCCGCCGTGAGGAGGTGAGTTGCTCCCTCCCCCTGATGGTGAGAGAAACCTCAGGCAGAGTGAGGGGGTGGGGGTGGGGGGAGGGCGGTATTTGGTTGCTGGGGGCGCAAGCCGGCATGGTGCATTCCAACCCAGCACAAGGGTTTGTGGCATTGGGGACGCTGTGTTCTGTAAGCGGCTGTTTTTGGTGATTGATGCAGAGATCTGGCACCTGGGGGTATGTGATGGTGGTGCAGGCTGCAGCATTCCCCTCTTTGAGTGGTAGGAATGCCCGGAGACTGGGCATGTCTGAAAGGCAAGATGTGCCTTCTCAAGACCCCCAGGAAGCGGCTAAATCCAGGAGGGTGGTAAGACTGTGTGGGCCCTGAACTGGTAGATTAGTGGGGGGAACTGTGGTGATTCCTCCCCCCTTCTGATTGTGTGGCAGCGCCAGAGTCCCTTTCTGTGGGGCCCGATCACTGCCTGAATGGTACCCATCTGACTGGATCTGTGGACCACCCCTCCATGCTTTTCCTCCTTAGTGCTTTGCGGCAGTGCGTCTCAGTGTGTCTCTCCCCTGGCCATAGATATGTCACTGGACCAGTTTAGTGAACGCCATGCGAAATCTACACAGCTTGTACCGCCAGACTCAACCTCTGGTGCACAAATCTTGGCGGCCCTTGAAAAGTCTAGTCAAACGCTTAAGGCAAAATTGTGCGTAATTTCCCCAGAGGTCAATCTTCTTCATGGCGACCTCCATTGGGTTAGTGTGTGAACCACGAAAATGGAGAGGATGGTCCAAGAAATGCAGCTGGAGGTCGTAAAGCTGCAGATGATAGTCCACACATTGTCAGAATTGGCAAACTAACTTCATGCCAGGGTGGAGGAAGCTAAGGGCCAGGTGAGGAGGAGCAATTTGCCCTTTCTATCAGCGAGGGTGGAAGAGTGCAATCCGGAATTCTACCAGAAGCAATGGACCAGGAATACCCTTGCCCCCTCATGTATTACCAACTACCACAGGGCTCTCTTATCTCTGCCACTTCAGGGGGCGACCCCACGAGCCATCATTGCAAACATACTTAACTACAGGGACATCTGCTGTGAAGGAACTACAGTGCGGATCTTCCCCGACTAGTCCTAAGAAGTACAACACTAGAGATGCACATTTGAGCCAGTCAAACTAAAGCTTTGTGTGATGGGTTTGCAAAATATATGCTCTTGTTCCCTGCCAAACTCCGTGTGCCATATGCAGACAGAGCGCACTTTTTTCACAACACCAACTCAGGTGGGACAGGCTGGAAATGGGAGATGCAGCGGAGTCCCAGCCCCGGGTGGACGTGGCATTGAAGGCAGAGAGACCTGGGCCTTGCCCGTTGGATTTGGACTGTGCCGCAGGATGTGGGGACGGAGCAGGAGGATGTTAGGGGGCTGGTACCGGGAGAAGACATGCTCGCTGTGTGCAGGAGCATATGATTTGAAAGTACAAATAGATTATCCCTATTAGTCGAAGATTGCACATCTGAAGTCCCATGATTAGCGTTGCTGATCTTAGAAGTTGAGCAGGCACTCCAATTGGGATAAGGTTTAGGGGTGTTTACACTGGTAGAGGGAGTGGAGATATGTTGGATTAAGTTTGCTTTACGGCATGTTCTTATATTGGCACAGAATGACAATATCAGTAGTGGGACACGTGCAGCTTGATCCCCAGTATATCTTTATTGCATTCCTGGGAGGAGTCCACAGGGTGGTTCTTCCTGGGAGGACAGGGATCATCTTCCTACACAACCCGCTATGACGTATATTATATTGACGTGGACTGTTAGAGGTCTGGGTAACTACACCAAAAGGTACAGGGTACTTTCCTACTTGTAGCTCACAAAATCGACATTGCTTGCCTGCAAGAAACATTTTAGTGACTCAGAGGGGCACACATTAGCTAAGAAATGAGGGGGACAACTTTACTCCTCAACATGTTCCTCTTATACAAGAGGGGTGATCCAAATAGATCTCACCCGGTGCTGCCTTTTAATTGATGTACTTAGAAGCTGACATAGAGGGACACTATATTTTACTACATGGCATGATAGACGGGAGGGGAGCCCCCTTTCCCCATTACAGTTTGCACTTGCTGTGGAGCCTCTAGTGCTTCACCTTTGGTCAGAAATGGCAGAGTGGGATATCAGGGTGGGAGACATCACCCATTTGGTGTCCCTGTATGCCAGTGATGCACTGTTTTAGTTGCGTCTTCCATGGTTATTTGTTCCTATACTGTTGCAGTGCTTCGATCCCTTTGGAGAGGTCTCCGGCCTCCACACAAACATTTGGAAAAGCCTCCTTTTTCACTTGGAGAGCCTGTCTTCTCAACCACCTGCAGAGCTCTCAGACGTAAGAGATAGAAACTGATAAATCCTGCTACGTAGGCACAGAAGTAACTCGCACTCATGAAAAAAAGTATGGCTATATTATGGGGAGAGTGATACAGGGACTCGAGGCCTTGATCGATTTCTGTACGTCGCTGCCGCTTTCAGTCATGGGACATTTGGCGGTGTCTAAGATGGTGGTCCTGCTGAAATGCCTGCATACCCTGCAGAATTCTATCTGTCCCCTCCACTTACCTATATTCAAAACACTTGATAATCTATTAATCAATCAATCGATCAGGGGATTATAAGCACGCTACTCACCCATGAGCATCTCAAGGCACGAGGGGGGTTCGCAGTTCTGCTAAGCCAAAAAGCCAGGTCTTGAGGGTCTTCCTGAAAGTGTTAAGGGAGGGGGCATGCCTGATGTCTGCAGGTAGCTCGTTCCAGGGCTTGGCCACAATGTGGTAGAAGGATCTTCCACCTGATCTGGCTCTGTGAATGCGCGGGGTTTTGGCCAGAGCGAGATTGATAGATCGGAGGTTTCTTTTGGGTACGTGAAGTTGATTTTGTCATTGAGGTATTTTGGCCTGTTGTTGTGTAGGTATTTGTAGGCGTGGGCGAGGATCTTGAAGGTGACTCTTTTCTCCACGGGGAGGCAGAGGAGTCTCCATAGGTGTTGGCTGATGTGTTCCTGCCAATGGATGTCTAGGACGAGTCTGGCGGCGGCGTTCAGTATTTCCTGGAGTCTGTGGAGTAGGGACTTGTTGATGCCGGTGTAGAGTGCGTTTCCATAGTCCAGTCTGCTGGTGATGAGTGTGTGGGTGACCGTCTTCTTAACTCAGGATCCATTTGAAGGTCTTGCGGAGGATTAGGAGTGTGTTGAAGCAGCTGGAGGTGAGGATGTTTACCTGTCAGTTCATGGTGAGTGATAAGTTGAGTACGATGCCAAGGTTTTTGGCATGGTCAGTGGGGGTAGGTGGGCTTCTGAGAGTGGTCGGCCAAAAGGTGTTGTCCAATGCCGAGGGGGTAGTTCCAAGAACGAGACTTCTGTCTTCTCGGCGTTCAGTTTCAGGCAGCTGTTGATCATCCAGACTGTGTTGTCTTGCATTCCTTTCTGGAAATTGAGTTTGGCATTGGTGGGGTCATTGGTGAGGGGGAGGATGAGTTGAGTGTCGTCAGCATAGGATACGATGTTGAGGCCATGTTGTCGCATGATGGCAGTGAGGGGGCCATGTAGATGTTGAAGAGGGACGGGATCAGAGACGACCCCTGTGGGATTCCACAGGTGATTTTTGTGGGATCGGAGAGGAAGGGTGTCAGTCTGATCCTTTGGCTTCTTACTGTGAGGAATGATCGGATGCAGTCCATGGTAGTTCCTTGTAACCCTGCGTCGTGTAGTCTGGCGACTAGTGTGCGGTGGGAGATGGTGTAGAAGGCCGCTGATAAGTCGAGTAGGATAAGTGCTGCGGAGTTCCCTTTGTCCAGGAGGGTGCGGATGTCATCTGTGGTGGCAAGTAAGGCTGTCTCAGTGCTGAGTTGCTTCGGAATCTGGATTGGGACGGGTCGAGGATGGCTTTCTCTTCAATGGATCATGTCAAATCCCTACTGACTGTTTTCTATGCAACTATGGCTGCGAAGGAGAAAAGCAAGATGGGCTGGCAGTTCTTGAGGTGGTGGGGACCACTGTGGGCTTCTTGAGCAGGAGCCTGACTTCTGCATTTTGCCAATCATCTGGTATGGTGTCTGTTTTGAAGGTGGTGTTGATGGTGTGGTGTAGTTTGGGTGCGATGGCAGCCATGGCTCTGTGGTAGATGTGAGCAGGGCAGAGGTCGGTGGGGGCCCTCAAGTGGATGCCTTTTATGTTCGAGGTGGTTTCTTCAGTCATGATTGTTGTCCCGTTGGAGATGTGGGATGTCTAGTGTCTCTAGGGAGCGGGGATCCGGCTGTGGCTTCTGATGTGTTTATCGATGAAGTGGTCTGTGAGGTTTTTGATTTTGAGGTGGAAGTAGATTCCAAGTTTGTCGCAGAGGTCTTGGGATGGGGTGATGTCTGTGGCTTCGCTGCATGGGTCGGTGAATTCCTGAATGAGACTGAAGAGTTCCTTGCAGATGATAGAGTTGACGCGGATTTTGTTGTTGATAAATATCCTCTTGGTGGTTCTGATTTAGTTGTGGTAGTCAGTCCTGGTGTCCTTGTATGTGGAGTAGTTTTCATATGTCTTGGTGTATCTCCAGTTTGTCTCCAGGCTTCTGCAGGTATGCCTGGCTTCTTGGAGATCAGTGGTGAACCAGGCGGCTTTCCTGGGGGACTGTTTGCTGGGGTTGCGTGGCGGGGCAAGCTCTTCTGCACATTTAGAGATCCAAGTGTGGAGTCCTCTGGATGCGCTGTTGTGTTTGATGCCCAGGTGTGGTCGTCTCGGGTTAGGGAGGAGTTAAGTTCCTCATTGGTAACCTTGCTCCAGTTCCTTCATGGTGGGCGTTCGGCTAGTTTGGGTGCCTTGGGTTTGTTGATGGGGAAGTGTACAGCGTGGTGGTCTGTCCATGGCGGTTGCATTGTTTGGCTGAAGAGAACGTTGTTTCCTACAGCAAAGATGGGGTTGAGGGTGTGTCTTGCTCTGTGGGTTAGTGTGCTGACGAGTTATTAAGTAAATGTAAATGTATTGGCATTTATATAGCGCACTACTTACCCGTAGGGTCCCAAGGCGCTTCGACCGCTGCGAAACCCTTCCTGGCTTCCCTGAGAGATGGTCCCTTAATGGGTATCTCCAGGGTGCGACCAGGCATCCCCAGCGGTCTGGTGGGGCCGTTAGTGAAGATGAGGCAAGCTAATGCCCAGAGTTGCCGAGTGTGATCGCTGATCAGAGTGGGCACCGAGGCGAGAGAATTATCGAGTCCGCTGACCCTGGTCCGGAAACCTGCAGCGCCGGGAATCGAACCCTGGTCCCAGGCCGTCCTCTGCTCTCGGGTCTGCCGCCTCTAACCAGTGAGCCACACTACTTCACTCTGATGTCGGCGAGTTTGTCTCATAGGGTAGTAGGGTGGTGGTCATTGGGGTTGTTGAGGTGGCGGTTCAGGTCTCCAATGAGTATGTAGTTCATTGAGGCAATGGCGTTGTGTGCCATGCAACCGGTGATGGTGGGGAAGAAGGGTGTCCGGCGACCGGGTGGCCTGCAAATGAGGGTCCCTCGGAGTGTGGAGTTGGTGCTGGTCTGGATCTGGAAGTGTAGATGTTCGGCGGTGAGGAAGGCCCCCTCCTTGGTGATTTGGGCGGTTCTTCCTCTGGATTTTGTATCCCTCTGAGATTGTGCTGTTGATGTCGGGGGCAGAGGAGGCATTGGTCCAGGTTTCTGTGAAGAATGTGATGTCGGGTGAGAGAGAGTCAAGTAGGTTCCAGATTTCCATGGCATGTTTCTGTATGGAGTGCACATTGAGGAGGATGCATCTTAGGGTGTCGCCAGTGCTGGCGTTGGGGGTGTTGGAGCCGGGGTGGTGGTGATGGTCTGGCGACAGTAGAGGCAGGAGAAATGTCCGTGGGTTGTGTTCGGCGAGGCCTGTTGGCAGTCTCTGAGTCTTCTGGAGTTGAGTGCGAGGAGGGTGGTAGTGTTGTAGCAGAGGATGGTCGGAGATCCAGGGTTCCTGGCAGTGATCACGGTTGCGTCGCGGATGGGCACAGACAAGCTTGTGTTAGGCGCACCTTCGGTGCGATTGCACAGCAGCCGCAATTAAGTAGGGGAGGGGGAGGATGTGCATCTGAGAGGAGGGAGCGGGCGGTCAGGGGGCAGAGGTTTCATCGGGAAAGGTAACAGCAGGCAGCACAACAAGAAAAACAGATGGGCACAGGCACAAAGCGAGTCAAACAATGGGCACAATGCTGGGGAAACAGAATAAAAATATATCACCACAGCAATGAGGGCACAATGCGAGGAGAAAAAAACGAATGAAAACAATACCAGCACAAACAAGGGGCAATACGCAGCAACGGGCTCCAGCAAGGTTCACGAGGCACGGCGCGGTCTGGAATTCTGCCTGCGTCCATTTCGTGCATCATTTCTTTGTGTAGCACTTTTCACCCTAAGTGGGATGGGTATGCTCTGGCGTGGGTCCTTTGCTCACTGTGCCACTGGATTCAAGCTAGCCTGCCTGATGAAGGGTAATACCCAGAAACCAGGATGTTTGTTTCCGGTCCAGGCAGGACCTGGCTTGGCAGGTCAGTCAGGACTGTTCCCATGAGGCACAGGTTCAAGACTGATTTGTATATGGCTGGGTCTAAACTGGGGTGGCATGGTGAGCAAAAGAACAATGGATTTAAACAAGATCTCTTGACTGGGGTGAATGTATGATTTATTCAGCATTCCGTCCATTATTTGTTTGCGTAGCACTGGGTGGGACCAGAGGCAGAGCACAGCACAGTGGAGCTGCTGGGGAAGGGCAGATCTCAGACCGAGGGTCAGGCCTCGACTGGCAGGTGAAGCAGATCATCCTTGGCCTTACTATAGAAGGACCTGTAGATGGAGGGAGTCTGGGACTTACAGACTTGCAAGCCTACTATAATTCACCCCACATACAACATGCAACTAGGTGGGCAACAGAGGAGGACAAATGGGAATGAAGACTGTTAAAGGGTATGCATGGGGATTACTCACAAGATGAGCTCCTCATGAGGGGCTTCTGCATCCCAGGGGAATACCTCTACATTTTCAGGCAGACTGTGGGTTGTTGGGGAACAGATTTTTAAAAGTAATGCTTCGGAGGCCTTCCTTTGTCAAAACCCTAAGTTTGTGGGTGCTCCATCCATTTAAAACGATATCGAAGACAAGGACAATGGCTAGATGGCTCCAGAGAAGTTGCAAGGCCCTGGGTGATGTTTACCCGGGAGACACCTTTCTCTCATTTCACGAATAAAAAAACATTGTTTGGGTGGGCCCGAACAGCTCCTTCAATATGAAAAGCTGGCGAGAATGGCTAAGGAGATTGGACCAGCTTCCCACTGGCCCTTGCTCCCTCACGGATCTTGGAAGCCAACCTATAATTAGGTATTGCACGACATCCTTTGACATGTATGTACCGGGCCTTAAAGCATGATAACGCCTGAAGACAGTCGGGGTGGGATGTCAGATTAGGCATCTGATGTAGGGGTCCAGTTCACAGACTAGGTTTGGAACAAAGCGTGTGAATGGGCTCAAGCAGAATCGAGTAACTCAAGATTTCATCTCAAACAGTTCAAATATTACATAGCATATATCTTGGACCAGTGATCCTTAGTAAAGTTTATCCAGGGCGGAGTACAGGATTACCCCCCTGTGTGATGTTATTGGATGTCTATCCTTTCTACATTGGCAACAGTCTCTGGCATCCTACTGAAGCCTGGCCCTCTGCAGAGCATCTTAGGGATGATTCCAGAGAAAAATGGAAGACACAGGCATCATAAATTCTTGAATCTAGCACTGGCATTAGCTAGCAGAATGGTTGCGATCTGCTGGCTGAGTAGGAGGAGCACCCAAGTTTCATTATGGTACAGAGAGGTTAGGGAATGGGCCCAAGCAGAGGAAATGTTTATTGCATTGAATAGACTTGATAAAAGAGTGCAGGAGAACTTGCAAACACAGGTGGGCCTGAATCATAGCATTGTAGCTGGGGAGGAAAAAGCAGTGGGTTTACCTGGAGGAAGGAGATCTCCGAATAGCGAACCCATCTTGACTCCACCAGCTACTTCTGATCTCAAGAGGGAACCCGGGGTTGCTCCAAAAGGGAACTTGTAGTCAGATTGGGGCTCCTGCTGCTTTGTATCGGGTTTGTGAGGGAGGGGGATAGGGGCCTATACCCGAAAAGGATTGTTCTGTCTGTGCCTTTGTAAATCCTTAAGCTGTAGACATTTGTTGTGTATTGTGCACACTGATATGTCATTGCTGTTCATTAAACTAAAAATGAATACAGAAAATTAAAAAAAATATATTGTGACAGCTTAAGAAAACAACCTCTCTCCCATCAGTGCCGGGTAATATGTCTTTAGTGTCCCATGGTATGAGATCTTCAATTTAAAAAAAAATGTGGCTTCGCACTGAGAAGTGCTTTAAAATCCCATTCAAATGCCTCTCTGACTTTCTTCAGGCACCTCTCATGGATGGCCTCAGATTATGTGTCTTAAAAGGGTTACTGAATTGGAACCACCATCTGTTAGACATGAGAAGAATAACACATGACAATTCAGAAAAATGTTATAAGTGGAAGTCTCGCCAAATCCCCCAAGGCAACTTGAACTCTTTTTTGTAAACAGCTTTTTCCACTTAACAGCATGTCTGCCTGCTCAAATGACTCCACTGTCATGGTAAATCGTGCTTCCTTTGAGGATACGGAACATGCAGGGACAGCCAGATACAATGCAAACTGGGCTTTCCTTGTAACCATGTTATTATCAACTATAATGCACCAGACAACATTTCAAAATTAGTCACATGTAGGGCATTTTAATTGATAGGGAAGGACAGGAATGTACCATATCTACTTATATAGTGTTTTCCTGCTCTCTCCATGCACTGGTTCACTGAGTGCAGCCAACCTCCAATGCAGACACCCTTGCACCGTGGTGCAAGAGTGCCTGTGTTACAGCCAGTATTGTTTTTGTGCGTAAACCGGCACCTTCCTACAAACAAACCACTTCCTAATTTGAGCCAGTGCTTTCTGGTGCTCGGCACCAGCACTTAATTTTCAACACTGGCACTTGTGACTGCTGCCAGCTGTTTGTGCAATTTGGAGATGATTAGGGCAACAGTTATTTAACATTTAAGGTGTTCATGACACAATGGTTCCGTCATGAGCTCCTCTGCTCATGACACAACCATTCTGTCATTAGAATAGGGGCACTAAATCCCTCTGCTGTAGACAGCAGAGGGATTTCCTTTTTTTATTGGCCTCAGGAGGTTGGGGGAAGAGCTTCTACAACCTCCAGAGGCCGTTTAGCATTTTCATTGCAATGACGATTGCCTGCATGGTGCGCTGACAACATTGCATTAAAAATGAAACTGAAACTTAGTTTCAGTTTCATTGTTTCGGTGCTCGTGGGGCTAACTCAGCACCACGAACACTGAAACACTTGGGGAGGTACTATTGGAAAGGGGAGAATCTCCCCTTTCTAATGGTACCCTTCCTGAGTGGATTCCTGCTTTGGGGATAGCCCCATGAGGGCGACCCCAAGCAGGAATCCACCCACTAGTCACACAGGAGGTAGAGTGGCCTCTTGGCAAGAGCCTTTGCTCCCCCATACCATTTTGGTACAAACAGTTTTTCTGCCCCCCTCAGGGAGAAAAAACACCCTAGACGTCAGGGATTTTTTTATAGGCCATGGGTGGGGGCTGCCCATAATGGGCATGCAAATGCCCCCACCTTCCCCCCAAAGAAAGCAAAAGACTGTCTGCCCCCGGAGGGGGCAGATTAGGGCAGTAGCCTCGGATCTGCCCCCTGGGAGGCAGAAAGCCCACTAAGCACCAGGGATTTTTTTTTACATGGGGTGGGGGCTGCCCAGAGTGAGCATGCCAATACCCCACCCCCAAAAAATTGCCAGAGTATTTCTGCCCCCTGTAGGCAGATGGGGGCAATAACCCCTTATCTGCCCCTTTGGGGGGACAAAAGGCCATTGGGCACCAGGGATACATATTTTTCAAAATTCAGGGGTGGGAGCTTCCCAGAAGGTGTATGCCAATGCCCCAGCCCCCCAAAAAAGATGCCCCAGTCTTTCTGCTCACCTCAGAAGGCAGATGGGGGCACTAGCTCCTGATCTACCCTCCGGGGGTGCAGAGAGCCCACTAGGCACCGGCGATTATGCTGGCTTTAAAACTTACGGGCGGGGACAACCCAGAATGGGCATCCCATTGTTCCCCCCCCAAGAAAATAGCCACAGTCTTTCTGCACCCCTTGGAGGGAATAGTGGGGTGATAGCCCCCGTTTCCTCCTCTCCAGGGTGTCGGAAAGCCCACTAGGCACTGACTTTATTTCTGAATGTTCCTACCTTTGGATTTTGTGTTCTAGCACAACAGGCACCCAAGAAAACCTAGCAAACCTATACGTTTGTAAAAACTAGACACCCAGAGGAATCCAGAATGTAGTGACTTGTTTGGCACTCACTAGGTTCTGTAACCCAGAATCCCTTTCAAACCTCACACTTTGTAAAAATATACACATTTTGCTCACATTTTGGTGATGCAAAGTTCTGGAATCTGCGTAAATTGACAAGCTTCCACCAACCCAGCATTCCCCAAAGTCTCCTAATAAAAATGGTTCCTCACCTATTTGGGCCGACCTAATAACCCTGACAGGAAACGGCCCAAAACGCAACATGGATACACCACATTTTTTACAGTGAAAACTGACCCTTTGTTTGCAATGTGCCTAGCTTTAGATTTTGAATGCAAGCTCTGCTGACACCTAGGGAAACTTAGCAAACCTATATATTTTTGAAAACTAGACACAAAGGAAAATCCAGGATGGGGTGATTTGTGTGGCTCTCACCCGGTTCTGTTACCAAGAATCCCTCGCAAACCTTAAACTTTGTTAAAAAATCCCACATTTTCCACACATTTCTGAGATGGAAAGTTCTGGAGACTGCACTGGTCCACAAACTTCCACCCAACCTGCCTTCTCCAAAGTCTCCTGATAAAAATGGTACCTCACTCGTGTGCGTGGGTCAAGCAGCCACGACAGTCAAGGGCCTAAAACGTATTGTGGAGGCATCAAAATGACCTACCACAAAACGGCCTGGTTTTGCAAGGGGAGGCACCCGGGTTTTTGGCCCCAGGCTCAGCGGCCATCTATGGAAACATATCAAACCCACACATTTCTGAAACTAGATACTTTGGGAAGTCCAGTGAGGTACAGCTTGCGTGGATCCCCCAAAGTTTCCCTACCAAGAATCCCCTACAAACCTCAAATGTAGCTTAAAATAATTACATTTTTCTGCTTGGGAAAGTTGTGGGATCACTGGCCTGAAACAAAGTTCCAATGACCTAAATTTCCCCAGGTCTCCTGATAAAAATGGTACCTCACTTGTGAGGGTAGGCATCGTGGCTGCAACAGGAAGTGGCCCAAATCGTACTGTGCTGACTTCATAAATACCTATCATGAAACTACCTGGTTTTGCAGGGGGAGCACCTAGTGTTTTGGCGCAGGGCTCGCGGCCATTGAGGGAAACCTACCAAATCAAACATTTCTAAAAACTAGACACCCTCTGGAGTCCAATGAGATATGACTTGTGTGGATCCCCTAATGTTTTCCTACCCAGAATCCCCTGCAAACACTATATCTAGCTGAAAAAAAATCACTTTTTTTCTCAAATTTCTGTGTGGAAAAGTTCACACACAGACATTTGAGAAAAAAAGTATTTTTATCATCTAAATTTGAGGTTTGTAGGGGATTTCATTTTCCTTTAATGCAGTCCAAGCAGCCGCATACATCACATTCGTAAATTTCCAAAGAAGAATAAAGGCAACACATAAAAGGCATGAGACATTAACAATCAGCCTATTTTAAATGCGGCTCCAAGCAGATAAGTTGATCTTACTCCTTCATATTTTTATTATATTTAACTTGCTTAACTGTTTTCCGTTTAGGGTGTGTTTCTGGTTTGGCACCCCCTACCCTTATCACACCCTTCCTCATTACCAATCTCTAATTTACTGAGATTCCCACTTTCCTGTTCCCTTCCCGAGTGTGCGGGGGTCTGTGCACCCTGTCTGTGCCCCGCTATTTAAAGGTTCATGGTTTTAGTGCCTGTATTTGGTTGTATTTCATTGTAATGTGGACACTACATTTTAATTTGTACATCAGCGCTTTCAGGTAAAAATAGCGCAGATTCTGATAACCTTATGACCCCACAGGTAAGTTCACTTGACGCCCTACTCTGAGACTTTGAGCCGCTGTAAGCCTTTGCAGCTTGTTTTTTCTCCGCACAGGGGGCTTATTTCTGCCTTTTTCTCTCAAAGCGGACAGGCAGAGGGCAACGGAAGCGCGACGTCCGCCCATGGCCTAGTGCCATTCGTCTTCTCCTCCGGCCTCTAGCTGATTGCTATACTGATGAGGCTCGAGGCCAGAGGGTATCCATGGCAATTACACGTTGCTGAGCGCTCAAGCTTCTCAAGAGCCGTTTTTTCCTACACGGATCAAACCGCAAGTGCCCATGATTCTATTTCTTACATCTCAAAAAAAAAAGTGGGATTGTTAGCAAGTATTGGAGATCTGTAGCCTTCATTAATTTACCTTATATCTCTCTTTTGAAGGTGATTTTTCCATTCTTCAAGGCCTCCTTCCATCATTATATGACTTTAACCCCTTACTCTTGCCTTTATCAGCCTCATCCATTACTGAGACCTTATTCCTCTCACAATGTCCTGCTCTGATTCTGATGAGGCTTCCGCCCCTACCCCCAACTTAGAGAATGTGGCTTTTAATAAGATGCTGCAAATGAAAATGAAATCATGTATGTTAGGGAGTCTACCTCAATTTATGGCATCTAAACGACCCCTCCTAGAAGAGGATATTGCCCATTTTTCATCTTCCCATTCTCATAATTATTCATAACTAAGAGGCAAGAGACTAAAAAAGAGAAAAAAATGACATGGGAGGTCTTGGCACCTCGTCAACTCAGGGAGGTCTTGGCACCTCATCGAATAATGGAGGTCTTTGCACTTCAAATCACCAGGGTGTCCTTAGCGGCACAAAAAATACAGGTGTCCAAAGCAGCATAAAAAAACTGAATCCTCTTTATAGCACAGAGGACGATAATTTTGTTGATTCTGAATTTCTGGACGGGTATGTCCTCAATCTCAATGATGAGGATCAGGATTTTGATGAACTAGTAGAGACCCTCCGATCCTCCTCTAAGAATACAATTCTTAATCCATTAGGAGAAGAAATCTTCTCCCCTCTAAATTTAAAGCACCCAAGGAGTTCTGAATGGTCTCCACAAGATGACATTGCGAAATTTATCAAAAATGGATCAGGAATCTATTGGATAAAGAAACTTGTAACGTCCTTTTGGCAGAATGTTCAAGTCCTTCTGTTGTAGACAAAACTTGCTATACCCCTAATCTGGCTCCAGAACTGATCACGTTTCTTTTAAATCAAGGGCGTGACCCAAGAAAGGCGATGGAAAAATCCCTTAAAGGTTGTCAAGATCGTCTCCTAGACGTTCTTGGTCCCCTGGCCAGAATTTGAGACTCGGCAGAAGAAAGCCACATTCAGGGCACTTATCTTGACACCGAAATGATTAGGGGATGGAGCCATAGGGCTATCATCCTTCTGGGCAATGCCAATGCAAGTATGAATGCAGAGAGCCATAGAATTGTCCTTACCAAAATAAACCCCAAGCTAAGCAACTTGGCCGACAAAGAACCCTTTTGGAGCCCTTAAGGTCTGCTGTTCGGCAAAGACCTGATCAAATCTCTGGGAAAATGTTTTCACCTTTACCGCCCTTGACAAATCGCAACAAAATATGTGAAAGGTGGTCAATAATAATAATAACCTATTTGAAAGGGCCGGAAGACGGGGCCTCTCTGCCGGCCACTTTTGTCAAAGGCCCTATTCCAGAGGCCGTGGATTTGGTATAGGATACCAACAATTCAATGTTCCTCATTTCTACCCTCAAAGAGGTAGAGGCCAACGAGGCAGAGGATTTAGATCTTTAGATTATTGCTTTCATATCCATTCCTACCAACAACTGGAAGGAGGTTGAAAGCACAAAGAAAAAAATAGGCTATGTCCTAGTAAAATGCCAGAACTGTGTAAAAATGTTGGTTTTCTGACAAACGTCCATCAGTCCCATAAGCTGGGAAGATGGTGCTTTCAGCACCACAAACCCTTTGTTGATACCATTTGCAGGGGAAAAAACAGACACTTTCATCTGAGGCACTTTTTTCCCATTCCCCCCCAAAAATATGTTTATTTTGCTGTATTTGGGGTATTTTTGGGTCCCTTCCAGGAGCATGAATAAACCCTGGGTACCTGCAGAATCCCCATTAGGTTGGAAGACAAGGACACAAATTTGCTGCAGATAACTTATGTGGTCAAAAAGCTACAGGGGCCTGAGCACAAACTACCCCAAATAGCCAAAAAAAGGCTTAGCACAGGGGGTGAATAGGCCTGGCAGTGAAGGGGTTAATAATTGAGAAGAACTAATGCATGTCACCCATACCACCTTTTAAGGCCACTAACAGTCTGAATTGCCTCAGTTGTAGCAGTGTAATGGTTAGTAGTTCTGTAGGTACCATCATTGGCAGTGTTGGCTGGTGCTATGGGTGGTACGAGATGCAGCGGCCTCCTAATAAGGGTCCTGGCACTTATGTTATTACAAATTAAAATCTGACACAAACAATCCTCTGAGGCTTTTTCCTCTTTCTAAGTGTGCTGCGAAAAAAATAGAAGATTTTTTTTTATTTCAAATATCTTTATTATTTAGTTAAAAAATGCATTTGCAATACAGTAGCAATACATAAAAAAGAAAACAGAGTCAGGTATATAATAAGAAGGACAACAAGCAACTTGACTGGAAAAAAAAAAGAGATCAAATTATTTTATAAAACAGATTCGAAAAATGTCATGACAAATAGCAGGTATTATACATTCATCAAATATAAATATAGATCCCAGGAATCGTAGACGATGGAGCGTCAACATACATTTCAGAAAAGTCATGTGTGAAATTGTATTGCTTAATAAGATACATCAGTAAAGGGAAAGAAATGGAAGAAGGGAAGAAAAAAAAAAGAGAGAAAGAGGAAAGACCACTAGAGGGAGAGAAAGAGAATGCAATAGTAGAGAACGACATCTGTTACATATCTGAAAAAATAAAGTAAGAAACGGGATTGAAAGGATATTGAGCTACCAACCCCTGAGAAGATCAATCCAGAGACTGCCAAATAGTACTAGAAATTGAAGGCGAATAATGTTTATTTTCAACAAATGGATGAGCTCCACAAAGATATGAAAAACACGCCCACCATGTGTGGTAAAATAGGAGATGAAACTATTTCCATTCTGTGATTAAAATTTTGACTGCATTGGATAAAAGAAAATCTAAAAGCTCCAAATCCATATTATCATGAGGTAAAGGGGTAACTGTAGTCCACGGACCTAGCAGAATCAAAGGTAAAAAGAGAACTGTAGGTGTATTAAAAGTTAATGGTAATTGCTTCTTAATCAGGCCCCAAAAGGAGTTTAATAATGAACATTTAAAAAAACATATGTTGATGGGTGTCTGGTACTAAATTACAGTTCCAACAAAGATCACTATCTTGTAACTCTAACTTATGTAAGCAAGCAGGGGTCCAATGTAAGAGGTTCAATGTAAAGAATTTAGATTGGATCAATGAAGGGCCTATTTTGTTGACAAGGGATAATTTCCCAATGAGTTGCCAAGTGTCTTGTGAAATATGTTTTAAAAAGTCAACTTCTAAATGGGGATACCATTTAACACAGGTAATTGTAGGGTGTGAAGGCAGTGGAGTAGATACAAATGTATATATTTTAGTGCGGTATGACCTGAATATACACATATAGAGAGAAGAGACACAATAGTCGGATCTGTGGAGAGTGTCAATTTAGAGAGTTTGACCTTTAGTTTAAAAAAAGAATGGAAATCCATATTTTTGGGTTAGAAAATAAAAAGGCAGAGGTTCATGATTAGTTTCCTAAAGATCTTTCACCAGTCTGATACCTTTGGAAGCCCACTAAAGAAATGTGTTAGGATCAATGTCCAAAAGAAGTTTAGGGTTAAACCATAAAGATAACCATCTTGATTTACGAACAGGATTCAAACCATTTTTGTCAAATTTCAATGCACTAACCATGTCCGATATAATACGCTGAGAATGAACTAAGGTAAGTTTAGAAGACGTGAGTAAGAAAGTTGTGGAAAAAGGAGCACATAAATGTAGTTCAATTTAGATCCATGTAGGTGAAGGTTGAAGTTCTGGTAAAAACCATATTGCGTGTTGAGCCACCAAAAGAGAAATTGTATATATATTCCAATCCGGGAGATTGCAGCCACCCACTACAGGAAGTTTCCTAAGAGATTTATAAGCGATTCTAGCTCTCTTATCATACCATAAGAATCTAAAAATAATTAAATAAATCTCATGGAAGAACAAAGAGGAAAGCTTAATAGGTAGCATTGAGGATGAAAAATTAATGATTGAGGTTATCAATTCAATTAAATTTTAAACTTTATTCGGTTATCAGATAAAAACAACCATAAAAGTACAAATAAATCATTACATTTCAAATATCAATAAAAACACAATGAGTTTAAAACAAAAGGAAAATATGCTCGTCTTATTTCATTAGGTGATCGATTTTTGAAATCTAAAAACAAATTTAAAATATACAGACAGGGATGCAACGGTTAATATATTGTCTAGTGTTTGAATTGCTAAGAAAGCAGGGTGACACTGATTACATTCCATAATCTTCAATAAAGGCACAGTCCATCTTCTCCTATGGTTTGTAGAAAATCTACAGAAGAAAAGAATATGAATGTCTGACTGCTCAGAGAAGTCATCACAAGGGCACCTAATAAGTTGTTTACACCAAGTATTCATAACGGGGAAGCTAAGGGATCTAAATAACAAATTTAATCTAAAACGTGTCAATAAAAACCTTTCAAAATCACTCATTCTTAATCTAATATATGGTTGCATATGATCTGAGGTCATTATTAATTGATGTACAACCACAGTTTTTTTTGACATTTCTGTGTTAGTTCTGAAGTTGCCCAAGTACCTCATGCATATACCTTTGAGGATTTTTCTAGGAACCTTGCACATACTTATGGGATCATCATAATATTCCCGGTGGCCTATGTTTGAAAGAAACATCATTACATAGCTTAGCCACCCCACCTTACCACCATTCTCTAGCCTCATTATGTCCATTAAAATAGAACGATTAAAGGCACCCTCCTCGGTGGTCCAGACTCTGTGCCACAGAAGAACCGGAGCAACCTTAAAATTATCTTCTAAATAAGGCTCCCCTAGCTCAGCATGGCAAACATATGTTGATACACTGTCTGGAACTGAAAGAGAAATTTCATGAAAGGTGTTTTCCACCACCTGAAATGATTTCACGTTTACGTATCCCCATATTCCTGCCCATATGTGGCAACTGCCACACAGGTCGCTCTGTACACAATTAGAAGCTCCCCAATTGGTTTTTTGCCCATCCTTCTGCTAAAGGTTTTCAGAGCCATTATAGATTTACAAAACAATAGTCTCCTAGTCTGTATTGCACCATTCCATTGACCAAATTGGTCAAATAAAACGCCAAGGTATGGGAAGGTTGGGGTGTGCTCAAGTGGTCTTGAACCAATATATATTGTTTTTTCCTTCTTATGTTGCCCGCGGCCATAAGTCATACTAAAGGTTTTGGTACAGTTGATTTTCAGGTCCAGGTTAGTCATAAAATCTGTGAAAGTCTTAATCATCTTTTGCATGGCCAGTGGAGTCCTGGCCATCAAGACCGCGTCGTCAGCGTATAAGAGCGCAGGAACAGACCTTTTGCCGACAAGCGGCATGTCCCTGCACTCCTGAAGCAATATTCTTTCAATATCATTAATATAAATTGTAAAAAGAAAAGGAGCAAGGACGTATTGAGGTTATCAGACTTTTAGGAGTTTGTAATCTACCCCACCAAGAAATATATTTTAGACAACAGGTCTTTAACTTTAGTTATGATATATGATTCATTATAGGTAATAGTATCTGAAAGATCTTTGCAAAACCAGATCCCTAGATATTTAACACGAGTAGATTGCCACTTAAAACCAGAATCACCTAGATGAGAAGGAAAACAAAGGAATTTAGAGGAAACAATCCTGTTTTCTCTTTATTAAGAGTATAACCAGAAACTACTGAAAAACCCTTAATAATGTTAGAGATGGCAGGAATTGCTAATTCAATATCTTCTGAAAGAATAAGAACATCGTTGATGTAAGTAGCCATTTTAAGTGTATGCGGTCCAAATTGGAAACTTTAATATCAGTGCTCAGATTAAATAGGCGCAGAAGAGGATCTATAGATAATAGAAAAAGTAAAGGTGAAAGAGGACATTCTTGTCTAGTACCTTGTTAAAGACTAAAGAAAGAGGACGTTGTACCATTAATCCTATTATTAACTTGGGTTGCGCATAGAGAGCAATAAACATATTAATAAAAGAATCACCAAGGTTATGGGATTCTAACACTGATTGTAAAAAAGGCCACGAAATCTTGTCAAAAGCCATTTTGGCGTCAAGAGCAATGACTCCTGAAGGCAATGAGGAAAGATTAGCTTTCTCTAAAATGTGACAGTACTTGTAGATGTTATCTGTAGCAAACCTACCTATGACAAAACCTGTTCAGGAATCATGGATGAGATTAGTAATATGACCTTCTAGACGTTTTGCTAAGGTTTAAGAAGATTTTTGCTTCCATATTTAATAAGAAATGGGACGGAAGTTTTTGGGATCAGAGTGATTCTTAGCTTCCTTTGGTAAGACTTCAATAGTAGCCTCAAAAGCCATACCTGAAACCTTACCAGAAAGAACAAAATTATCAAATATCCCTTAAAGATAATCAATTATGGACGAGGTAAATGTTTTGTAGAAGGCATTGGGAACCCGTTCATTCCGGGAGCCTTCCCGGAACTTGTAGATTTAATAGCTTGAATAATCTCATCAGTATCAATTGGTTTTCCCAGCTTGATCATATCGGAATGCGAAATAGTATTAGTAGGGAGAGAATTAAGAAACTGATGGCAGGCATTCTTGGAACATGGATTCTGAGGGGTACATAGATTTTCATAGAATTCCCGAAAGACCCCAAGAATTACATGGGTATGCAACTTCTTCAAGCCAGTTTTATCAGTAATATAAGAGTAATATAAGAGGCATTGGTATTGTTATTCTGATATTTTAGAGTAGCTGCCAACAAGTTACCAGCTCTGTTCAAAAACAATAGTTGACTGGATCTTTGAGCATGTACGCCAATATAAGCTCTTTTAGTGACTATGGAGTTAAAGAGTATTTTAGATGTTTTATATCCTACAAGAGTAGATTGTCATTAGTATGTCTACATAACTCTTCCTTTTGTTTAATGTCTTCCCCCAAAAATTGAAGAGATTTCTTAATGTCACTATTTCTTTTGTCCATTTTTTAAAAAATAATGTGACCCCTTATAGTACATTTAAATCCATCCCACAAAACTATTGGGAGTCCACTGAGGTTTCATTATGTTTATAAAAATGGTCAATCTCGTTATTAAGTTCTTTGACCTTCTCATTATCTTCTAAGATTTCCGTGTTTAGATGCCAATTGCGAGGGCCTTTGTATGTATGTATGTATGTATAGGCATTTATATAGCGCACTACTTACCCGTAGGGTCCCAAGGCGCTTCGACCGCTGCGAAACCCTTCCTGGTTTCCCTGAGAGATGGTCCCTTAATGGGTATCTCCAGGGTGAGACCAGGCATCCCCGGCGGTCTGGTGGGGCCGTTAGTGAAGATGAGGCAAGCTAATGCCCAGAGTTGCCGAGTGTGATCGCTGATCAAAGTGGGCACCGAGGCGAGAGAATTATCGAGTCCGCTGACCCTGGTCCAGAAACCTGCCGCGCCGGGAATCGAACCCTGGTCCCGGGCCGTCCTCTGCTCCCGGGTCTGCCGCCTCTAACCAGTGAGCCACACTACTTCACCTTGTAGATTTAATAGCTTGAATAATCTCATCAGTATCAATTGGTTTTACCAGCTTGATCATATCGGAATGCGAAATAGTATTAGTAGGGAGAGAATTAAGAAACTGATGGCAGGCATTCTTGGAACATGGATTCTGAGGGGTACATAGATTTTCATAGAATTCCCGATATTCCTTTGATATTCTTAATATTAAGGATGGGTAAAGAGACTGCTGCGTGGTCGGAGACAACTATTGGATGAATCATCACTGTTAGAACTGGGGGTCTCTAGTTGGCAGAGGTAGGCACCTTTGACCAGATAGGGACCCTTGCCTCTAGTCAGGTTAAGGGGCTACACTTCTAAAATAACCCCTGCTCACCCCTTTAGTAGCTTGGCATGAGCAGACAGGCTTATCTCAGAGGCAGTGTGAAAAGCACTTGTGCACATATACAGTAATACAGTGCAAACACTACAAATGGACACCACACCAGTTTAGAAAAATAAGTGATCTTTACTAGATTTAACACGAGACCAAACAACAAAAATCCACAATACAGTAATCACAAATAAATTTTCAAATAGTAGGAATAGCTCAGTTCAATGTAGATGGTAAATGCAACACCTTACTCTCAAAATACCTTGGATGCGTCATGCAATACAAACAAAAGGGTCGCAGGGAAGGTGATGCGTCGGTTCCTTACCGGAGAGGAGGTGATGCGTCAGTTTCTTACTGTGATCCGGTGCGATACAACAAGATGGCGCCTCAATGCGATTTGACAATCAGGTGTGATGTGCCAAAATGGCGTCTTGATGTGATGCGACAACATTGGATGTGATGGGTGCACGCCCGACGTCCATGGGCAAACTCTGTAACTTCTGAGCCACAACAGGCCCTGCAACACGCTTCTCTGGTGATGGAATGGTGACCTCTGTGGCAGCAACACGCTTCCCTGGTGATGCGCACTCTTCGTCGATGATGTGACGCGAGCAGCTGCAGCGGCGGCACGCTTCTTCGGTGATGCAACGACAACTGCTGCGATGGCTACACGCTTCTCCGTGTTGCATCGCGCTTCCAGCTCCCAGAGATTCGCAGTCTTCTCAGAGGGCCCAAACAACTGTTGGCACCTCTCTGCAGTGAGAAAACCACAGCAAGGGAATTCAGGGGAGCTGGTGGCGAAGTCTTGAATTCCTGAGACTTCAGCAGGAGGAAAGCACAGATCAAGCCCTTAGAGATTCTTCTTCAAGATTGCAAAAGTTCTTTTTCTCCTTTCTTTGGTATATACAGGGACTACTGCAGGCCAACCCCCAACAGCACAGCACAGGGGCAGTCTCCTCCTTCAGCTTCTTTGGTTTTTCTCCTTGGCAAAGGGTTGTCTTGATTCCCAGAATTTATCTAAATTTCTGGGGTCTGGGTCCCCTTTTATACACAAAAAACCTTTGTCTCTGAAGGCAGAGAGTGTCTGTACCTAGTCCAAACCAGCACTGGGTGCATTCTGCCAGTGCAGAATTCTTCCTTTGTCAGTTTGGGTCATGGTCATCAGACACACCACAGGAGATGCAGCGAGCATTGTGGAAGGCAGGCAAAGCCCTCTTCTGGCCCAGGTGCTACTCCTCCTACCACTCCTCATGCAGATAGGTCTATTCAGCCTTGTGCTGACTCACCCTGTCACCTGGAACCACCCCAGCCCCTATCACTCACAAACAAGACATGGAGTACACAACCTAGCAGAGGCAGGCTTGGATGCTTTGGCAAGAAAATACCTACTTACTAAAAGTGTTTTTTCAAACACAGAATGGTAAAACTAACTTCACTAAAAGATGTATTTTATCGTTCTGAGTTCAGACACACTAAACTCGAATTTCTACCTAGTTCCCTGAGTCAGTTAGGACTATAAAATGTTATAATCAAACTGCCCATTCTGGTCTATGGGAACAGGTAGCCTTGCAATAGTGAAAAATGAAATTGGCGGTAATTCGCTATCATGACATGCTACACACACCAGGGCATGTCCTACCTTTTACATACAATGCACCCAGCCATTGAGTCTACCTTAGGGGTGACTAATATGTAGAAAAGGGAAGGTTTAGGGACTGGCAAGTGAGTGCACTTGCCAAGTAGGCATGGCAGCCTCAGCAGGCTCTGTAATGGCAGGCCAGAGTCATACTTTACAAGCTGCTTCAGTGGGTGGCACAACCAGTGATGCAAGCCCACCAGCAGCATTTGATTTACAGGCCCTGGGCACAAATGGTGCACTGTAATAGGGTCTGACAAGCAAACCAAATGAACCAATCATGGAGTCACTAATCAAATTCAATACTTTACAATAGGGAGCACTTGCACTTTGGCACTGAATAGCAGTGGCAAAGTGCCCAAACCATCTAGACTAGCAAAAAACATAGCAACAATACAGGAGACAACAGCAAAAAATGGGACGCGTCAACCAAGAGGAAGCCAATATGAGAGAAACTAGAATGTGGAGAGGAGAAAAAGGTGAAATTGCTACCCGTAGAGTTGTGTAATCTCCATGCATTCAAGAGATGAAGAGACGTGCACGTACCAAGTATATGTTTGTGTGCTCTAGAAACTTAAAAGCAGTGTGTCTATCCAAATTTGGGTCAAAAGGGAGATTAAAGTCAACTACAATGATCATTGTTGAATTTTGTGGAATGTCAGTGAGTGTTTTATTTATTGCTCGCCAGAAAAAAGGATCACTATATTTGGAGCATATAAATTCATAATATAGATCATCCGAACCATTAGTCAGACGAGCAAGTAACCATCTACCATTGGCATCATGTTCAGCCGCAACTATAGACAAACCAGAACATTTAGAGATATGGGTGACAACCCCATTTTTCTTCCCAGAAGCATTTTTTAGAATATAACATCCAGTACCTAATCTTTCCTCATAAGAAGAGGTTCTTTAAAATCTATCTTAGTCTTTTGAAGTAAGATCACATCACCAGATAAGCTCTTACAGTAATCTAAAACCTTGGTCCTCTTAATAGGATGGTTCAACCCCCTAACATTAAGGAAAACTATATTTAAACCGGGCATTGATACACATGGAGCATAAAGAGAGAATACTTCTGATAAAAGAGTATAAGTGCAGTAAAATATGCTTAAAAACTAAAGGAAATTTAGCCTATGTACCAAAAGAAAAAGAGCAGATGTCCCAGAGTTAAAGTACAGATAAAGAGAAGGAATAAAGAGTAGGAAAAAGAAGAAGGGGAATAGAAGTACTCCATAAAATAAATTGAGCAACATCAAAATCTAACCCCACCAGGGGATGTCTGTAAGAGACATATTGCATGGGGAGTCAGCCTGGATGAGCAACAGCAGAAGCTATCAACAATGGTGTTGACAGCTCAAGAGTAAACAAACTGCAGAGCAGCGGAACATCTATTACCTTCTTAAATGTATAAGTATATCATATATATCACTTGCTAGTAACAATATCAGTATATCACATACATGTATTGCTAATAACAATAGATAACAAGAGACTGAACAATTATAATATAACTGGCCATCTGAAAAATGACATTTTATAAGCAAGTAGAACCTATAGATCATGCAAGTAAAACAGGACTATACCAACACAAAGATACTCACATTTATTTCTATCAGCCCAATCATAAGTTTCATGCAGACAGGATCTAAAAATATATATACAATATATAAGGTACTTATCCGACTATACAATTATGCAGTAAAAAATCCCATGAACAATATCATATAACTAGAGCAAGTGTTAAATAAAACATTATTAGATGTAAATAGAGCACCTATCATTCATATAGGATCTAAAAAAGTGCTCACAATATATAAATATATATAGCAGTATATTCATTACCTATGTCTATTGCTGTTAATAATATATAATATGAGACTGAATAAATGACATTTCATAAACAAATAGAACATGACTAAAATAGCAGATGGATACCGATGTATACTTATTTCAACCATCCATAAACTTCATTCAGATAGGATTTTTCGGTGTACTCAAAATATATAACATACTTAACCAACAGTAAAGTTGTGGAGAAAAAATGTCATGAACAATGTCATCAATTTGAACAAATCTTAGTTAAGACATTAGATGTAGATGGAGAGACTGTCATAAAATGCCATTTCATAAACAAACTAATCAAAACAACATTGCAGCTGTCATTCCAATGGTAAACAACAATGTCATCAATGAGTGTATAATATGTAAATAAATATCAGTGTGTAAAAGGGCGCAGAAAAAAAGATAAAAGATAGAATAAGAAGCAGAAACAAGGATTGAAGGATCCAATATTTACATATAGCCAGGGATTGTAAAAAAAGAAAATAAAGAATAGAAAGAAAATAAAAAAAATACATGCGTTCATTCAATGAAAACAATGAATCTGAAAGAAAGCATATTAACTAGGACAACCAAAACTATACAGTACCTATCTGTAGTGTTGTAATCCCGACTAGAGCTAAATACTGCACAGAAAAGAGCCTAGTACTGTAAGAAAACATGACAATTAGTAGAGTATGACTAATCTAAAGTTCAAAAACCAACAAATTAATTACCACAGACTGTATAAAATCGCAAAAGCCAGCAAGAATCGAGGAGAATGTGAACAAAATATAAAATAGGACCAGCAGCTACACTAGATACATGGGAAAACATTAGAAACAAGCCAAGTAAATAGATACAGATGATTAGGAACGAGAAGTACAGGGAAGAAAATCTGAGTCCATCTGAGATTCGGATTGATATCAAGGAACGTTGATAGATCTGAAGGTTCATAGAAAATCTGTGAACGAACTTCAAAAGTGATCCGGAACCTAGAAGGCCCAGCACAAGAGAATGGAATGTTCATATCAGAAAGTCTTTTGCGTGGATTCAGGAAGCCTTTGCGACTAATTACAGTGTCTTGGGCAAAATCTTGTGAAATAGATATTCTGTGACCTTTCCATTGTTTTGTCTTAATCTTCCTCATTTGTGCCAGTATTTGGTCAGTATGTTGATGGCGCAGAGATTTAAAAGGCAAAGGTCTTGGAGAAGACATCGTTCTAGGTTTAAAAGTTGGGACCCAATGAGCACGCTCTATCTCAAAGTCCCTATTGAACGAGATATTCAGAACATTTGGGATCCAAGTAAGTAAGAAGTCAATCACTGAAGGGGCAGACTTCTCACAGTCCTCTAGTATTCCCAAAATACGAAGATTACTTCTGCGATTCCGATCATCCTGCTCAATTAGAACTCTCCTTAATGAAGTAATGCAACGCTCCAAACTTTGGATAAGCTTTGCTTATTTTTTTGTAAAGTCTTCCACACTACTTATTCTTATTCCAGCATTAGAAACATGTAATAAAAAATGTATAGAGGTCATTACGAATTGCAGCCACTTCTACCTGAAACAGATCTGTACTGGTTTTGGTACTTTGTGCTATATCTTGAAGTGTATTGAGCTTGAGTAATATAGCTTCTAAAGTTGAGGCAGAGTCAGGACTACCCTTTGCTGCTAAGTCTGGGGTAGGTGAATTCTGTTTAGATCATTTCATGTTCCTTTCAGAATCTCTGTCCTTAGTGGTGACACCCATACCTTCTGCCATTGAGGAAGTTTGCAATAAACACAACTATATGTCTTGATGTGCGTAGAAAATTTACGATGTAACAAACATTCCCAGAGTGATGAAGGAATTATTCAAGAGAAGAGAGGTACAAATGCCAGACAGAAAGAAGATCAACACACCCGAAGAACATGTGATAAACATCAAGCACTGAAAAGGACTCCTTACTTAAATTAGAGTCTGTCGGCAGGCAATGCACCACACAGTGAAAAACCTGTCCACATCCGTATTTTTGTAGCCTCCAGTAATGAAGGAAACCCTCACATCCAACATTAAAAGGGATACGTTCCAAAAATAGTGAACGGATCTTCAAACATGCACACAGGACTTTTGAAATGTGAGTGATTTGAAAATAGGTTCCAGCACTTATTCACTGCGACACACTAATACCAGCGGATACCAGACAGATAACTGTACATGTGGTAATCTACCAACAGTGAATTATATCCCAACAATGTTATTAGGGCTAGTAATTAGGAATTATATCCCTCGAAATGGATCTTGTCAGCGGCCGCCATTTTGTGAATTCTAATGACATGATAGACAAAACTCCCCTCACCGAAAGGTGGAAGTTCCAAGTCCTGTCATTAAATACTGAACAATTGGCATGTACAGTACCTCATAATCAGCAGGGGGAATAAGCCTGGACTAGAAGCATTCAAGCAGGTTTCATTTTCTGCACACCATGCTGTGTCGAGACTTCTGTATTGGGCGCCATTTCAGAGCCATGACTCAGCTTCAAGGGAGGCAGCACACAGAAAAATAGACCAAAATACTTCTAAGCTCTCCCCAAAGCTCACAAGCTGTTCTGCCACTGGTCGCCGACCAAAGGTGATGTAAAATCACCCGAAATACATGTCAGCTTGAGCATCCACACCGGTGATACCGCAGAGCTCAGGAAAACCCAACCATCTTCGTGGCACGCTAAGCCATGCCCCCACGAAACAAAAGTAGAAGAATTAAACATTTCTCCTAGTTACATCTAACTTGGGAAGGCAATGCATTTTACCATATTGTCTAATTTACTGGTCTGCGAAAGAGCCAAAATCCCTGGGTGGTTGCGTTGGAACAACTACTCTCCGCCCATGGAACGCCTTTCCAGGGTAGAGACTAGTGATGCCTTGCATTATTTGAGGTTTACTATGCCATGCAGAGCCATCTCACCGCAGCCCTTGCATTGCCTTCCCCTGCCTGTGTGATGCAATGGCGATGCACAGGTTTCATAAATCTGGACCCATATTCTCAGCATTATCAAGAAATCCATGTTTCCATCTTCCATTTTATGATGATTGGGGTTATGAGTGGATTTTGCCCCGTAGATTTTTTTCCTTTGGAACAACCCCGTGTTTGGATCGCTAATGTGAATGAGTCTCACTATTTGAGTCTCACTCAATGTATGCTGTGGTAATATGGGCCTGAGTGTTAACCTCCAGTACCCAGCTTTCAAAAGAGCATATTTAGCTGTACAGTCCTAAACAAACGCTCTGGGCTGGTTACACATGATCTATTGTGTGTCCTCATTTGTGTGCCGGCTGAGCGAGTGTAAATACTACAGCCAGATATCTTTTCACAGGCAGTCTGTTGCAGGGCAAACTTTTAATAAATTGATTGTGTCCTGTGCAGGCCTTATAACCTAATTGGGCATTCAAAAAAGAAAGCTACCATTTCATTCTGATTGCAGTGTGAGCCTGTAATACTTCTCTGTAAATCTGCGGTTTGCATTAGTCAAAGAGTTTAACATCACTTTATATAGATGAAAAAAAGTCCTTAGTGAAAATATAATATTAATTTGCCCACATTTACACTCCTTACTGTACTTTGGATTTTTCTCATATTTCATTGAGTGAGCCCCTAATGAGATTTGGACTCCGAACAGCAGGTCAAGCTAATTATTCTTTTGTCTACCAGGTAGACCCAAGCATCCTCAACACAAAAAAAAGCCTCTATTGAGGGTATTAAGCTTTTTCCCGAGAGAGGAAGAGGACGGGTACAAAAATCTGCACAAGTTGTAGTATTTCCACTTCAGGACCTACTTTGGTTCTTTCGCCTTTGGTTGCTGGAATTAGCAGCGTTAGGCTGACTTTGCTTTGCAGAGCTGCACATAATACATTTCTCTCTGTAACATGATATTATTTTAGAAATACACTGTGCATAATATTTGTTATTCAGTGACTCTTCTTGGGATTCAATCTGAATATCTCGTACAAAGTCGAAAAGCATGGTGTACTGTTTACTCATGCCAGATCAGCAACATCTCCTAATGGTTTTAGACACAACACAGTATCACAGTTTCAGTCTACTAACACATTAGTTCTTATCATATAAACCGTGTCTCTGCCCCTTGGAGAGCAGAAGGCAACATTCGAGCAAAAAGACTAGTCTTGGAATGGAGGCAGCAGCTGTGTGTAAACTGAGTTTACACTTATGATGCAGACTACCTAAATAAACACACCAGATAAGGGGTCCGGTGGTAATCCCGGAGATCACTATTATATCCCTGTGCTCACATAGTGAGGGTAGGCCTAGATAGACATATTAGATTCCATGGATGGGCTTTTCATTGCTTAGAGTCTGCTGATTTCATTGCTCAGTTGTGGTTGTATACTAATCCCAGCACACCTGTTTCAAAATATACTACAATAGTTTCAATATATATTGTAAACTTCCTTTGTTTCATGGACATGTATGAGTGAGAATGAAACGTGATGTTTTTTTTCCATGGTTCCCTTGGGGACTAGAGGTTCATGTTCTAGGTTTGCAAAAATCACCTGCTACTGTGGAAAGTTTAGGAGTGCAGGTGAGGCACTGTGAGCTAGTTGGATTTGAGCCTACAGGTATATAGTAGAGAGACTCAGTCCCTACATTCCAATGTTCTGTTCTCCCAAGGCAGGTGTTCCCAAACTTTTTTGACCCGCAGCTCCCTTGATGCATTGGCCATTGCCTGTGGCTCACCACTGTTTTTTGTTTTGGAGGGTGGGGGGATGTAAGCCCGGAGTTGGGAGTACTCCCATTTAAACATGGGCGAATTTTGCGAATCTGGCGTTCGCGAATTTGCGTATTTGCGAACTCGCAATCCGCAAAATCCGCGAATTTGCAGATTTTTTTTTGTGTTTGCAAGGGTTTCTGCTAGTTCGCGAGGGTTTTGTACCAGTTCGCGATTGCGAACTTACTTGTCGGCTCGCAACGGTCGCGACTATGTTGTTTCTACGTCTGGTTCATCATCACAGGTTCCCAGCACCCTTTGTTTCACCACTGCCACCCTCCATTTCACCCATGCCACCCTCTGGTACATCAATGCCACCCTCTGGTTCATCATCACTGTAGATTGTGGGGGGGGAAAGCAAGCACACCTGCCCTGCTTCAACTGACATGAATTAATTTGGGGTTGATTTATTAATGTGTCACTGTTTTAAAATTCCGGTCTGGCACCTGCTTCCTTATCTGTAATTTGCTTTCTGTTGCAATGCAATTTTTTTTTCCAGGACCTTTGTGGCCTACTTGTAGCTATTCTATGAGCCTGCTGTGAGGGTCAGAGCAGGGTCATACAATTGTTGCAACTAGCAATTGAACTCTGGAGGGGCCCCAGTCAGGAAGCACTACAGGGAATGGTTACTAATGATGAGTTTGAACTTTTGCACCTGCCGAGTGCTTTCAGTTATGCAAAACTCGTTTTTCTGCAATTTCGCGCGATTCGCGGGGTGCGAACGTGCACGAGATCGAATTCAGAAGCCGCAAATTCGTGCAAATATGCAAATTGTTTTTTTGCGGCGTGTTAGTTCACAAGGTTTTGTGCGTTTTAGCGAGCCTCTTGTAGCGTAACGGCGCGAAGTTACCCTCATGGTCGTTCACGGGCGCGGCCATCTTGTTTGCATGACGTATTTCCGTTTCCGGACGCGATGTGTAATCTCGCAAAGTGTGCGGCTCGCTAGTACAATTTCGCGTGTGTTCGCAAGGAAAATCTTGCGCGACCTTACCCACGCGGTCGTGAACGGGCGCGGCCATCTTGTTTCTCATTCATTGCTATGGTTCTGGGCATGCTTCTTCTATCCTCTCTGAATCTCTGCCATCCTTTGCTTGTTTGAAGTTTTTTTTTATCTATTTTACTTATTATCTATCCCTCTATTTTTCTAGCTCTCTATTTTTGTGTTTTCTGCTACTTTTGGTTAATTTTAAACTACTTTTTTAAACTCTTTTCTTTTCTTCTTCCCTATTCTATTTTCTTTATTATTTAGCTTCCTTTCTGCCCAGAAGATGGTAAAGGGAGCCGGGAAGCATCCAGAGAAGGGGAAGGGTCCCGCACCACGTGCCCAGCTCCCGTGCGGGCGTTTGAGGGGGAGCAGGTCGCACCCCGGGAGATCTTCAGCCCAGAGGAGTTGGCCGCACTAGTTTATTATGTTCAGCGCCGCCTCCCCAGGACCATCATGGCAGGCGGCAAGATCGCTCGCGGGTACGGGATCCAGGAGCGCCGGAAGCGGTGGGAGAAGGTGTGCCAGGCCATGTACCAACACTCTCGGGTCCGGCGCACCAACAACCAGGCCACCCACCATCGGACGGATCTCCTGGACCGGGAACGTGATCTGCTCGACCTGCTCGGCCTTGAGATCCCCGGGCTTGGTGAGAAGTAGTAGCTATTTCTTTACTACTCTGTTTTCTCCCGCTCTGTGTGTTATTATATTGCAAATTTTTGTTTTTTACCAAGACCATTAATGCTGCTGATTACATTGTAGGTAAATTATATTTCAAAATATTTTATGCATTTCAGGTGCACTGCTCTCCTTCTCAGTAGCGTTGCTACTATGCTTATTTGTTTTCAATTTTGTGTTCATTTCATTGGCCTGTGAAATTATGTATGAGTGTAGTTTAAAGAACTGCGTAATGCTAGACACTAAGGGTCAGATTTTTAATTACAGGCGCATCCCTGCAAAGTAGCAGGGATGCGCCAGTAATTGTGCGCCACGCCACCACCACCCATGGTGCGCCGTATTTACAATGCGGCGGACCATGGGCCCAAAACGTCACCAAAGCGTTACGCATCTGTGCCGTAAAGGCGGCGCATTGCTGGAGTTGCGTTGCAACGGTGGGGCAGCTCCAGCAATGCTCTGGGGTGCCCTATCTTCCCAATGCTGCGTCAAGCCGTACATCTGCTTCAAGCAGGCGCAGGGTTTGAGTCACACATCAATGTCCTCAAAGTGACTGATTGAAATCTTGTAGATTTTACTCAGGCACTTTTAGGATGCGTTCCTGTGCAGCAACGCCCTCCCTTGCGCCGGAACACCCCCTGATGGCGCAGGGCTTTACAACGTGATGCATCTCCCATATGCGTCACGTTGTTAATATACGCCGCACCATGGCGCGTCTTTTGTTCTGCCACTGCGTCACAAAAGTCACGCAACAATGGAGCAAAAGAGCTGCAAGGGGCTTCTAAATCAGCCCCTACAGACTCAAGTCCAGTCCTTCCTTTGTACACATGGCGATAAGAAGAAATAGTGGTGGTGGATTGATAGTTTGAGTATTTTAATGACTCGTTAATGTAGTAGGAAGCTTTTTAGTGTTGTCGCTGATCTGCAATCACGATGGACTTTGTCTGTCACTTCGCGTGCTACGGACAGCTCCCTGCCAGTCCTAGGCGAACCTTTTCAGTATTTTGTTTAGTGAGTTACATATGAACTTTCCAAGTCGACGGTCCGCAAATCAAGCAATACTAATAACGTAGTAGACCACATGAGATCGGTCAATATATCCCGTGGAACAGTTGTCAATTTGCTATTTTGCCAAAATATTTTTTTATTGTTCTTTTGAAATATTTGATTTGGTTGACAAATATCATCCATGTTTTCTGGTCTTTCTTTCTTTCATGTTGTACATCAGCTCCCCCCAGGGGCAAGAGGACACAGGAGGAGGAGGCTGCTGTTCAACAGGATGCAGGCCAGGATGGGGCAGGCGAGGGCTCCTTTGCTGGCCCCGGTAAGTTTTCATTTTAATAAAGAGTACCTATTTTTTCCTAGCGTTCCTCATTCGATTTTTTCTAAATCGTCTTTGATCTTCTTGTAGACTGTATCTAATTTCTTATCCTGTCTCAACTATGACTCCCTGTGGTATTACTAGATTATTCTTATTAGTCTGTCTGTGTAGCTAACTAAAATTGCACATTTTGCAATTCCATTGGACTCCCATTCTAGTCAGCAATAGCTCTATGCACTGAGTGCAGTCCTCTGGGATTGTCCATAATGTCTTTTCAAGTCTTCTAAAGGTTTATGCTTTGACAATTGCCAACAATAAAAAGGTGAATGACCATCAAAAAAAGAATAGGATACTACTTTACTTTTGGTTTGGATAGGAGGACAATCCATTCTACTAGGACAAATCTACACAAACAGAACTATGGACACTAAATAATGCATTGCTTAGCTTATCAATTATAATGAGTGCTGTTAGACTTTCCACATACCTCAGTGATAACAGACTTTGTAGTTGAACCACCAATCTCTTTACTGACTAGATAGTGTGGCAGAGTCATTTAGCTCCCAAAGTCACAGATGATTGATCCCCAATGATGATTATCCAACACAGGACAAGAGTACGGAGTCAGAGTCAAGAAGTGTCAGAGGCACGGACTCTATGCTTGCAAAAAATTGCAAAACATTTAGCTCAGCCACTCTAGTCTGGAGGACCAAAAACCACAGAGTCTATTTAAGTTGAAAAGCTGTATTAAAAGTAAACACATTTATTAAAATCAAGTTTGTCATAAAACTAAACGTTTAACTGAAAATGGAAAAGTGCTTAGTGCTGACGATTAATTGAACGCATTTCTTGTGGTCGAGCCGAGATCTCACCTGGTTTGGACTTGATCTTGCTCGGGTTCTTAGAAGTCAAGCTTCTGTCTGTTAGGAGAAAAAGTGGTGCGTGTTAAAAATAAAAAGCAATCATTCATCAGTTGTGCCAAAAAGGGCAGCAAGACAACAGCCTTCCCTGGAAAAAGGGACATTTTTACTTTAGAGTAGACAGTCACAAATTATTACATTGTTTTCTGTTTTTTTCACATTTCTTTATTCCTAGACCAAATATTATATAGTAGTGAGTGGTGTATTCTAACATTCTTAAATGTACTTTGTAGGTGGAACATCTGGTGGCGGGGCCAGCGCGGAGGGGGTGGTGCTGGTGGATGAGGGGAACACTTCTAGGGAGGATGCGGTGCAAGTGCCGGATGACACCAATGTGCCTGTGAGGGTTCACACGGTGGTGGCAGGCAGAGGTAAGCTATAAATTCCTTACTTATTGAGATTGAAGACTGCAGAGTGTGCTATCTGGGGCTCTGGGAGGGGGAGGGGGCGCACCAGCAAGTGCAAGGAGCCTGCGCCCGCTATCTGCACGGGTGTATTATAAATCAACCAGGTAGTAGCCTCCTCTAAATGTACTTCGACTTAGCTGTGAAGTTTTTGGCAAGAAGAATCCCAATCAGATCTGAGATGAACTTGATGGATGGGATGAACGAAAAGTGAAAGAAGGGTGTAAGTAAGTGTGGAAGGACGAGAAATTTAATGATGACTGGCAAAGAAGAATGAAATGTGTTTGCTTGGTCCCCGAGGTGGCTGGGAAGGAAAGAATATGGTATGGTGCATGGCTGGGTGAATGATGAAGCAAGGTTGGGTGGAAGGAGAACATCCTGGGTGGGTGAAACAGAAACTGTATGTGTGCATATATTCCTTAAATGGATGGATGCCTGGATCATGGTACTATCTGACTCTTAGATAGCATATGTGTATCTAGAGAGAGTAGACGGTCACTGGATGAACTAAGTGTTACTTTGAAGAGCATGTAACACCGCACCCACACGTCCGTTCCAATGTAGGAAAGGCAAGGAAAAGAAGTTGTAATTTTGTCCAAATACTACCATGAATAGTAGCAGTAGTTTGTATTGCAACTGCAAGCACAGCATATATCCGGTTATTACGGTGGACACTCCCTACCTTTCTTAATAAGTTTAGTTTAGTAGTAGTACGTCATTCATGTGTGGGTGTATCACTGTTCACTCAATAAAAAGCAAAGCACCTAAAGTCATCCCATATGTAATCAAATACATCCCATGTGAAGTGATAGATAATCATATTATTTAGCTTCTTCATTTTCCTTTTCTAGTACTCATTTGCACTGTAGGGTGAAAGTTAAATTAATTAAGCAGTAGCCCTTTTAACAGAGTATTCTCAGTGCCACCCGTAATAGAAAAGTAAGAGCTTCACCACCTGCATGTACTGGACCGGTACAGTAACGCAAGTCTGTCTCACTCATCATGGTGTGCGTCTGTTTTTCTCGGGTGCAAGTTCACTGCGCTGGCATTATGCCGGCTTGCATAAGATAACGTACCAATTTTCCTAAACAAGAGAGAAGAAGAAGAATAAGACTGGTGTACTGTCATAGTCGACTGTAATGGAAGTCCATAGTGCTTGTAGAATTTATTCTTAAACTCCCACTAATGTTAGAGCAAGGATGAAGAAGTGGGAGGTTAGATAGATACTGGCCTCAATAGTTATGTACTGTGCTTTCAAGTTGATAGTTGTACTGTGACACAACTTTCTGCCCAATCATTTTGTGTCAATCTTAAGGAGCATTGGTTACAGACTATATCTTTCTTTCTTCATATAGTTGCTCCTTCCAAATCAAAAACACAAACAAGGGAGGAGCGGGCTCGAATGGCCCAGCAACGGAGGCTGGTTGCCACTGTCGCCGAATATCGGCGGCTGGTGGCCCTGGAGGAGGAGGACACGCAGTCTACTGGTACAACATCCACTGGGACAGCTGCATCCTCCTCCGGGCCCCCACGGGCTGCCAGCCAGCGCAGTGCTCCAATGGTACGGAGCTGGGCTACCAAAGCCAACCGCCACCGCCGAGCAGCAAAGACAGCAGCTGCCCCCCACAGGAGTTGCAAGGCATGCCAGCACCGCTTATACCTCAGAGTGTCCTACCTGGAGCAGGAGGTCCTAACTTATAAGACCTTGGTGGAGGGCCTCCGCTCCGACCATGCCACCCTCCGCAAGGAGTATGATGCCCTGGCCGCTAAAGTGAACAGCAGCCTGCCGTAGTGTCCCTTGCCCCTTTTTTAGAGACTTTTGGGGGGAGGGAATTGAGAGTTGGGTTGTTTTTGGGACTTTTGAAGGACAATCGTTGGGGTTAGGGAGGGTCTTGCGGGAGATTATTTTGTTAGGGCTACACAAATATACTTTTTGAAACTTTATCTGAGCATACCTGTTTTTTACTGCTTTTGAGTCTGATGGGTGGGAGTTTAACAGTAAGTTTGTTTTCCTGAAACTTAAGTCTGTGTCATTGTCTTCCTTTAAGTGTAAATGGCTAAATGTTTCAACACTAACTGCCTCTCACAGAGTAAGTGAATTCAAGAGTCCTAGGACTTTCGTAGTACTACCGTCAATCTCTCATCTCTCCTAATACTCCATTATACTACCTCCCACTAAACGCTTATCTTACCTTTAATTTGTGTTTGAAAGTAGGGCTGGGACCAGGGCTGGCTCCACGGGAAATGGCGATTAAGGTTGGCAATCCTGGGCGGATGAAATGTCCTCATTGCGGTGGTACTAGTGGTGTGACACAGTGGCAGTTGCATGCCTATGGAAAAAAAGAAAATGAAACCTGGTTTGTCTCTTTACTGGAGCATTACAACGGTACGATAGAGAATATAGCAGGTGACAGTACACTAGAACAGTGCCACAATGTAGCCTAACAAATGGTAAAGTATTGAAAGTATAACTAGTACTTGCGTCGAATTTCTTTGACATTGGCTACTACTACAAGAAATAGTACTGAAGCCGAGAAAATCTAGAATATATCCTCGGATTCCTTCACCAGCCTGTTGCTATGACCTTATCCTCCCCAGCAAGTGTGTTGAATTATTGATGTCATTTAGTCACACATCAATCAAAACCACACAGCCCAGGGGAAGAGGGTTAGGGTTTGGAAAATGGATGGGAATGGGGGTTTCTTTTTGGGTAGGTTTTGTTGAGAGAAGAAAATAAAAGCACAGCATGGACAAACAATAATTGAAGATAAAGAAATCTTTGGGTACAAAGCTAACCATAAATCTTTTAAGTGACATAAAGGAAGTGCATGCACTACTGCATGCATTGTTACTGAAAAGTAAGTAGTACTTTCGACAACCGTGAATGACAGAATGCGACAGTACAGGGCTGCAGCGTTTTCACTTGCCTATCTCTGCACTCAGAGAAACACTTCTTACATTAAATTAGGTTTAAAAAATAGCCGAAGTAAAACCTAAAGAATGGCTGTAGGGATCAATTTAGAAGCAGAGAGAGATCCAAGAAATGCAGAGTCACACTCAAAGAAGTTCACAGCAATAACATTACTTAAACAAACATTACAGAAGAATTGACACTGTATCTGTATGTTGTTGTAGTTGTCCTGTTGAATTTGGTAAGTAAGTTGCACGCATCAAACCATTCCTCTTATTAGCGGCACTCTTCCATTCCAGCTGACGCTCCATCCATCAATGTTGGTGACCAGAAGACACCCTGTGCACTGCCTGCCTGGCGGATGCTGAATTGCGGCTCGCTAATGTGAAGCCTGACTTCATCCTTTTTTTCCCATTGCACAGACTGAAACCCGGCCTGTAGTTATTGATGGAAAAACAGGAAGTGATATTAGAACACCACTGACAAATAAATATAAGGTATGTACGCTGTACAGTGCAAAAAGTCACACTTTGAGTTTCCTAATAGACAGTACAATATTTTTGAAAGTGCATACTCTGTCTGAGTCTCCTTTTGAAGGATAAATAAGTATGGGCAAATTAATTTAGCGGATCTTTCCCCTCAAGCTAGGTGTACTGTAAACTGTGTTTTAGAACAAAATTAGACCTTCCAAGCAGTGCTCCCACACAGACCCTTACTAAAGCCAGTCGCGAAAATGTAGAAGACCCCCAATCAGATCTCAATAAATGAGGCCTAGTAGAAAACTGGTGAGAAAACGTACTTTGAAAGTAAAAGTAGGCCTAAATACCCCGGTACCCACTGTGGATTGTATTCAAACCACTTGCAAGCAAGCAAAAGTATCCATACCCAGCATCGCTCCAAGACTCGCAAACCCCCCCACAAACAGCCCCCCACCCAAACACATGCAATACAAATACTGCTAACCCTAACGAGCACTAAGTTAAGAATAGTGGAAAACACTTTCTTTAACTATGCCAAATCCCCCCTTTCCCACCGTGGATTTTCTTCAAATCACTTGTAACCAAAATTACTTATTCCCACGAGTACTCTAAGAAGACCCCAGAACTCGCTGGCAAAAATCTAGAACACCCCGAAACACATGCAATCCTGCTGCTAGGGCTAACCCTAACGAACCCTAAGTTACAAAAAGTGCCAAAAGGCTTTTCGGCATGGAAGCTAGGCCCTAACTCCCCTCTGCCACCATGGATTTGCTTCACACCTCTTGCAATCAAAACTATCCATACCCAGCAGTGCTCCCATACCCTGAAACCCACCCACAAACACCAGGAAGCCCCCCAAACAGGCCCCCGAAAACGCTACATTGAGCAAAATGTCAGAACTAGCAAAAAAAATTCAGCATGGATTTTGTCCAAACCACTTCTATCCGGTATTATACCTTCCCAGCAATGCCCCAAGACCCACCAACCCACCCGCAAAAAAGCACAACACCCCCAAACAGCCAAAAAGGAAAATCTCATACTTACAATATTTATCGGCCTTCCGTCCAAACGCGCTGTGCAGCTAGGTCATAACTCCCGTTTTCCACCACGGATTTCCTGAAAAGCAAATGCAATCAAGATTAGACTGTCCCAGCAGTGCTCCCAGACCCCAAAACTCACCCACAAACACCCGGAACCCCCCCAAAGAGCACCTCAAAGGCAAGCAAGTCAGCAAAAACACAAAAAATGTTCACCTCCGATTTGGTCCAAACCACTTTTATCCGGTTATAGAGCTTCCCAGCAATGGCCCCAGAGCCGTCAACCCAGGCGAAAACTAGTAGAAGACCCCCAAACAGCCAAAAAGCAAAAGTACAAAAATGGGGACTTAGTCATTTTCCTGGCAATTTCCAAAATCACTCCGCGCGCGCTCTGCAGCTAGGCCCTAACTCCCCTCTGCCACCATGGATTTGCTTCAAACCTCTTGCAATCAAAACTATCCATACCCAGCAGTTCTCCTAGACCCCGAAACCCACCCACAAACACAAGGAAGCCCCCCAAACAGGCCCCCGAAAACGCTACCCTGAGCAAAATGTCAGAAATAGCTAAAAACATTTCAGCATGGATTTTGTCCAAACCACTTCTATCCAGTATTAGACCTTCCCAGCAATGCCCCAAGACCCGCCAACCCACCCGCAAAAAAGCACAACACTCCTAAACAGCCAAAAAGGGAAATATCATACTTACAATATTTATCGGCCTTCGGTCCAAACGCGCTGTGCAGCTATGTCATAACTCCCGTTTTCCACCACGGATTTCCTGAAAAGCAAATGCAATCATGATTAGACTGTCCCAGCAGTGCTTCCAGACCCCAAAACTCACCCACAAACACCCGGAACACCCCCAAAGAGCACCTCAAAGGCAAGCAAGTCAGCAAAAAGGCAAAAATATTTTCACCTCCGATTTGGTCCAAACCACTTTTATCCGGTATTAGAGCTTCCCAGCAATGGCCCCAAGACCCGCCAACTCACCCGCAAAGAAGTAGAACACCCCCACAAGTGCAGAGTCTTTCTTCATTGGGCGTAATCCAGCCCTCTGCTTTGAGGGAAATAGGAGTCTGGAGGAGGAGGATAGAGGAGCATGTTCTTGTGAACTTGTGAACCTGAGGAATGTAGACTGCGGCACCTTCAAATCAATAAGCAAACAAGTGAAGACAGTTCTGCTGATGGGCTTGTTTTTGTGATTAGGTGATTAAAGTTTTATTAACTGTGCAAAACAATGAAAGACAGACACACAGGAATAAAAGTGAAAAAGGACGAAAAAGAAAGTTATTGATTCATTGGCTCATTTTCAGGGCTCGTGTCAGGGAATAAGAATAGGAATTCGTCCTCATACTCTGCGAATTTAGGCAGAAGTAGGTCAGTGTCACCTAACAGAGAACAAATTCCCTCATCTAAGTTGCTGTCCTCCTCGTCTTCATCCGGCGTTTGTTCTCGTATGTTGTAATCTGGTGGTATGAGGACTGATTCATCTTGATCATTGTTAACCTCTCCACATTTTTGGGTGAGAGGCGGGCCCGTTTGGAAGTTACAATGCCACCAGCAGCACTAAAAACACGTTCAGAAGACACGCTTGCGAGTGGGCAAGACAAGTAGTTTATAGCCAGGTTGGAGATCTGTGCCCATATTTCTTTTTTCCCATGCCAATACGCCAATGGGTCAGCATTAACATAGACCACTGTTGAGTCATTCAGATAGTCCTGCACCATCGACTCAAGGTCCTCCAAGGTTCCTCCACTTTGCTTACTTTTTGCTGTGACCTTTTAAGAACAAAACCCAAGCCGAGTTAGCCAATCCTCTTCTGCATCCAATGTGACTGTTGTGTCTGGTGCAGATGATCCGGTTGCCGGTGTCTTTAACGGCTGAGAGGTCACTTGTGCCACAGCCACAGGTGCAGAAGTGGATTCTTTTGACTGGGGATGGCCTGCTGATGCTGATGTACTGCCTTTTCCTTCAGTTTGCTGCCGTTCTCTTTCAAACCTCTTGGCTGACAAGGCTATCCAATGTTTGTACTTTGTAACATCTTCATCACCAAAAGGAAAGAATGCTCTGCCTGCCAGCGCCTTTTTGTGGTGTGGATCCAGAATAGTAGCACAAATGTAATGCTGTTCTGAGTGGATCATTTTAAGACGTTCATCACCAAGTAGGCGCTCTAATAATTTCTCCGCCAAAACAAAAGCGTCCTGCTTTTTTTCATCTTTTTGAAACATAGAAGACACCGCCTTCAGTTGGTGCTCCAGCATGCGCAACAATGGGATAGCTTTTCCCAAATTACAGTCCTCCTTGGTGACTGCAGGCGTGAAGACCTCAAAAGGACGAAGCATGTCTGTCACACTTTTAACTAGGTTCCATTGCACCGCATCTAGCCTCTCGTCCTTCTTAGCTGTACCCAGTGTTAAGAAATAGTGATCGAGTACCGTATACTGCTCATACAGACGCTCAAGCATGTAGAAGGTTGAGTTCCAACGTGTTGCCACCTCCTGGATAAGTGCTTTCACTGGCATTCGACGTTCATGTAGCAGGCTCCTCAGATGCTTCCGGGCCTAAAAGAATGGCTGAAATGGTTGCACATTCTTCGGCAGGTGGCCACTAACTCGCACGCTGGACTGTCTTCATCACTCAAGAATTTTTTAACAGCCAGGTTTATACAGTGCGCCAAACACGGCATCTGAAATATTGACCCCGCTTCAAGGCCTTAACTACATTGGCGCCATTATCCGTGGAAACATAACCAATCTGGTGTTTTTTTGGGGACAGCCAGTGAAAGACCTTTGTGTTAAACTCATTCAAAATGTTTTCTGCTGTATGACGTTTCTCCAAGCCAAACATGGCTAGTGTTGCATGTTTCCGAGCAGCTTTAAAAACTTGGTCCGGGTCAACACCTGCGTTTAGCTTTGCTTTAACCCCTGAAAAAAAGAGACCCAGTGTGCAGTGATGCACATGTAATCAGCACCTGCGCCACTGGTCCACATGTCTGTTGTCAGATGTATAGTGTGAACAGCACTCTTCTGCAAAGCTGCCCCAATCACCTCCAGCACATCTTCATGTAGTGCTGGAAGCGCAACTCTGGCAAAATAGAACGGGCTAGGAACCTTCCATTTAGGGCAGAGCGCTGCCACTAATTCTAGAAAACCAACCCCTTCTACAAAAGAAAAAGGGAGAAGGTCCAGAGCTAGCATTTTAGCCATATTAGTGTTATACAGACGCGTCAGTGGGTGGTTGCGATCATATGGCGCGTCTGAAAACAACATGGTTCTAATGTTGCCCTGGACCAAGCATTTACGGGATGAGGATGATGATGATGACTTCTTCGACCCAGTTACGCTCGCTGATTAACTTTTTCGCATTGGTGTCTCACTCTCTCCCACACTCTTAGTGTGGCTCACATGGGGTGTGCTGCTGACAGGGGTACTGGGTGTAAGTGAAGTGTTTGACACGTCTTCTTCCTCCTCGTCATCATCAGATGAAACATCAACGTTTTCTTGACTTCCAATTCGGGCTTCCTTGATCTCCTTTAGGTGCGCAAACCATTGAACAGCGTGCTGTCTCTCAAGATGACCTCTCTGGCCTCTGGTACCATAGTTGGTACCAAACTTACCACAACTAACTGCATGCTTACAAATGCTACAAATGACGAAGTTTTCCTTTTTTGGGCAAACACTAAAGAAGTCCCAAACTGCGGACTTGAAATGTCTGTGGGGGCTGGAGGAGGCGGCGATACTGGTGGTGGTGGTCATGCTGCTAATGCCAGATGAAGTGGAGGATGTGGATTGCCAAACTTTAGTACGTTGTGCGCTTTTACCACCACTAATTGAGGTCGAGGTGGATGGAGGTCCCTTCTGGCGAGGAAGAAATATGGAAGCGGTACGTGTTGGTGTACTAGTTAACTCCAATGATTGTGGTGTTTCCATTGCCTCCTTGTCAACAACATCATCACGCTCAGCAGCTTCTCGGGCTAGGGTCAAAATGTCTGTTTGCTGCATGCCCGCTGGGGCTGCGGTGACCTTTATGATGACTGGGTCATCGTCGTGAGAGTCTTCATCAGCAGCAGTATCCGCCACTTCTTGTTGAGCCTCATCACACTCCATAACTATGAGACTTTGGACGAGCTTCCTTTTACGCTTAACTACCTTTGTCAGATCATGGTGTGCCTCACTCTCAGACGGCAGTGGTGCTGGTTCCCAATTTTGATCCGTATCATCAGGAGGAGGTGTGCTTGAAAAAGATGTAGACACCACCCTTGATCTCTTCCTTGCTAGGGGTGTGGAAGACAGTGAATGATCATCAGGGAGAGTGGCTTCCTCAAATGATACCTCGGCTTGATTGTCGATTTCCTGATGTGCCCCTACTTCTGGAGGAACAACAATTGGGGGCACTTGTGACCCTCCATGCACCTCTGCGTGCGCATCTCCTTGCGCTGCCTCTCCTTCCACAACTACTTGGGCTTGTACTTGCACATGTGGTTGTTGTTGCGGCTGTGGTTGTTCAACACTCGTCAGATGAGTTACAACAACCTGTGTTGATTGAGGGACATTGCTGCTACTTTCTTGCGATGAGCCAACATCACTGGTCAATGGTGATTGAACAACTAGACTAAGTGTCTCTGCAGCACTCAAGGGCTTGGACTTAAGTTGGTATGGTGGTGGTGGTGGCACTGAGCCCAATGGAGCGGGAGTGCTGCTCACAGCTTGGTCCCCAGCAGATCCTGCTGCTGCTGCAGGTGTACTTTTTTTTTTACTCCCAAAAAATGTGGCGGGCGGCACACCAGTCTCCTTCGTAACTTGCTTTTTCTGCTCCTTACTGGCAACTTCCTTGCTAGAGGAGCTATGGGGAACTTTTTTTGGGGTCATCTTCTTCAGAGGTCAGAACAGCAGGCCGCAGTTGCACGAGTTGCAGAGTTGTCTGTGGCCAGACGTGACGTCACGTGACGTTATGCTGCACACACACACCGCTGCAGGACTTCTTCCTGGCACTGGTGGTTCTCTTGAGTCTTGTACACCTAAAAGCAAAGGAAAACAGAGGAACATCAGTTCAGTTATACACCCCAAAAAATCGAAAAACACAGAAAAATCAGCACAATCCCATGCCATCCATGCCCTCCATGATGTTTAAATTCAAGACACCCCACAGAAAGACTAGGCCCATGCACCACTCACTACCCCTGGTGAAAAGGCCACAACAACAGCCCAAAAAAACGAAAAACACAGAAAAATCAGCACATTCCCATGCCATCCATGATGTTTAAAATCAAGACACCCCACAGAAAGACTAGGGACATGCACCACTCACTACCCCTGGCCATAATGGATGAAACCTAGGCAAAATGGTTGCAGACCTAAGAACACTGCCTGCATTCAAAATGGCCCCCTGCCTCCCAGCACATGGCCTGCCTGTACCAGCACTCAAAATGGCCCCCACCAACATGGCCTGTCCCCATGAACACCCCAAAAAATCGAAAAACACAGAAAAATCAGCACAATCCCATTCCATCCATGCCCTCCATGATGTTTAAATTCAAGACACCCCACAGAAAGACTAGGCCCATGCACCACTCACTACCCCTGGTGACAAGGCCACAACAACAGCCCAAAAAAACAAAAAACACAGAAAAATCAGCACAATCCCATGCCACCCATGATGTTTAAATTCAAGACACCCAACAGAAAGACTAGGGCCATGCACCACTCACTACCCCTGGCCATAATGGTTGAAACCTAGGCAAAATGGTTGCAGACCGAAGAACACTGCCTGCATTCAAAATGGCCACCTGCCTCCCAGCAAATTGCCTGCCTGTAGCAGCACTCAAAATGGCCCCCACCCACATGGCCTGTCCCCCTGAACACCCCAAAAAATAAAAAAACACAGAAAAATCAGCACAATCCCATGCCATCCATGCCCTCCATGATGTTTAAATTCAAAACACCCCACAGAAAGACGAGGCCCATGCACCACTCACTACCCCTGGTGACAAGGCCATAACAACAGCCCAAAAAAATGAAAAACACAGAAAAATCAGCACAATCCCATGCCATCCATGATGTTTAAATTCAAGACACCCCACAGAAAGAATAGGGCCATGCACCACTCACTACCCCTGGCCATAATGGTTGAAACCTAGGCAAAATGGTAGCAGACCTAAGAACACTGCCTGCATTCAAAATGGCCCCCCTGCCACCCAGCACATGGCCTGTCTGTACCAGCACTCAAAATGGCCCCCACCCACATGGCCTGTCCCCATGAACACCCCAAAAAATCGAAAAACACAGAAAAATCAGCACAATCCCATGCCATCCATGCCCTCCATGATGTTTGAATTCAAGACACCCCACAGAAAGACTAGGCCCATGCACCACTCACTACCCCTGGTGAAAAGGCTACAACAACAGCCCAAAAAAATGAAAAACACAGAAAAATCAGCACAATCCCATGCCATCCATGATGTTTAAATTCAAGACACCCCACAGAAAGACTAGGGCCATGCACCACTCACTACCCCTGGCCATAATGGTTGAAACCTAGGCAAAACGGTTGCCGACCGAAGAACAATGCCTGCATTCAAAATGGCCACCTGCCTCCCAGCAAATGGCCTGCCTGTACCAGCACTCAAAATGGCCCCCACCCACATGGCCTGTCCCCATGAACACCCCAAAAAAATCGAACAACACAGAAAAATCAGCACAATCCCATGCCATCCATGCCCTCCATGATGTTTAAATTCAAGACACACCACAGAAAGACTAGGGCCATGCACCACACACTACCCCTGGCCATAATGGTTGAAACCTAGGCAAAAATGGTTGCAGACCTAAGAACACTGCCTGCATTCAAAATGGCCCCCTGCCTCCCAGCACATGGCCTGCCTGTACCAGCGCTTAAAATGGCCCCCACCCACATTGCCTGTCCCCGTGAACACCCCAAAAAATCGAAAAACACAGAAAAATCAGCACAATCCCATGCCATCCATGCCCTCCATGATGTTTGAATTCAAGACACCCCACAGAAAGACTAGGCCCATGCACCACTCACTACTCCTGGTGAAAAGGCTACAACAACAGCCCAAAAAAACGAAAAACACAGAAAAATCAGCACAATCCCATGCCATCCATGATGTTTAAATTCAAGACACCCCACAGAAAGACTAGGGCCATGCACCACTCACTACCCCGGGCCATAATGGTTGAAACCTAAGCAAAATGATTGCCGACCTAAGAACACTGCCTGCATTCAAACTGGCCCCCTGCCTCCCAGCACATGGCCTGCCTGTAACAGCACTCAAAATGGCCCCCACCCACATGGCCTGTCCCCATGAACACCCCAACAAATCGAAAAACACAGAAAAATCAGCACAATCCCATGCCATCCATGCCCTCCATGATGTTTAAATTCAAGACACCCCACAGAAAGACTAGGCCCATGCACCACTCACTACCCCTGATGAAAAGGCTACAACAACAGCCCAAAAAGACGAAAAACACAGAAAAATCCGCACAATCCCATGCCATCCATGATGTTTAAATTCAAGACACCCCACAGAAAGACTAGGGCCATGCACCGCTCACTACCCCTGGCCATAATGGTTGAAACCTAGGCAAAATGGTTGCAGACCTAAGAACACTGCCTGCATTCAAAATGGCCCCCTGCCTCCCAGCACATGGCCTGTCTGTACCAGCACTCAAAATGGTCCCCACCCACATGGCCTGTCCCCATGAACACCCCAAAAAATCGAAAAACACAGAACAATCAGCACAATCCCATGCCATCCATGCCCTCCATGATGTTTAAATTCAAGACACCCCACAGAAAGACTAGGCCCATGCACCACTCACTACCCCTTGTGAAAAGGCCACAACAGCCCAAAAAAACGAAAAACACAGAAAAATCCGCACAATCCAATTCCATCCATGCCCTCCATGATGTTTAAATTCAAGACACCCCACAGAAAGACTAGGCCCATGCACCACTCACTACCCCTGGTCAAAAGGCCACAACAACAGCCCAAAAAAACGAAAAACACAGAAAAATCAGCACAATCCCATTCCATCCATGCCCTCCATGATGTTTAAATTCAAGACACCCCACAGAAAGACTAGGCCCATGCACCACTCACTACCCCTGGTCAAAAGGCCACAACAACAGCCCAAAAATCGAAAATTCCAAAATTGTAGTTGCAGCAACTGTAATGCCCCAAACAAACTTACTTGTGAAATTTCTAACCCAAAAGTGATCCAAAGAAAGTCAAAAAGGCCTCAAATCCAAATATCCAGCAGCATCCACAAAAAGTATCCTTCCAGGTCAAGAATCCGAATGAAAGTGACCAGCACATGAAGAAAGCACTGGGAGGAGCCTGCTGGACAGGAACAGGAAGTTGGAGACTGTGGGGCACTTCCTTCCTCCCACCCCCCCCTCCCCCCAAAATGGACTCCTTGCAAAAAAAAGTGCAGGCAAATGTCAACCTGAGGAGTTATTCTGATAAAAATCATCATTTTCAGAAGGTTTATGCTGCTTGCTGGTGGATTTCTTGTGCAGAATTTTCACATTTTGAAATTTCGCGCGTGCAAGATTGTTGCTGCTCGCCGCATCTACGTGTTCGCAATTGCAAACTCTCGCGATGCGTGCTGTGCAAGGTGGCATGCCGCGATGACGTAATCACGGTCGCCAAACTCCCGCAGGATCCCGCATTAAGATCAAAAATGGCACAGCACTCGCAAAATATCGAGAAAAACAACTCGGCAAACGCTGAATGATGGTAAGTGAACCCCGCACGCCGCAAAATTGTATCACCAAGAAAAAAAATCCGCTGCCTGCGAATTTGAGGATTTTCTGTAAATTCGCGAGTGTTCGCGGATTGCGAATTTACCGAAAATCCGCGAGCGGGACGGACTTCCCGCCCAAGCTTACTCCCATTTTTCTCCCTGAAAATAATTGGGATGAAGCTGATGAAGGTATTATAATCATATACACAGGGTGTTTTGTATCAGCACTTCTAATAAAATATTCCTAGTTACACTTCTTTGCCCTTTGCCTTTCTTAGAGTACCCTCTCAAACTTTTTTATCCCACCTACAGTGCTAGATAGCACCCCTATGCATGTAGGCCCCGTTGCCAAAGGGTTTCTGCGCTTGAAGAATATTTGCATGCACTTCCATTTCAACCCTTGTCATATGCGCTAACACACCTGTCTCAGCAGGGTGATTCATGATTTTGTCAACCACATACAGCTTTATTTTTGTTGTCTCCTCCCTAAAATTGCCTCCAAATCAATGCATGTAAAATAAAGTCCTCAGATTTTTTTTTTATTAAATGGCCATCTTTCTTGCTTCCAAATGTTGGCATTATGCCGTACATGGTGTGCTCAAGGAGAGAGCAGGCCTGTCTGGAAATGTGTGTGTACTAAGCATGGGCGAATTTTGCGAATCTCGCGTTCGCGAATTTTGCGGATTTGCGAACTCGCAATCCGCAAAATCCGCGAATTCTTGCGATTTTTCTTTTTTTTTTGTGTTCGCAAGGATTTCTGCCAGTTCGCGAGGGTTTCGTACCAGTTCGCAATTGCGAACTTACATTTCGTCGCGCAACGGTCGCGAATTATGTTGTTTCTACGTCTGGTTCATCATCACAGGTTCCCAGCACCCTCTGTTTCACCACTGCAACCCTCTGTTACATCAATGCCACCCTCTGGTTCATCATTACTGTAGATTATGGGGGGGAAAAGCAAGCACACCAGCCCTGCTTCAACTGAGATGAATTAATTTGGGGTTAGTTTATTAATGTGTCACTGTTTTAAAATTCCAGTCTGGCACCTGCTTCCTTATCTGTAATTTTGCTTTCTGTTGCAGTGCATTTTTTTTCCCCAGGACCTTCTTTGTGGCCTACTTGTAGCTATTGTATGAGCCTGCTGTGAGGGTCAGAGCAGGGTCATACAATTGTTGCAACTAGCAACTGAATTCTGGAGGGGCCCCAGTCAGGAAGCACTACCGGGAATTGTTACTAATGATGAGTTTGAACTCTTGCCCCTGCCGAGTGCTTTCAGTTTTGAAAAACTCGTTTTTCTGCAATTTTGCGGGGTTCGCGGGGTGCGAACACGCGCGAGATCGGATTCGGAAGCCGCAAATTTGTGCGAATATGCAATTTGTTTTTTTTGCGGCGTGTTAGTTGGCAAGGTTTTGTGCGTTTTTGCGAGCCGCTCGTAGCGCAAGACGCGAAGTTACCCTCGCGGTCGTTCAAGGGCGCAGCCATCTTGTTTGCCTGACGTATTTCCGTTTCCGGGCGCGAAGTGTAATCTCGCAAAGTCCGCGGCTTGCCAGTACAGTCTCGCGCGTGTTCGCAAGGAAAATCTTGCGCGAACTTACCCGCGCGGTCGTGAACAGGCGCGGCCATCTTGTGTCTCATTCATTGCTATGGTTCTGGGCATGGTCTTTGTATCCTCTGTCAATCTCTGCCATCCTTTGCTTGTTTGAAGTTTTTTTTGATCTATTTTACTTATTATCTATCCCTCTATTTTTCTATCCCTATATTTTTGTGTTTACTGCTACTTTTGGTTAATTTTAAACGACTTTTGTAAACTCTTTTCTTTTCTTCTCTTCCCTATTCTATTTTCTTTATTCCTTTCCGCCCAGACCATGGTGAAGGGAGCCGGGAAGCATCCCGAGAAGGGGAAGGGTCCCGCACCCCGTGTCCGGCTCCCGTGCGGGCGTTTGAGGGGGGAGCTAGTGATGCCATGGGAGATCTTTACCCCGGAGGAGGTGGCCCAACTCATTTTTTATGTTCAGCGCCGCCTCCCCAGGACCATCATGGGAGGCGGCAAGATCAGTGCCGGGTACGGGGCCCGGGAGCGCCGGAAGCGGTGGGAGAAGGTGTGCCAGGCCATTTACCACCACTCTCGGGTCTGGCGCACCTACAACCAGGCCACCCACCGCTGGACGGATGTCCTGACCCGTGAGCGAGATCTGCTCGACCTCCTTGGCCTTGAGATCCCCGGGCTTGGTGAGTAGTAGTAGCTATGTCTTTACTACTATGTTTTCTCCTGCTGTGTTATTATATTGCAAATTTTTGTTTTTTACCAAGAGCAATAATGCTGCTCATTACATTGTAGGTAAATTTTATTTCAAAATCTTCTGTGCATTTCAGGTACACTGCTCTCCTTCTTCTCAGTAGTGTTGTTACTATGCTTATTTGTTTTAGATTTTGTGTTCATTTCATTGGCCTGTGAAATTATGTATGAGTGTAGTTGAAAGAACTGCGTAATGCTACACACTAAGGTTCAGATTTTTAATTACCGGCGCATCCCTGCAAAGTTGCAGGGATGCGCCAGTAATTGTGCGTCACGCCACCATCACCCATGGTGCGCCGTTTTTACAATGCAGCGCGCCATGGGCCCAAAACGTCACCAAAGCGTTACGCATCTGTGCCGTAAAGGCGGCGCATTGCTGGAGTTGCGTCGCAACGATGGTGCAGCTCCATCAATGCTCTGGGGTGCCCTATCTCCCCAATGCTGCGTCAAGCCGTACGTCTGCTTCAAGCAGGAGCAGGGTTTGAGTCACGCATCATTGTCCTCAAAGTGACTGATTGAAATCTTGTAGATTTCCCTCAGCCACTTTTAGGATGCGTTCCTGCGCAGGAACGCCCTCCCTTGCGCCGGAACACCCCTATTGGCACAGGGCTTTACAACGTGATGCATCTCCCAGATGCGTCACGTTGTTAATATACGCCGCACCATTGCGCCTCTTTTGTGCTGTCGCTGCGTCACAAAAGTCACGCAACAATGGAGCAAAAGAGCCGCAAGGGCCTTCTAAATCAGCCCCTACAGACTCAAGTCCAGTCCTTCCTTTGTACACATGGCGATAAGAAGAAATAGTGGTGGTGGATTAATAGTTTGAGTATTTTAATGACTGGTGAATGTACTAGGAAACTTTAGTGTTGTCGCTGATCTTCAATCACGATGGACTTTGGCTGTCACTTTGCGTGCTGCGGACTGCTGCCTGCCAATCCTAGGCAAACCTTTTTAGTACTTTGTTTAGTGAGTTACATAGGGTAGTTTCCAATTCGACGGTCCGCAAATCAAGCAATACTAAAGTAATGACGTAGTCGACCACATGAGATTGGTCAATAATATATCCCGTGGAGTCGTTCCCTATTTGCTATTTCGCAAAAATATTTTGTTACTTTGTTAGTTCTTTTTTAAATGTTTGATTTGGTTGAGAAATATCATCCATGTTTTCTGTTTTTCTTTCTTTCATGTTGTACATCAGCTTCCCCCAGGGGCAAGAGGAGGACACAGGAGGAGGAGGAGGAGGGTGCTGTTGTCGATGCAGGCCAGGACCGGGCAGTCGAGGGCTCCTTTGCTGGCCCCAGTAAGTTTTAATTTTAATATAGAGTACTTATTTTTTCCTAGCGTTCCTCATTCGATTTTTTCTAAATCGTCTTTGATCTTCTTGTAGACAGGATCTAAATTCTTATCCTGCCTCGACTATGACTCTGTGTGGTATTACTAGATTATTCTTATTAGTCTGTCTGTGTAGCTAACTAAGATTGCACATTTGGCATTTCCATTGGACTCCCATTCTAGTCAGCAATAGCTCTATGCACTGAGTGTAGTCCTCTGGGATTGTCCATAATGTCTTTTCAAGTATTCTAAATGTTTATGCTTTGACCATTGCCAACAATAAAAAGGTGAATGACCACCACCAAGAAAGAATAAGATACTACTTTACTTTTGGTTTGGATAGGAGGACAATCCATTCTACTACTGTTGCAGGGACAAATCTGCACAAACAGAACTATGGACACTAAATAATGCATCGCTTAGCTTATCAATTATAATAGGTGCTGTAACTGTTAGACTTTCCACATACCTCAGTGATAACAGACTTTGTAGTTGAACCCCCAATCTCCTTACTGACTAGATAGTGTGGCAGAGTCATTTAGCTCCCAAAGTCACCGATGGCAGAGGCACGGACTCATGCTTGCAAAAATTCGAAAACCTTTAGCTCATCCACTCTAGTCTGGAGGACCAAAAACCACAGAGTCTATTTAAGTTTAAAAGCTTTATTAAAAGTAAACACATTTATTAAATTCAAGTTTGTCATAAAAGTGAACGTGTAACTGAAAATGGAAAAGTGCTTAGTGCTGACGATTAATTGGACACATTTCTTGTGGTCGAGCCGAGCTCTCACCTGGTTTGAACTTGATCCTGCTTGTGTTCTTAGAAGTCAAGGTTCTGTCTGTTAGGAGAAAAAGTGGTGCGTGTTAAAAAGTAAAAAGCAAACATTCATCAGTTGTGCCAAAAAGTGCAGCAAGACAACAGCCTTCCCTGGAAAAAGGGACATTTTTACTCTAGAGTACACAGTCAAAAATTATTAAATTTTACACTTTTTTTCACATTTCTTTCTTCCTCCTAGACCAAATATTATATAGTAGTGAGTGGTGTATTCTAACATTATTAAATGTACTTTGTAGGTGGAACATCTGGAGACGGGGCCAGCGCGGAGGTGGTGGTGGCATTGGACGAGGAGGACAACTCTGGGGAGGAGGCGGTGCAAGTGCCGGACAAGGACATGCCTGTGAGGGTTCACACGGTGGTGGCGGGCAGAGGTAAGCTATACATTCCTTAGTCATTGAGATTGAAGACTGCAGAGTGTGCTTTCTGCACAGGTGCATTATAAAAAAAGCAGGTAGTAGCCTCCTCTAAATGTACTTCGACTTAGCTGTGAAGTTTTTGGCGAGAAGAATCCCAATCAGATCTGAGGTGAACTTGATGGATGGGATGAACGAAAAGCGAAAGAAGGGTGTAAGTAAGTGTGGAAGCACGAGAAATGTAATGATGACTGGCAAAGAAGAATGATATGTGTTTGCTTGGTCCCCGAGGTGGCTGGGAAGGTAAGAAAATGGTATGGTGCATGGCTGGGTGAATGATGAAGCAAGGATGGGTGGAAGGAGAACAGCCTGGGTGGGTGAGACAGAAACTGTATGTGTGCAATATACTTTGAATGGATGGATGCCTGGATCATTCATGGTACTATCTGACTCTTAGATAGCATATGTGAATCTAGAGAGAGTAGACGGTCACTGGATGAACTAAGTGTTACTTTGAAGAGCATGTAACACCGCACCCGCACGTCCGTTCCAGTGTAGGAAAGGCAAGGAAAAGAAGTTGTAACGTTGTCCAAAGACTACCATGAATAGTAGCAGTAGTTTGTATTGCAACTGCAAGCACAGCATATATCCAGTTATTACGGTGGACACTCCCTACCTCCCTTAATAACTTTAGTTTAGTAGTAGTACGTCATTCATGTGTGGGGGTATCACTGTTCACTCAATAATAAGCAAAGCACCTAAAGTCATCCCATATGTCATCAAATACATCCCATGTGAAGTGATAGATAATCAGATAATTTAGCTTCTTCATTTTCCTTTTCTAATACTCATTTGCACTGTAGGGTGAAAGCTAAATTAATTAAGCAGTAGCCCTTTTAACAGAGTATTCTCAGTGCCACCCGTAATAGAAAAGTAAGAGCTTCACCACCTGCATGTACTGGACCGGTACAGTAACGCAAGTCTGTCTCACTCACCATGGTGTGCGTCTGTTTTTCTCAGGTGCAAGTTCACTGCGCTGGCATTATGCCGGCTTGCATAAGATAACGTACCAATTTTCCTAAACAAGAGAGAAGAAGAAGAATAAGAGTGGTGTACTGTCATAGTCGACTGTAATAGAAGTCCATAGTGCTCGTAGAATTTGTTCCTTAAACTCCCACTAATGTTAGAGCAAGGATGAAGAAGTCGGAGGTTACATAGATACTGTCCTCAATAGTTATGCACTGTGCTTTCAATTTGCTACTTGTACTGTGACAACTTTCTGCTCAATCATTTTGTGTTAATCTTAAGGAGCATTGGTTACAGACTATGTCTTTCTTTTTTCATGTAGTTGCTCCTTCCAAATCCAAGACACCATCAAGGAGGAAGGAGCTGGCTCGAATGGCCCGGCAACGGAGGCTGGATGCCACTGTTGCTGAATATCGGCGGCTGGTGGCCCTGGAGGAGGAGGAGACGCAGTCTGGTACAACAACAACGTCCACTGGGACAGCTGCATCCTCCTCCGTGCGGGCTGCCAGCCAGCGCAGTGCTCCAGCGGTACGGAGCCGGGCTACCAAAGCCAAACGCCACCGCCCAGCAGCAAAGAAAGCAGCTGCCCCTCACAGGATTTGCAAGGCACACCGGCGCCGCTTATCCCTCAGACTGTCCTACCTGGAGCAGGAGGTCCATGACTATAAGAACGTGGTGGAGGGCCTCCGCTTCGAACTTGCCACCCTCCGCAAGGAGCATGATGCCCTGGCTGCTAATTCCAACAGCACCCTGCCATAGTGTCCCTTGCCCCTTTTTTAGAGACTTTTGGGGGGTGGGAATTGGGAGTTGTGATTTTTGGGGACTTTTGAAGGACAATCGTTGGGGTTAGGGAGGGTCTTGCGGGAGATTCTTTTGTTAGGGCTATAAAAATATACTTTTTGAAACTTTATCTGACCATACCTGTTTATTACTGCTTTTGAGTCTGGTGGGTGGGGGTTTAACATAACAGTAAGTTTGTTTTCCTGAATAGTCCTAGGACTTTAGTAGTACTACCGTCAATCAAATCTCTCATTTCTCCTAATACTCCATTATACTACCTCCAACCAAACGCCTATCTTACCTGTAATTTCTGTTTGCAAGTAGGGCTAGGCCCAGGGCTGGCTCCACGGGAAACAGCAAATAAGGTTGGCAATCCTGGGCGGATAAAATTTCCTCATAGCGGTGGTACTAGTGGTGTGACACAGTGGCAGTTGCTTGCCTATGAAAAAAAAAGAAAATGAAATCTGGTTTGTCCTCCTGAGCAATACAAAGGTACAATACAGAATATAGCAGGTGACAGAAGTACACTAGAACAGTGCCACATTGTAGCCTAACAAATGTTAAAGTATAACTAATTCGGTTGAAGTTCTTTGACATTAGCCATGGGTCTTTGTCAAGCAGAGTAAGAATATATCCTCGGATTTCTTCACCAGCCTGTTGCTATCACCTTATCCTCCCCAGCAAGTGTGTGGATTTATTGCTGTAATTTAGTCACACATCAATCAAAACCACACAGCCCGGGGGAAGAGGGTTAGGGTTTGAAAAATGGATGGGTACGGGGGTTTTTGGGAAAGGTTTTGGGAGACAAGAAAAAGTAGCACAGCATGGACAAACAATTGTGAACATAAACAAATCTTTGGGTACAAACCTATCCATCAATCTTTGAAAGTGCATACACTACTGCATGCATGTCAGTTAAAAGTAAGTAGTACTTTCGACAACTGTGGAAGAAAGAATGCAACAGTACAGGGCGTGGGTGGAAATATTGATAACTATATTCAACATAAGGTCTCTGTAGCCAGATACCTGAGAGCCTTGCTGGTCACTATAAATCCATTCACAACAACACTCAATGGGGTTGGTCTGGAAGGTATAGTAGATAGAAAAGGAGAACTTGCTTTTTTTCTAGGTGTCCCCTCACTCACCAGGGTTCCCCCTTGGTGACATGCTTCATCATTGGGGCCATCCCAGTCCTCTACGGCCTGGGGCGTGCTGCGACTTGGGAATTACGTAGGAGCACTTACAAATGACTATGTGTGGTGCAGATGTGATAGTGGAGTGGACTAAGTGATGTGTTAAGGGATCAATTTAGAAGCAGAGAGAGATCCAAGAAATGCAGTCACAGTCAGAGAAAAAGGCAAGGGATACTGTATCTATGTGGTTGTAGTGGTCCTGTTGGAAGTGGTAAGTAAGTTGCCTGCAGAAAAAAAATCCTCCTTTTAGCGGCACTCCTCCATTGCAGCCGACGCTTCGTCCATCGATGTTGGTCACCAGAAGACACCCTGTAAAAAGAAGCACAGCATAGACAAACAATGGAACATAAACAATTCTTTGGGTACAAACCTATCCATCAATCTTTGAAAGTGCATGCACTACTGCATGCATGTCAGTTAAAAGTAAGTAGTACTTTCGACAACTGTGGAAGAAAGAATGCGACAGTACAGGGCGTGAGTGGAAATATTGATAACTATATTCAACATAAGGTCTCTGTAGCCAGATACCTGAGAGCCTTGCTGGTCACTATAAATCCATTCACAACAACACTCAATGGGGTTGGTCTGGAAGGTATAGTAGATAGAAAAGGAGAAATTGCTTTTTTTCTAGGTGTCCCCTCACTCACCAGGGTTGCCCCTTGGTGACATGCTTCATCATTGGGGCCATCCCAGTCCTCTACGGCCTGGGGCGTGCTGCGACTTGCGAATTACGTAGGAGCACTTACAAATGACTATGTGTGGTGCAGATGTGGTTGTAGTGGTCCTGTTGGAAGTGGTAAGTAAGTTGCCTGCAGAAAAAAAATCCTCCTATTAGCGGCACTCCTCCATTGCAGCCGACGCTTCGTCCATCGATGTTGGTCACCAGAAGACACCCTGTCCACTGCCTGCCTGATGCTGAATTGTGGCTCGCTACTGTGAAGCCTGACTCCATCCTTTTTTCCCCATTGCAGAGACTGAAACCCGGCCTGTAATTATTCAACGAAAAACAGGAAGTGATATAATATTACAACACCACTGATAAATAAATATAAGGTATGTAGGCTGTGGAGTGCAAAAAGTCACAATTTGATTTTCCTAGTAGACAGTACAATATTTTTGAAAGTGCGTACTCTGAGTCACCTTTTGAAGGATAAATAAGTATGGGCAAATTAATGTAGCGGATCTTGCCCCTCAAGCTAGGTGTACTGTAAACTGTGTTTTAGAACAAAATTAGATCTTCCTAGCAGTGCTCCCACCCAGACCCTTACTAAAGCCAGTCGCAAAAATGTAGAAGACCCCCAATCAAATCTCAAAAAACGAGGCCTAGCAGAAAACTGGTGACAAAACTTAATTTGAAAGTAAAAGTAGGCCGAAGTACCCCCTTCCTAATTACCCCTTACCCACCGTGGATTGCATTCAAACCACTTGCAAGCAACCAAGCAAAAGTAGCCATAGCCAGCATCGCTCCAAGACTCGAAATCCCCCCCACTCAAACACATGCAATAGAAATACTGCTAACCCTAACAAACCCTAAGTTAAGAATAGTGGCAAAGGCTTTCTTTAACTATGCCAAATCCCCCCTTTCCCACCATGGATTTTCTTCAAATGACTTGCAACCAAAATTACACATTCTCACGAGTGCTCTAAGACCCCAGAACTCAGTTGGAAAAATCTAGAACACTCCGAAACACATGCAATCCTGCTGCTAGGGCTAACCCTAACGAACCCTAAGTTACAAAAAGTGCCAAAAGGCTTTTCCGCGAGGATTTTGTCCCAACCACTTCTACCCGGTATTAGACCTTCCCAGGAATGCCCCAAGACACGCCAACCCACCCGCCAAGAAGCATAACACCCCCAAACAGGCCAAAAGCATAATCTCATACTTGCAATATTTCTCGGCCTTCGGTCCAAACGCGCTGCGTAGCTAGGCCATAAGTCGGGGTTGCCACGACGGATTTCCTGAAAAGCAAATGCAATCAAGATTAGAGTGTCCCAGCAGTGCTCCCAGACCACGAAACTCACCCACAAACAGACGGAACCCCCCCTAAGAGCACCTCAAAGGCAAGCAAGTCATCAAAAACACAAAAAAATTTCCGCCTGGGATTTGGTCCAAAACACTTTTATCCGGTATTAGAGCTTCCCAGCAATGGCCCCAGAGCGTCAACCCAGGAGAAAACGAGTAGAAGACCCCCAAACAGCCAAAGAGCAAAAGTACAAAAATGGGGACTTAGTCAATTTTTCACAAATTTCCCAAATCACTCCGCGCGCGCTCTGCAGCTAGGCCCTAACTCCCCTCTGCCACCATGGATTTGCTTCAAACCTCTTGCAAAGTAAAGTATATATGTCCCAGCAGTGCTCCCAGACCACGAAACTCACCCACAAACACCAGGAAGCCCCCCAAACAGGCCCCCGAAAACGCTACATTGAGCAAAATGTCAGAAATAGCCCCAAAAAAATCGGCCTGGATTTTGTCCCAACCACTTCTACCCGGTATTAGACCTTCCCAGGAATGCCCCAAGACCCCCCAACCCACCCGCCAAGAAGCATAACACCCCCAAACAGGCCAAAAGCAAAATCTCATACTTGCAATATTTCTCGGCCTTCGGTCCAAACGCACTGCGTAGCTAGGCCATAAGTCGGGGTTGCCACGACGGATTTCCTGAAAAGCAAATGCAATCAAGATTAGAGTGTCCCAGCAGTGCTCCCAGACCACGAAACTCACCCACAAACAGACGGAACCCCCCCTAAGAGCACCTCAAAGGCAAGCAAGTCATCAAAAACACAAAAAAATTTCCGCCTGGGATTTGGTCCAAAACACTTTTATCCGGTATTAGAGCTTCCCAGCAATGGCCCCAGAGCGTCAACCCAGGAGAAAACGAGTAGAAGACCCCCAAACAGCCAAAGAGCAAAAGTACAAAAATGGGGACTTAGTCAATTTTTCACAAATTTCCCAAATCACTCCGCGCGCGCTCTGCAGCTAGGCCCTAACTCCCCTCTGCCACCATGGATTTGCTTCAAACCTCTTGCAAAGTAAAGTATATATAGCCAGCAGTGCTCCCAGACCACGAAACTCACCCACAAACACTAGGAAGCCCCCCAAACAGGCCCCCGAAAACGCTACATTGAGCAAAATGTCAGAAATAGCCCAAAAAAAAATCGGCCTGGATTTTGTCCCAACCACTTCTACCCGGTATCAGACCTTCCCAGGAATGCCCCAAGACCCGCCAACCCACCCGCCAAGAAGCATAACACCCCCAAACAGGCCAAAAGCAAAATCTCATACTTGCAATATTTCTCGGCCTTCGGTCCAAACGCGCTGCGTAGCTAGGCCATAAGTCGGGGTTGCCACGACGGATTTCCTGAAAAGCAAATGCAATCAAGATTAGAGTGTCCCAGCAGTGCTCCCAGACCACGAAACTCACCCACAAACACCAGGAAGCCCCCCAAACAGGCCCCCGAAAACGCTACATTGAGCAAAATGTCAGAAATAGCCCAAAAAAAATCGGCCTGGATTTTGTCCCAACCACTTCTACCCGGTATTAGACCTTCCCAGGAATGCCCCAAGACCCGCCAACCCACCCGCCAAGAAGCATAACACCCCCAAACAGGCCAAAAGCAAAATCTCATACTTGCAATATTTCTCGGCCTTCGGTCCAAACGCACTGCGTAGCTAGGCCATAAGTCGGGGTTGCCACGACGGATTTCCTGAAAAGCAAATGCAATCAAGATTAGAGTGTCCCAGCAGTGCTCCCAGACCACAAAACTCACCCACAAACACCAGGAAGCCCCCAAAACAGGCCCCCGAAAACGCTACATTGAGCAAAATGTCAGAAATAGCCCCAAAAAAATCGGCCTGGATTTTGTCCCAACCACTTCTACCCGGTATTAGACCTTCCCAGGAATGCCCCAAGACCCGCCAACCCACCCGCCAAGAAGCATAACACCCCCAAACAGGCCAAAAGCAAAATCTCATACTTGCAATATTTCTCGGCCTTCGGTCCAAACGCGCTGCGTAGCTAGGCCATAAGTCGGGGTTGGCACGACGGATTTCCTGAAAAGCAAATGCAATCAAGATTAGAGTGTCCCAGCAGTGCTCCCAGACCACGAAACTCACCCACAAACACCAGGAAGCCCCCCAAAGAGGCCCCCGAAAACGCTACATTGAGCAAAATGTCAGAAATAGCCCAAAAAAAATCGGCCTGGATTTTGTCCCAACCACTTCTACCCGGTATTAGACCTTCCCAGGAATGCCCCAAGACCCGCCAACCCACCCGCCAAGAAGCATAACACCCCCAAACAGGCCAAAAGCAAAATCTCATACTTGCAATATTTCTCGGCCTTCGGTCCAAACGCACTGCGTAGCTAGGCCATAAGTCGGGGTTGCCACGACGGATTTCCTGAAAAGCAAATGCAATCAAGATTAGAGTGTCCCAGCAGTGCTCCCAGACCACAAAACTCACCCACAAACACCAGGAAGCCCCCAAAACAGGCCCCCGAAAACGCTACATTGAGCAAAATGTCAGAAATAGCCCCAAAAAAATCGGCCTGGATTTTGTCCCAACCACTTCTACCCGGTATTAGACCTTCCCAGGAATGCCCCAAGACCCGCCAACCCACCCGCCAAGAAGCATAACACCCCCAAACAGGCCAAAAGCAAAATCTCATACTTGCAATATTTCTCGGCCTTCGGTCCAAACGCGCTGCGTAGCTAGGCCATAAGTCGGGGTTGGCACGACGGATTTCCTGAAAAGCAAATGCAATCAAGATTAGAGTGTCCCAGCAATGCTCCCAGACCACGAAACTCACCCACAAACAGACGGAAGCTTCCCTAAGAGCACCTAAAAGGCAAGCAAGTCATCAAAAACACAAAAAAATTTCTTCCTGGGATTTGGTCCAAACCACTTTTATCCGGTATTAGAGCTTCCCAACAATGGTCCCAGAGCCGTCAACTCACCTGCAAAGAGGTACAACAACACCCCCACAAGTGCTGAGTCTTTCTTCATTGGGCGTAAACCAGCCCTCTGGTTTGATGGAAATAGGAGTCTGGAGGAGGAGGATAGAGGAGCATGTTCTTCTGAACTTGTGAACCTGAGGAATGCAGACTGCGGCAACTTCAAATCAATTAGCAAACCAGCGAAGACAGTTCTGCTGATGGGCTTGATTTTGTGATTATCTGATTAAAGTTTGAAATATATTAACTGTGCACAACAAAGAAAGACAGACACACAGGAATAAAAGTGAATAGGGACGAAAAAGAAAGTTATTGATTCGTTGTCTCATTTTCAGGGCTCGGTATCACGGTCCAGGAATAAGAATAAGGCTTCGTCATCATACTCTGCGAATTCAGGCAGGGTGAGCTCAGTGTCACCTGACAGAGTAGAAATTCCCTCATCTATGTTGCTGGCCACCTCCTCTTCATCCGGCACGCTCTCTCGTACTCTGAAATCTGGTGGTATGAGGTGCTGATTCATCTTGATCATTGTTAACCTCTCCACATTTTTGGGCGAGAGGCGGCTCCGTTTGGGAGTTACAATCCCACCAGCCGCACTGAAAACCCGTTCAGAAGACACGCTTGCGAGTGGGCAAGACAAGTAGTTTAAAGCCAGGTTGGTGAGCTGTGGCCACAATTCTTTTTTCCCATGCCAATACGCCAATGGGTCAGAATTAACATAGACCTCTGTTGAGTCATTCAGATAGTCCTTCACCATCGACTCAAGGTCCTCATCCAAGGTTCCTCCACTTTGCTTAGCTCTTGCTGTGCCTCTGACCTTTTGAGAACCAAACCCACGCAGAGCTAGCCAATCCTCTTCAGCCTCCAATGTTTCTGTTGTGTTTCGTGCAGATGATCCGGTTGCCGGTGTCTTTAACGGCTGAGAGGTCACTTGTGCCACAGCCACAGGTGCAGAAGTGGATTGTTTTGACTGGGGATGGCCTGCTGATGTACTGCCATTTCCTTCAATTTCCAGCCGTTCTGTTTCAAACCTCTTGGCTGACAAGGCTAGCCAACGTTTGTACTTTGGAACATGTTCATCATCAAAAGGAAAGAATGCTTGGCCTGCCAGCGCCTTTTTGTAGCGTGGATCCAGAATAGTAGCACAAATGTAATGCTGTTCTGAGTGGATCTTTTTAAGACGTTCATCATCTTGTAGGAGCTCTAATAATTGCTCAGCCAGAAGCAAAGAGTCTTGGTTTTTGTCATCTTTTTCAAACACAGAACACACCTCCTTCAGTTGGTCCTCCAGCATGTACAACAATGGGATAGCTTTTCTCAAATTAGAGTCCTCCTTGCTGACTGCACGCGTGAAGAACTCAAAAGGACGAAGCATGCGTGTCAGGCTTTCAACTATGTTCCATTGCGGCCCACCCATCCTCAGCTCCTCTGTACCCTCTTTAAGGAAATATTGATCGAGTTCCGTATACTGCTCATACAGACGCTCAAGCATGTAGAAGGTTGAGTTCCAACGTGTTACCACCTCCTGGATGAGTGCTTTCACTGGCATTTGACGTTGATATAGCACGCTCCTCAGCTGCTTCCGGGCCTTAAAAGAATGGCTGAAATGCTTGCACATTTTTCGGCAGGTGTCCAATACACTGTACGCTGCACTGCCTTTATTACCAAAGAATTTTTGGACAACCAGGTTTATACAGTGCGCCAAACACGGCACTCTGAAATAGTAACCGTCCCTCATGGCCTTAACTATATTGGCGCCATTGTCCGTGGAAACATAACCAACCTTGCGTTTTAGTGGGGACAGCCAGTTAAGGACCTTTGTGTTAAAGACATCCAAAATGTTTTCTGCTGTGTGACGTTTCTCCAAACCAAACATGGCTAGTGTTGCATGTTTCCGAGCAGCTTTAAAAACAATGTTTGTGTCAACACCTGTGTTTAGCTTTGCTTTAGCCCCTGAAAAAGAGACCCAGTGTGCAGTGATGCACATGTAATCAGCGCCTGCGCCACTGGTCCACATGTCTGTTGTCAGATGTATAGTGTGAACAGCACTCTTCTGCAAAGCTGCCCCAATCACCTTCAGAACATCTTCATGTAGTGCTGGAACCGCAACTCGGGCAAAATAGAACCGGCTAGGAACCTTCCATTTAGGGCAGAGCGCTGCCACTAATTCTAGAAAACCAACCCCTTCTACAAAAGAAAAAGGGAGAAGGTCCAGAGCTAGCATTTTAGCCAGCTTAGTGTTATACAGACGCGTCATTGGGTGGTTGCGTTCATATTGCGCTTCTGTAAACAACATCTTTTTAATGTTGCCCTGGACCAAGGATTTACGGGATGATGATGATATCTTCGACCCAGTTACGCTCGCTGATGAACTTTTCCGCATTGATGTCTCACTCTCTCCCACACTCTTAGTGTGGCTCACATGGGTTGTGCTGCTGACAGGGGTACTGGGTGTAAGTGAAGTGTTTGAATCGTCTTCTTCCTCCACGTCATCATCAGATGAAAAATCAACGTTTTCATTGCGTGCAATTCGGGCTTCCTTGATCGCGTGTAGGTGCGCAAACCATTGGACATCGTGCGTTCTCCTAAGATGACCTCTCTGGCCTCCGGTACCATAGTTGGTACCAAACTTAACACGACTAACTCGAAGCTTACAAATGCTACAAATGGCTACGTTTTCCTTTTTTGGGCAAACACTAAAGAAGTCCCAAACTGTAGACTTGAAATGTCTTTGGGGGCCGGAGGAGGCGGCGATACTGGTGGTGGTGGTCCTGCTGCTAATGCCAGATGAAGTGGAGGATGTGGATTGCCGAACTTCAGTACGTTTTGCACTTTCACCACCACGAATTGAGGTCGAGGACGAGGTGGGTACCTTCTTGCGAGGAAGAAATATGGAAGCGGTAGGTTTTGGTGTACTACTTAACTCCAAATCTAATGATTCCATTTCCATTGCCTCCTCGCCGACATCATCATCACGCTCAGCAGCTTCTCGGGATAGGGTCAAAATGTCTCTTTGCTGCATGCCCGGTGGGGCTGCAGTGACCTTTGTGATGACTGGCTCGTCGTCATCGTGAGAGGCTTCATCACCAGCAGTATCTGTCACTTCTTGTTGAGCCTCATCACACTCCATAGGTTTGAGTTTTTGGACGACCTTCCTTTTACGCTTAGGTACCGGTGTCAGATCATGGTGTGCCTCACTGTCAGACCGCAGTTGTGGTTCCCAAGACAGATCACTTGCATCAGAACGAGGTGGGCTTGAAGAAGATGTAGACACCCCCCTTGATCTTTTCCTTGCTAGGGATGTGGAAGACAATGAATGATCATCAGGAGGAGTGGCTTCCAATGATACCTCGGCTTCATTGTTGATTTCCTGATGTGCCCCTACTTCGGGAGGAACAACTATTGTGGGCACTTGTGAACCTCCATGCACCTTTGCTTGCGCATCTCCTTTTGCTGCCTCTCCTTCCACATGTACTTGGGCGTGTACTTGCACATGGTGTTGTTGTTGCGGCTGTGGTTGTTCAACACTTGTCAGATGAGTTACAACAACCTGTGTTGATTCAGGGACATTGCTGCTACTTTCTTGCGATGAGCCAACATCACTGGTCGATGGTGATTGGAGAAGTACACTGACTGCCTCTGAAGCACTCAAGGGCTTTGACTTAAGTTGGCGTGGTGGTGGAGGCACTGAACCCAATGGAGCAGGGGTGCTGCTCCCAGCTTGGTCCCCAGCAGATCCTGCTGCTGCAGGCGTACTTTTTTTTTTTCTCCCAAAAAACGTGGCGGGTGGCACACCAGCCTCCTTGGTAACTTGCTTCTTCTGCTCCTTACTAGCAACTTTCTTGCTAGAGGAGCTACGGAGACCTTTCTTTGGGGCCATCTTCTTCAGAGCAGGTCAGACAGCAGGCCGCAGTTGCACGAATTGTAGAGTTGTCTGAGGCCAGACGTGACGTCGCGTGACGTTATGCTGCACACACACACCGCTGCAGGACTTCTTCCTGGCACTGGTGATTCTCTTGAGTCTTGTGCACCTAAAAAAAATGGAAGACAGAGGAACATCAGTTCAGTTATAGAGCACAAAAAAATCGAAAAACACTGCAAAATCAGCACAATCCCAATCCATCCATGCCCTCCATAATGTTTAAATTCAAGACAACCCACAGAAAGACTAGGCCCATGCAAGACTCACTACCCCTGGGCATAAATAAAGGTTGAAAAGTAGGCAAAATGGTTGGAGGCCTAACAACAAAGCCTGCATTAAAAATGGCCACTTGCCTGCCAGCACATGGCCAGTGCCTGTAGCTGCACTCAAAATGGCCACCAGCCACATGGCCTGTCCCTCCCCATGAACACCCCCAAAAATCGAAAAACACTGCAAAATCAGCACAATCCCATTCCATCCATGCCCTCCATGATGTTTAAGTTCAAGACAGCCCACAGAAAGACTAGGCCCATGCTAGACTCACTACCCCTGGGCATAAATAAAGGTTGAAAAGTAGGCAAAATGGTTGGAGGCCTAACAACAAAGCCTGCATTCAAAATGGCCACTTGCCTGCCAGCACATGGCCAGTGCCTGTAGCTGCACTCAAAATGGCCACCAGCCACATGGCCTGTCCCTCCCCATGAACACCCCCAAAAATCAAAAAAAACTGCAAAATCAGCGCAATCCCATTCCATCCATGCCCTCCATGATGTTTAAGTTCAAGACAGCCCACAGAAAGACTAGGCCCATGCTAGACTCAAATACCCCTGGTGAAAAGGCCACAAGTACAGGCCCAAAAAACGAAAATCACTGAAAAATCTGCACAATCCCATTCCATCCATGGCCTCCATGATGTTTAAATTCAAGACAACCCACAGAAAGACTAGGCCCATGCAAGACTCACTACCCCTGGGCATAAATAAAGGTTGAAAAGTAGGTAAAATGGTTGGAGGCCTAACAACAAAGCCTGCATTCAAAATGGCCACTTGCCTGCCAGCACATGGCCAGTGCCTGTAGCTGCACTCAAAATGGCCACCAGCCACATGGCCTGTCCCTCCCCATGAACACCCCCAAAAATCGAAAAACACTGCAAAATCAGCACAATCCCATTCCATCCATGGCCTCCATGATGTTTAAATTCAAGACAACCCACAGAAAGACTAGGCCCATGCAAGACTCACTACCCCTGGGCATAAATAAAGGTTGAAAAGTAGGCAAAATGGTTGGAGGCCTAACAACAAAGCCTGCATTCAAAATGGCCACTTGCCTGCCAGCACATGGCCAGTGCCTGTAGCTGCACTCAAAATGGCCACCAGCAACATGGCCTGTCCCTCCCCATGAACACCCTCAAAAATCGAAAAACACTGCAAAATCAGCACAATCCCATTCCATCCATGGCCTCCATGATGTTTAAATTCAAGACAACCCACAGAAAGACTAGGCCCATGCAAGACTCACTACCCCTGGGCATAAATAAAGGTGGAAAAGTAGGCAAAATGGTTGGAGGCCTAACAACAAAGCCTGCATTCAAAATGGCCACTTGCCTGCCAGCACATGGCCAGTGCCTGTAGCTGCACTCAAAATGGCCACCAGCCACATGGCCTGTCCCTCCCCATGAACACCCCCAAAAATCGAAAAACACTGCAAAATCAGCACAATCCCATTCCATCCATGGCCTCCATGATGTTTAAATTCAAGACAACCCACAGAAAGACTAGGCCCATGCAAGACTCACTACCCCTGGGCATAAATAAAGGTTGAAAAGTAGGCAAAATGGTTGGAGGCCTAACAACAAAGCCTGCCTTCAAAATGGCCACTTGCCTGCCAGCACATGGCCAGTGCCTGTAGCTGCACTCAAAATGGCCACCAGCCACATGGCCTGTCCCTCCCCATGAACACCCCCAAAAATCGAAAAACACTGCAAAATCAGCACAATCCCATTCCATCCATGCCCTCCATGATGTTTAAGTTCAAGACAGCCCACAGAAAGACTAGGCCCATGCTAGACTCAAATACCCCTGGTGAAAAGGCCACAAGTACAGGCCCAAAAAACGAAAATCACTGAAAAATCAGCACAATCCCATTCCATCCGTGCCCTCCATGATGTTTAAATTCAAGACAACCTACAGAAAGACTAGGCCCATGCTAGACTCAAAGACCCCTGGTGAAAAGGCCACAAGTACAGCCCCAAAAAACGAAAATCACTGAAAAATCAGCACAATCCCAATCCATCCATGGCCTCCATGATGTTGAAGTTCAAGACAACCCACAGAAAGACTCAGTCCACCCACCACTGAGTACCCCTGGGCAAAAGGCCCCAAAACAGCCCAAAAATCGAAAATTCCAAAATTTTAATTGCAGCAACTGTAATGCCCCAAACAAACTTACTTGTAAAATTTCTAATCCAACAGTGATCCAAAGAAAGTCAAAAAGGCCTCAAATCCAAATATCCAGCAGCATCCACAAAAAGTAATCCTTCCAGCTCCAGACCCAAATGAAAAGTGACTAGGAGATGGACAAAGCACTGGGAGGAGCCTGCTGAACAGGAACAGGAAGTTGAAGACTGTGGGGCACTTCCTTCCTCCCACCCCCCTGCCCCCCTCCCCAAAATGGACTCCTCGCTAAAAAAGTGCAGGCAAATGTCAAACTAAGGAGTTATTCAGATAAAAATCATCATTTCTAGAAGGTTTATGCTGCTTGCTGGTGGATTTCTTGTGCAGAATTGCAAATTTTATATTTTCGCTCGCCGCATCTGAAATCTCGCAATTGCGAAGTACCGCGAGACGTGATCTCGCCGTACTCGCGTTGACAAACCATCGCTGGCAAGCCGCGATGACGTAATCGCGCTCGCCAATTCCCGCGGGATCACACAGCAAGATCCAAAATGGTGCAGCACTCGCAAACTATCGAGAAAAACAACTCGGCAAACGATGATAAACGCCGCGCGCCGCAAAAATTGTATCACCAACGCCGCGCGCCGCCCAAAAAATCCGCTGCGTGCGAATTTGCGGATTTTGCGGGAAATTCGCAAATCTCGCGGATTGCGAATTTCCCAAAAATCCGCAAAATCCGCGAGCGTAACGGATTTTCCGCCCATGCTTAGTGTGTACTGAAAGAAATGTGTACTGGAAGTACCTATGCTTCAAGTACTAATGTCAATACTTAATAATACTTTGTTTGTTTAATAGACAGGACAATTATACTTTCCTGATAACTTGCATTGGTGTAAAAGGGATTTGGAAAAAAACGAAACTATTAATGGGTAACAAAATAAATCAGGCATCTTCCGCCTACTTTGGGAGTGTTGGAATGTGGAGATCCAGTGAAATACTGAGGTCATCTCCCTCAACATGCCATAAATTAAGCACTATGTTTACAGCTTTAGGCATGTCACTTACAAACCATCGACATCATGCGTTTAAGTCTAATTAGGTTAACTGAAGCCAACAGACCCTTCAACATTAAATGCATTAAAGTGCTTAGTGCGCAACTCCCCTGGCTAGGTTTGGTGGCTCCCCAGTGAGCCACGGCACACAGTTTGGGAACCACTGTCCCAAGGCACAGAGTCAGAAACAGAATCCCTGCAACATGACATCACCAACGATAGCCTGGTACTAATGTAACAGGTCTCTTTGGTATTACTTGTGTGTGCCAATGGTACCCTAACACCTACCACCGGAAACTCCTGTGGTGTTGAGGATATATTGTCCACAATATTTTTAGGAAGCACCACATTTTTTCTGTTAGTCGTTCAAGCATGAACCTTTCAAATGGATTTCTCATATTTGTGTTTGCACTTTGTTTCCATTACTGTTTTAATAGTGGCACAGCCACAACCTATACCAATTGCTAATAACTGCAGTCTTTGTACATGAAACTTTACCTGGCCGTGGCACTGGAGGCAGGGATTTTATCTTTGTGGTTGTAGACCACGATGGCTATCACTTAGAAGTATTTTACTCTTGAGTACATTTTCTGGCTGTTTATGCTAATTCAGGTACATTCCATGAATATACTTTTGCACCTGACTTCAACAATACAAAGCATATAGGATCTTGGAAATTCCACTTTCATATTGGGAACATCAAAATTGGTTCTGAGGCTCCCTTATACTTAAATACCCATGCGTCCCCCTTAGCAATGAAGGGGCCACTTGTTTAGAATTAGCTGATTATACACCATACCCTAATCTATAAGGTCTCAATGTTAATGAGCTACAACAATTGTACAATTAACTAGTTGTACTATATCGATTCTTAACTCAGTATGTTTCATACATCTTGTTGACTGTCAAATCAAAGGCCGGCCTGGCAAGGCAGGCTCATTAGCCTACTGTGCCAACCAAAAGTCCTGTATTTGTTCATTCAATATGAGCAAAATTCCCACAAAGAAATTTGATTGTGGATCACCAAGAAAATTGGTCAAATTGAAGCCATGTTTCCTCTTATGGGACCACAAGCCAAGCACAGAATATTGGCTATGTGCTTACCCTATGGGATGGTTCCCATAATAGGTGGCTGCACCACTTGGAGCACAGTCTATGGCACTGTCTATACAATAACACATGGTAGTCCGTCTATGGCAGGCCTGCCGGAGGTGTTAAAATAAATACAGAATGAACACGGGGCAGCTGCTACTCTGGATTTAATAATAAAGCTAATGGAAAACTATCCTGTACTGACTGTCTAACATTTCAGGCGAAGAGTGTTCTCTGGATATATGCCAGCAGCTCACACAGGTTGCACCGCTCAACTAGAATGCAAGCTACCTATAATTATTGCTGAAGTATATAATTCTATCGGATACAAAGATTTGGAAAGCAGACCTAGCAAACCTCAAGTTTGCAAACCTAGTGCTAACAAGGATACTGCCACGCTGACCTCGGAGTGTGTTAAAAAACGATGGGACAAAAACCCAAACTTAAAAACAAAGCTAAATCACAAAGGGGATCTTCACCTCCGGAGTCTTCTAACACATGCTACAAATTTGCATGATTGCAAACAAATAATAGAACCTGCTAGGTATCAGTTTTCTGGTACTTGTCCTTCTTCTTCCTTTTAGGACTCAACAGAGAAGCAATACAACGGAGGGCGTTATGACCGCAGACAGGAAGAGTACATGAAACCTAAGATGTTGCACAATGCTCGTCTGACGTGAAGCTGATGAAGGTGAAAAAACCTCCTCAATTTACAGCCCAATCAAAAAAAAATGAAAGTTGTGGCTATAACTGCGAAATATGCCACAAACGCTGAGAACTCTCCTATCGAACAGGACGTGGCTGGTGACTCTTCTCAACAGCATGGCAGAGGTCACTATAGTGTGCCAGAAGTTCCAGGAGTTTCTGGCAGCGACTGCAGCTTATAACTTTGCTACAATTGAATCTTCATGTAGATTATAATTTGGATAAACAAATTGAGGCTCATATACCTTGCACCATTAGAGTAATATTCTGGGAAAATGTCCCTTCATCATACATCATTCTCCTAGCAGATGGCAATTGGCCTCTGCATTTTGTCCAAACATCCCCACAGGGAGAAGATGTAGTACTCCCTCCATTTTCTGCACTTGCCCCTGATGAAGTCAAACAAGCTTGTTTCCGGTCCAGGGTAGACATGGCTTGGCAGTTTGGGCTGGACTGTTCCCATGAAGCACAGGGTCAGACTGATTTGCATATAGCCATGTCTGCACTGGGGTGGCAGAGTGGGCTAAAGAACGGTGATGGATTAAACCCAGATCTTTTGACTGGGTGTGAGGGTTTGATTGATTCAGATGCTCCGTCCATCACCACCCCCTTTTGTACCATCAAACAAGCCTATGCAGCAGAATGGGCTCTTAAACAGGCCCTGCTTTATATTGCAATAATGTAAATTTGGATAATGATTCCCGTTATAATATAAAACAGATAATGTCCAGCTCACAAGTGTAACCACAATATCCCATAACACGGGATGCAAAAAACCAATTTTCTCTTTTTGAAACAGGATTATTCATATTGCATAATCTTAGATTAGAGGCATTTAAACAGTCATACACGCACATATGCAATTCAAAATACAGTACACACTTATCAATGATATAGTCAGTAAAATATACAAAACAACTTTGGACATTTTGAATATTTTTTTCTCCCAAAATACTATGAATGAAAGCCGAGATTGGACTGCCTTCTCAACACTTAGCTTTTAGCCTCATTTTTCACGGCTCCCTTTGGGGTTTGGGGTTTAAGAACCGTCCTGAACTGTTAACTGTCTGCATAGTGTCAGTTCTACAAGAAATTGACCCTGACGCATTGTCCTACATCAGTGATATCTACTTAACTGATGATGAGTTAAACACACATTTGGGGAAGAGTGGATCCCATAATATTGGGATTCACTGAATGTGGCTACAAGTTCAACTATGAGAAAGATAATATAGCATTTCTAAGTATCCTATCTTTTGCTTACAAACAAACTCATGAAGGCAAGAGCCTGGCACAGCACTTCTTGAAGAAGTGTGGTCGGCTGCAGCCTCCAAATACTCTACGGAAACGGCAATTCTTATTATGGTCCCATAATTTTGACAGAACTTATATACCTGATTATGCACATTGCATTAATTCATTGTAAGAGTTAATTCATCCTGATTTTCCAGTTCTCATTGGACATCAGAACATACAGACATACTTAGATCATTACAATATGACTTACTTGCAATACCACACTTACATACACGTGTCCAAGCAGCAAACTTGTCATCCATATAATTTTCGGTGCAATTGGCTTTACTTATGTCACCTCTAACTCCATCAAGCCACAACTTAAATGTATATTACTAAACTGTAGATTGGCTGCAAAACATGCAGCTGATATAGTCAACCTCATCTTCATTCATGACCCTGAACTGCTAATTCTGACAGAAACATGGTTAAACGAATCAACCTCAACCATCCTTGACATATTGTTGCCCCCAAACTATAACATCATCAGACTAGACCGAACAGATAGACCTGTAGGAGGCATTGCCTACCTACATTGGTCCAACCTTTCAGTGAACCGCTTCCATTCACTGGTTCTATCTTCTTGTGAATGCGTGTGCCTAGAAATTAAAGAATAACAACAAACCAGTGTGTACATTGCACACTCTTTACCAAACCCCAGGAGAGGACCTCACCTTTATTGAGTATCTTATGGACATTGTTTCTACCAATAAAGGACAACAAAATACACAAAGATTCCTTGGAGACCTCAACCTCCATTGGAATGACCTCAATGACTCAGCAGTCCATTGCCTCACATCTTTCCCCTCCGACCTAGACCTCACCCAGATTTGTAGCACCCCAAAGCACGATAAAGGATCAATTCTAGACTTAATCATCTCCAAAGTGGAAGCCACCCAGCTGGAAACGATCCTTCCCTGTGATTGGTCTGACTATCACATCATCACTTTCCTCATCAATGGAGCAATAAAACCTTTCACTACAAACCCCAGAGACCCAAAATCTGGAAGAGAAATCTAAAAAATGTACATGCAGACCTAATCACAAATTCCTGTCCCAATGTCCTTCTGCCCCTGAAGGTCTAACGGATGTACAAGATCTGCCAGATCACTACTTCTGTTTCCTAAACAAGGTCCTAGATAAAAGTCGCTCCACTACAATGGAGAAGAACCTCTACAAAAGACTCCAAACCATGATACGGTGCTAGACGTAGCAAGGACAGAAGATCATTGAGATTAAGTGAAGGAATATGGAGGTCAACTCCTTCCTCAGGTCACCTCAAAATGTTAAGAACAACAAGCAACTCCTACTACAGAAATATTAGACAATCAAAGGCAATCTTTTTCAGTAATCAACAGGACCAAGCCAAAAACCATCCCCAAAAAATTATTTGAACTTATCAAATCACAATCGAAGGACATACCTCACAGTTCCAATCCAATTCAATTTCCCTACCCAATTGCAAAGAATTTGCCTCCTTCTTCATGCTGAAGACAGAAAACATAAAAGCGGACCTACTCAACGACTGCACGATGCACACCCCTTCTCCTCCCCCAGGATCCCTACTCACATGCTTCGAAGTTTAACCTAAAAAACAATGCTTCTTGGGCCTCCTTCACTTCATAAGTGAAGATGCGATAGCGAAAATGCTCACTTCCTTGAACCCATCCAACCATTTCATGGACCCTTCCCCCGCTAGCTATTTAAAAGACTTGATCCCTCTGTTACTGCCTATGTGGACTAAGATTATAAACACCTCTCTCCAGCAAGGAATCATCCAAACAACCTTAAATCTGGGCAGGTATCCCCCATCCTAAAAAAACAATGTCTAATCTGGCGTACCTAAATAACTATCGCCCAATATCAAACATTCTCACGTTGGCCAAACTACTAGAAAAATGTGTTCACAGACAGCTCAGCAGTAACATTGATCCTTTCAACCTGCTAGATCAACACCAATTCAGCTTTTGAACTGGGCACATCACTGAAACAGCTGTGACTCACATAATTGATGACGCTCTAAAAATTCTAGATCAAAATGAAGCCTCTCTGCTAATCTTGCTCGACCTATCCTCAGCTTTCGACACTGTCCAGAAAGACAACCTTATAAACCTCCCGAAGCACAGAATGGGGCTATCGGGGTCAGTCCTAAAATGGTTCGCCTCATTCCTGCATAATAGATCACAAAGATTCAAGACTAAGCAATCCTTATCTAATCCCGTCCTAGTCACTTGAGCAGTTCCACAAGGATTCTCTCTCTCCCCTACTCTCTTCAACTTATTCATGGAACCACTTATCAACATCTTCCGCTCCTCTAATGTTCAACATCATACATATGCCAATGATACACAAATCTACCTTAAAATCCACTCACCAGTAGACATTAAATCACTCAACGTAATGCTTAAAAAAAAACGGACCTGGCTAACTGAAAACCATATGAAACTAAACACCCTCATAACAGAATTCCTCCTTATCGCTCCCCCAAATAAATCGACTATCATCAGTGTCTGGCTCAAACACCTCTCAGCACTCACCTGCCAACCTCTTATCATTGACTTCGCTAAATCATTGGGAGTTACCCTAGACAAAAACTTTAACATGCAGAAACACATCAGCAGCACAAAAAAGAGCAACCTATCAAATGAATATCCTAAGAAAACTCAAACACTTCCTCCCCGCAAATGACCTTAAACTTGCAGTTCAAACTCTAGTACTCCCTAGAATAGAATATGGGAGTGCTACCCTTTGTGGGCTACCAAGATCGACGACGGCCCCCCTAAGAGCCTATATCTACATAGCTGCAAGACTCATTATTGACTCCAAAAGAAACTGCCATATCTCCCCAGACTTAAGAGCCCTCAATTGGTTACCTTGTTAGCTAAAGTTCAACTGAAATCGAATGCATGACACTTAAGGCTATTAGGTAAAAAAACAATAGGAAGCTTTCAATTAAGTCTGGAGTTAAGACATTCTAGGTATCATATAAACAGGTGTAACCACAAGATTAACCACTAATGACAACTGAGACAGTATCTATTTCTTATTATAAAAAGATTTTTTATTCAGTTATTAAATCTCTTTTTCTTGTTTTTTTTTCATTCTAAATCTATGATATAAATACATATATATTGAGAGAGAGGGGATAAACACATATAATATATACATGAAAAGAAAATATTCAATACAATACATATGAATAATGATAATATCTTTCTTCAAAACTTGACAGATTTGAGAATGGCTAGCGGTAGATGACAACTACGTGCGTTTCGGAACTTCTGCCTTCGTCAGGAAACCGTCTATTGCAAAAAACTGTAGAGAACACAGAACAATTACATTGTGGTTACACCTTCCTAATGAAAATAAATATATATATACCAAATACCAATTTTATGTGCGAATATATACAAACACACACTCAATACCTAGAATGTGGCAAAACCTCTCATCATTATATATAATTGAATGCAAAGGATGAAATCAAAGATGAACAATCGATGTATGTAAATTTACAGTGGAAATACACATATGAATATACATTCATGCGACTGATATCTGATGTAATAGAATACATTTTGGAATATTTTCTTTATTTCTTTTCTATAAACAAAATTGGCCACTTAATTATTGCGACTATAACTGTACAATAGAATATTTAAGGAGCTTAGTAGAACCAAAGATAAAAGAGCAAAATTTAGTAAAATCCTTAACATAATAAAATGATATTTAAACAGAATGATAGAATAGGTTGATAGATAAAGAGTATAAGGCCCAAACCAAAATTAAAAAAAGTATGTAGTATGAGGGATGTCGTATTAATTCCCCTTAAGGACTCTAGTATTACATGTGAAGATAGTTCTAAGAATGCTCTTTTCCCATTAAAGGGACGCCGTTGAAGATAAGGTGCAAGCCTTATTGGTTGCAACTTGATGTTTCAATGACCTAAGGTTCTCACCATTGGGTGAACCAATGGACTGGTGGTAAAGTGTATATCTATGTTGTGAGATATCAAAGTGCCAACCCGAGAGCTCCTATGATGGAAAGTTTTTTAGAGCTGAATCAAAAGGAGTTGTTACTTACTTCAGGCATTTATAATGCTGTGAGACCCTGGATAAACTACGATACAGTGTTGGTGGTTTCAGGAAGGAGCATAGTGTGCTCCTTATAATAATTAGAAATCTGAAAACAAAAATATAATCCTTACAATAGAGCATATTCTATGGTTTTTATATTTTCAAAAAAATATGAGTAGTGATAATGAGGCCAGCAACACATACTGTGTGCGTGTCACACGCTGTTATTACAGCTGACACAGTGGGTCCTGAAGAGAAATGGTATCTACCATAGTTGGCACAAATACTAGATAAGCCAAGGTGCCAAATTACTTCTATACATGATGCTGTACGATCGACCCAATAACTTGATGTATCGATAAAAAGAGGTATCATATACATATAGCATGAATGTTCATGACGCTATGCATCAAGTGATAACTAATTTAAAAAATAAGGGTGAAATGCTTACTTTTAACAGTCCACAAGAACGCTTATATACTATTCATTCTATGGATCTGCAGGACAAATTGGTTCTGAAGGAAAAAGGATGGAAACTTAATGTAATTGGCCGCAATTTACTCATAGAATCATTTTTTTGTCATTTAGGTACAATGTGCTACTTATAGGCTATTGTTTTAAAAAGAAACCCCTTTCCAAGGGGAAAATATGGACTACCAGAGGGATCGCAGCCTCAAATTTGGGGTGCTTCCATGCTGTGAAGATGATAGGGGATATGTTAGGTATGATAACTGACTCAATTGTTAAGGTTAAGGAATTCTGTAACCTCGATTTCCCTGTATGCGCTGCCCTCTTACCTGCTGACACATAAGGCTATTCACCACAATGGTCTGAGCTACCTGGCACAGAAACTGGTACTATCTTGTGGCAATAGATTCTCCAGAAGGGCCAATAACTTTCTACTAAAACCACAACGATTTTCTAAGAAGAAAACATACAATCGGGCCTTCTCGGGATTACCCCTAGGATTTTTAACGCTTTACCCCCTGAAACCAGATGGAATCCCTCCACTCTATCATTCAAAAAAGAAGTGAAAGCTATTCTCCTGTCCAAGTTCAAATGATCTATGTTTACATTTTGTCATTCTTTGTATGATGTGTTCGTATCTTAAATATTTTTAATTTCTGGTTATAATCCGAGGTTTATTTGCTATATCTGCTTGTAAAGCGCTCTGATACCCGCAAGGGTCTTGTCCGTGTTATTTAAAACCTTCAAAATTAATAAATAAATAAATAATGAAAGTGAGACAGAACCAATTGCATATAAATTGGATTTATATTCAAGTGTGGAAATGCTTTTTGCTTCCACTGAAAAAAATACAGACTGCAGTGCAAATGGCTATACTGAAAGAGCTGCGACTTGTACAATACAAACACATTATTGCTGTTACTCCCATTCCAGTCTTAGAGGCTGTCACACAAGTGAGCATTCATAACGCTGAAGCCCTCCATCCTAGATAGATACATTGGGCAACATTCTTGACAGTTGTTGATGTAGACTTCGTTTTTGACCCATCTTAACAGACACAAGTATTTCTTCAATCTGAGCATGTTTATCTCCTTCCCAGCAATATTTTGCCTCTTCAGCAGTTTAAATATTTTGTTTATACTGATGGTTCAGCCTAACCTGCTATAGGTGCTAAGCACCAATACTCAGAGGTGTGGGCCATTGTTCTTGCTGGGACATTGGGTGGAAAATTCCAACCACAAAAAAACTTGTGCACTGTTTTTAGGGGACTGCACTGTAAAGTTAACCGAACTAAAAGCCTTGTTATATGCACTACAACATACAGATCCTGAGTTACCCACACTTAGGGGTCGATTATGATTGCGGTGATTCTGCATCCTCCGGGCCGGTGGAAGCCACCGCCGGTCCGGAGGATGCGGAATCACCGCTGCAGACCTTCAAAACACCCACCGCCAGATTATGATGGTGGTGGGATCAGCGGCGGATGGCAGGTAGGTCCGCCGCTGATCCACGGGGTGTTGGCCGCAATTTAGGGGCGGTGTCTGCAAGACACCGCCAGCCAAATTACGATGGGTTTGAAAACATGCTTTTCCGCGGCGGATTTACCGCCGTGGAAAAGCATGTGGACAATAGCTTCTGGGGGCCCTTGCTGTCCCCCAGGGTGTCGGGGGTGGGGGGTGCACATGGGGGGTACCTATGGTACCCCCCTGCATTTACATGCACAAAGCGGCAGGAACCGCGCGGTGCCTGCAGCTTTGTGCATGTAAATACATATCATGCATTTTTAACCTTGCAGTGGGTACTGCTTCAAGCAGCACCAGCCGCAAGGTTAAAGATACGGGATGTGACGGCCAGGGTGGCGGTCACATCCTAATTGGTATGGAGCGACCGCCGCTGCCCCTGCGGACGGTCCCTCCACCTCGGGGGTGGCGGACAGACGCAGGTCCGTCCCCCATCCTAATAGGTGCCTTAGTGTGTGATTTATATCATGGTGCCAAATCTTTTAATGAGAAGTTGCATTATTGGCACCAGAATGGATTCAAAGACTCAAATAACACCAAAATATAGTATTAAATGCTTTGGGTGAACGTGGTGGACCTTAAAGATAGGTTGCCACTGAATTATGTCATTCATAAATTGGCTCATCGATGTGTGCGACCACACGCTGTAGGGAATTCATTGGCAGATGAAGCCGCCAAATCTGTAGTTGCAACTACAACAGTTGCTGCTGTTATTTGTTATCATACGAGAGTAGACAATTATATTTTGTCTGCACTTAATGCTACATGTGACAGGACCCTTTTGCTCAGGGGCGTTCTGACTAAATGTAAATGTAAATCCAGTACTTGTATAGTGCACGGATCACCCCCGAAGGGGTATATCGGCGCTGGGGGCCTGTTGGGAAGATTAAGCAAGCTATTGCCCTGAGTCGCATGGTGCTGGGCAGAACCCTGCTGCAGGAGCCAGAAATCGAACCGTGATCCCCATCTTCCAGCGTCAGTCGCCCTTTCCGCGGCGCCACACCTCTTCCCTTCACGTATCTTTTAAGTGAACAGAGCTTTCGCTTTGTTACAAATCCACAGATTAGTGATCCTTTGATTCCCATGATCGCAGGCTAGCAATAGTGATAGCTGCGCATTAAGGTGTTGCTTCTGCACATGCATTCACAATTGCATTACTACAGAAACATTATTGGTGGCATGGCTTTTACAAACAGGCCAAGAATTATGTCCTTTGTTATGACATTTATCAACAAATATAATCTTCCACTCTGGCTCGCCCATGGCAGACACAGCTGTTGATTTCTGAAAAAATTTCAGCTTCATTTATTTGGACCACTGTGGTCCTCTTATTCTGATGGAGCATTTAAATGTACCCTACTTGCAGTTGATTCTTTCTCCAGGTTCCTCTGTGTGCGGCCACAGTGTTCAGCTGACAATCACACTGCTAAGAAAGAGTTGCAAGCCATTATCAGAAAACATACATGCAATGCATTCCACTCAGAGCAGGGCTCTGCTTTCGCCTTACAAGCGTATAGGGATAGTATGGCTACCCTGGGTGTAGAAACATATTACTGTTCTCCATATGGGCCCGAGGGCAATTCCAATGTGGAGAGGATGACCTGTGACTTTAAGCAGTGGCTATCGGCTAGAGTAGTAAGTACAGGGCATAACTGGTTCCACCATCTATATGGGGTATAACAAGCACTTAATAATCTCCCTAAAAGATCTCTGGGTAGCTGGACCCCATAAGGCCATTTTTGGCTGTACATTCTAGGTCTTGATGGTCCAGACATTTTGGCAACAGCCACACCCTTTGATTTAAATGAATATTGTCCTGTCTTACAGGACTTACAAAACTTCCATGATGGCCAATCCCCTGAGCAGTTGAAGACATCTGACTGCAGGAATCAAAGAGCAGCCAGTCCCTTCTAGCTGGATTCCACAAGTTCCATCTCGTTTTAGAAAGGATTGCAGTAAAGAACAAGTTTGACCCATCAAACCGAGCACTGGTGCCAGTCCTTGCCATTTAAAGCACAGGAAATGTAGTAATGCTATTGCTTGCTGGCTCTAAAGACAATCATTTTGTCCTTGGTATTTCCCAAAACCTCTTGCTAGCGTACAGGAAATTTCCCTTCAGCTTGAGAGCTCCATTGAAGCCGTTTCTTCCAAGCTCGGGGAAGGGTGGCAGAGAATGAACTTCAGTTGATTCCAAATACCGCTACAAATTCCAGCCACATGACTGAAGTGAGTACTGTACACACTACTGTGTCTACTGCAGCTGATGTTTCTACTGATCCACCTCTCATGGGCTTTACTGGTTCTCTTACTGTACCTGTGGCTCCTGTTTTTCAATGAACTGCTTCTGGTTACTATGTGGGAACAGATGATTTTCCATTCAACTCTTTTGATTGTTTTTCCATTTTAGGCACTTTGCCTACACTGGTCTATTTTTAGGAGTGGGCAGGGCTTGCAGAGTTTCACTACATGGAATTCGGTGGAGTTGCGAAAAAAAACAGTGGAATCTCACTGAGTTCTGCTACACCCTCTCCCTAGAGCCCCCTGCACTGAGGCAGCTTGTACTGCGCACAAGGCACCCTTGCACTCAGGCCTGCTGCCCCGGGGCGGGCCATTAACTCATGAAAGCAGCGGCTCAGATTACAGGGAGTTCACTTGTGCATGGCATTTGTATGTTCTCAGGGCCGGCACAAATCTATATTTAGGGTGGAAAATCGGTGAATGAAGCAGCCTCGTTCAGCCCAGCCTTCTCTGCTCTCTACAATAAGTGCTCAGTGTATTTACACTTGGCAAATGTCAGAATGAAAGCTGCTGGATGAGAGCAAATGCTGAAAAGGTGCTTTTACAGGAAAGAAAAGTTAGGGGATGGAGGCCGACTTTCACAAAGTAACAAGAAAAGCACTGAAGTGTCTAAATCATTTTATATAGAGCGAACTCTCCCTCTCCAAAGTCCATACTGCTATAGGCCTCACACTGCTGCAATTTTCCTGTCCCCTCATAGTTAAAACTGATATAAGCTTCTCCTGAATTGTAGCATGTGTGTATTTCTTTCTACTAATGTTTAGTTTTTTAAAAACAGAAGAGAAACCTTTTTAGTATGCTTTATAAAAAGTCAGACAGTGCTGAATTGACATCATATGTGTCTTGTGTTATGGAAAAGAAAGGATGCCATGTTACGTTACCAGACCTGTTTTAAACTGCACTGCATTGCCATTAGTATCCCCTCGCAGCATTGTCTGTTATGGGTGAACCTTCACATCCATGTCTCGATGATCCATCACAGATCAGTTGATTCTGTCTCTCCTTCCTGTCTCTAATCCCCCCTGTTCCCGCCAGCTACTGAAGGGGCATGGCAGTTAAGCATGACATAAAGCGCTGCCTCCCCAGCCCTACCGACTGCCCTACCCTACTTACCCGAATCATCCTAATGATGTCCTTGCAATCTTCATGCATGGCGAGCTTGATGGTGTACTCCATGCTGCAGATGAGGCACCAGTGCCTATGACAGTCCAAATGGTGCCACTGCCAGCCCTTATGCACTCAGGATGCCCCTGAATCTCCGGCTTGAACAACTACAGCATAGGGGGCTGTCAGGCTGTACCGGGGGGGGGGGGGCATGAGGATTGACAAGCCAAAGTATCTACAATCCTCAGAGTGCCCCCCCATCCAGCGCTGCTCAGACCCTACTCAATGCCCGAACTTCAGAGGTTGAGTGTTTCAGGGACTCTAGGGCATTCAGAGACTTATTGTTTTGGTTCTGAGCTTTTCTTTCTCACCTGTCTGCTGATACATTTAGTACAGTCTGAGGCAGGCAGTGGTGAGGGCGGGAGCTGGTAAATTGAGGTGAGAGGAAGGTGCATTAGACATTTACCATAAACGGAGGACTGAACACAGGAGAGCTGGTGTTAAATCATGTGACACACAGGTTGTTTGATTGCAGATTTGTACTTCAAATGTTTGAGTTAATGTTAGAGCTTTACATAGCTTTGGCGACCTAGAGTGGGTCGGCGCTCGTGCTGACCTAGCAAACTTCACTACGCTATGTAGGAGGTTGAGTAGTTTGCCAAACTCCATGCTCCAAGTGGAGTGCGGAGCGGGGAAGTCTTTGCAAGCTCCACCAGCATAGTGGAGTTCACCACCCAACCCATGGCTGAAAAGCACGTATCTGGTACCTCCTTAAATATATGATTCTATAGCTCTTTCCTTGGTTTTCTTACCTTTGGATTGGATTTGTGACCGTTTTCTTTTTGCTGATAAATGGTCATTACCTTCCACAATGCTCTCCCACAGAACTGGTTGATGAGATGTTAACATCTCATTCATCTTCACACAAGCTAAAAAGAAACTTGTCCCATGTGAACATTTCAGCTATTCCAGTAACTGATGGAATAGTTTGGGATAAAGTGCCTTGTGAGATCTGTGGACCAATGGAAATGCTGCAGATTCCTTATGAATTTAGGGTCTCAAAACTGGAATACTATACTGTTTTTGAATCTGATGACCTGTATCTAAACTCTTCTAATTATGATGAAATGTTCTGTTACTATCATTATGGACAGCATTATTTACATTTAGCTAGTGTTAAATGTGCACTTTTTAATTAGACACAATGGAAACATTATCCTACCTCCCCACATGGGAGCTACATATCATAAAAGGGATAAATTCACCTATTTTCGTGATATGATGGATTAGACTTGAAATCTTTTTTTTTTTAAACTCGTCCCTACACCAGAAAAGAAATATATGTTTGCACAAACTAAGCTAATATATACAGATTTATTTGTCACACAATTAGCCATCAAAGGTTATGACTATTGGACCATTGACATGAAATCAATTTGGTTTACCAAATCTTGGCAAGTTAAGGGAACGGACACCATGTACCGAGCCTGCTTGATACCAGCACAAATGTTGTTTCTAAATGATACATTTCAACTGACTACTTGTCTAGGACTGGCAAAAATCAAAGACATGAATGCACTAAACATTCTTTTTGTTACCCGATTTGAGAATTTAACAAATGAAACTAAACAGCAGTTTAATACTATGTTATAGTATAGTACATTTCATTCCACACTTTTTGGTCCTGAGTGGTGGTAATTGTGGAAAGTGGACACAAATGGTTGTTATTTTCATTTTTGTATTCCACACCGAGGTTTAAGGCAAGCAGACCAGACCCTCGTTATTCCTGTTCTCAACACTCAGGTATTGTCAACACCTATTCGATAGGGAAATTGTGTCAACAATTGTTGAATCATTTCAAGCTGTCTGCAGTAAAACAACATCTATCTCTCCTTTCAGAAGACTTGGACCTAGCTGACATTCTATTGGGTTCTAAGACTCTATGCTCAAAAAGATTTATTTATGCCACATATTATAAATTTGAAAAATATCACAAGTGGAAACTATCATGTAGTTTGGTTGGATGTTTCAGGTCTTCAGAAGTGGCTGAGTGCCTTGCCTCTGAACCAGACACATAAACAATACTTTAGAGCTACGCAACTTACACAATGTTACATCTCGAGAAGTTAGAACACTTCCTATGCCCACTAGCAGAAACATGCTCCGCAGTGTGGTTGAAACACAGCATAATATCTTTGCCATTTTCAGCATTTCAGTTTACATCGTGTATGTAACAATTTCCAGTAGGTAGTTGTAAAGCCCTGAGGCAAGCATTATTTCAGAGTTATGTTTATTACCTACTCTTTCCAAGGTTAGTGGGCTACGAAAGATGGATTCTTTACTGTAAAGGAATGCAACTCTTCTGTTGGTCACTCACTTGACAGTAAACATGTTACCATTCACAGGGTATGAAATGCTTCAGTAGCAAATTTGATCTGTTATCTAAAAGAAAAACCAGTCTCTTCAATTCTCGCCCTCATGAATGTCTTTTCGAAAATAAGTTATTTAATGTTAAGCAACCAAGACTGTTGCACCATGAAGGTTGGATTCTCGTATATTTTTCCTGCCTTCCTGATAGTGACCTGCTGCAATTATTAGTTTTTTCTACCTATGCATACAGTCTCTGATACCGTATTGTGGCCTTCAATTCCAACTTTTGAACTGCAGGTTACAAGAACATCCAGTAAAATACAGTCCATGTTTAACACCAATCTTCCAATACACTTCGGTGATCTTGTGCCACAAATATTTAATGCCTGCAATACTGAGGGTGTGGCACACTTTTTTAAAACAATCAGGACAGTCTTATCAGTACCTTCCAGAAGATGTTTGGAGTTATACCAGCATATTGTTGTGAACGTATCTAGGACTCTAATTAAATATTCCCGATTTATGCCCTTATGTGGTCATAACAAATCATATCCTTATGAAGGCATAAGAATCATATCCATATTTAGTCATAGCCAATGCAGTCCAAATACGGCAAGGCTACTTCCCTAGACTCCTAGAAAGTACAACGCGTTCTTTAAACAAACCAAACCTCCAGCAGCCCGGGAATTCCCCCTGCTTCTGTTTTGATTTATCCTAGAACTCCTGAGAGTCCTGAAATAACTGCCAGTTCTTATTGACAGTTCTTAGTGACGTCTTATGTCCAACCTTACGTCAAACACGGCACCTTCTAGGTATAAATATACCAGCATTTGCCTTAAGCAAACACAAAGTGGTTTGGAGCAGAGCGGCTATCTACTTACCTAAAGCCCAGCTGATGTGAGTGCCGAAGGAAGCCGACCCTCCCATTTAATGCACTGAGAGAGACGCTGTCTTTTCTCCTGCCGAGAAATCCAGCTCCAGTGTTTCCAGTCACCCTTGCGGGTTGCTGGGAGATTGAGTCCTGAGAAAGAGATACAAGACCTCCTTCATTCTATAATCAAGGTACGGAGCTGATTAGATCCTTGGAGAATTCTTGATTCAGATTCTTGGCAAAACTAACTTAACTTAAACTGCAGCTCACTTACTCCTTCCCCCGTACTAGGCTTAGGTTAGGTACACTGGGGTAGGCGTATTTTAGAAGCACCAGTTGAGTAAGTTTAGTCAACTTTTATCATTGTATGTAACTGAATATATTTTATCCGTTTTAAGTATCATATGGCTCAGAAACCATATAAATGCCTTTACTGTATTATTTCATAATACTCCTTTTACTGTACGCACTTTACTTTATGATAAGTATTGCAATTGTGGCAATTCATTTCTCTTTTATGAGAAAGAAGACTGCTCAATAAATAACAATTTTTATTGAAAACGCCCGTCTCTCTATTTCTCTGCACTCTGGTGAAACTAAGCATGCACAATTGACTGAGTGAAATAGCTATCTATTGTTTTCACACTTGATATATACTCCTTATTCTGGAGGGAGCAAAGTTGTCATGTTTATGCGGTTGTCAGAAACTAATCCCTTCTTGTCTAATCAGGAAAGTTAACTCCTTCCTGTTCATTCGATAAAGTTTCTAGTGACCTCTGAGCTAGCTGGCATTCATAATTAAGTCTAACATATTCAGCAGAGAGCTAGTCGACCTCAGTCCTACGTCTAAACTACCGTTTAAGTTATTCCAATGCGCAAAGCCTATTGGGAATATAGGAACTACACTACAATTTATTCATTCATTATTTTCCTGTGTGTTTGAGGGCATGCCCTTGCTCTTTTTCCTCATTTGCTGCATCTTGGTTCTCTTTTTGTTACTCCGCAATGGATATTCTGTTTCGAAGCCCATTGGTACTGGAAATACTCCCGGTCCAGCTGTTCCATGAGCACATAATATGACTGTTAGTAGTCAGTGCTATTTTGAGAGTAAAGTGCTAAAAGGAGGTACTTGATTGCCTCGGCAATACAGCACCCCAGGACAGCAGTGGTTAGAGACCCCATTTGTTACAACTGGGGCCGAGTGCCCACTGCCTTTTTTAGGACCATCCATCTCAAATTCCTGACACATTTTACCTATGTCACCACATCATGTCAGATGTCAACCAACTGCCTATAAAACACTAATAGTTAAATCAGCATATATTTTGATAAAAAATGTAGGAAACAATACAAACTAGAGGCGTTGGGCTTGCCTTGGAATAACAGTACCAGATCAACCCAAATTGCTGCAGGCTTTAATGCATCATCCTTGAAATCCCATATAAACTTATATAAACATAAAAAACACAGGTCTTTGAAGGAAAAAGTGAAAATGAATAATATTGTGAAACATAGTGCTGAAATATGTCCTCAGCAACTAAAAATTTATTTGTGGTGCTGTCAATTTATGTCTTGTTCACACACTGACAACATTTTATAGCATCCTGGGCTAATAAAAGATTGATCATCTATCACTCAACTGAGCAGTGAGAGCACACAGCATAATTACAGAGACAGAACAATCTACTTCAACACCTTTCCATAATTGCCAAAGCACCAGTACACCTTCCTTTTCTCAATCTCTTATAGGATCCTCTCTGTATCAGGACTCTACCACTCAGAAAGCAACCAGTTGTGGAACCTAACAAGCTGGATAGGGTGGTATCCCCAGGTGGAATACCACTACATACAATAGAAAATAAATCTTCCTAGTATCCGTTCCTGCACCTAGTTTACCGACTGGAATATACATTTGTGAAATTGCTTTAGGCTTGGGTTACAAGTGCAGCCCAGTTTATCAAGGTCATGTAGTGCTCTTCCCCGCCATGTCATATCCTCTTCTTCCAACTGCAACCTATCCCACCACTTTCAATGCACCACCCCACACTCATATTTAAACCTGATTGGATCAGGTGGTAAATTGGAATCTTAATTGCCATGGAACTGGGAATTTAGCATGGTATTTCACTCAGAAAAAACCCATCTGCACATTTATTTACAATTCCCAGGGGAATGGAATTTTTTATTTTTTTATTTTAATTTTTTTTATTGAGAGTTCATAGACATAAATATACGATACACGTCTCATAAAATTCCAGCTATATAAAATGCAAAAAGGTTATCAAAGACCCCTTATTTACATAGCGAACTAGAGGTACTCCATAGTGCATTCACAGTTCCTATGATCAAGGAACAAAAAAACAAAAAAACAAAAAAAACAAAAAATAAAAACAATAAAATCCCTTAAAGTGCAATGTGCTACATCAAAATTCAAGATCTTATTTAGATAAAAAACAGTAGAAACCCCACAAGAACTCAAATTCAGACACAGTAATATGATTGCTATTCCTCTTGATGGAGGGATAAAGTGCAAGGAAAAAAGGTGTTGAATTGATCTAATTAAATTGCAAAAAGTGCTTAATCAAATACTTAAATTTCTAAGAACATCCTAGACCCACCGGCAGTTGTAATCCAGATCTTGACTTTAATAAAGTACAGAGGAACACCAAATGGTCTAGGATTTAAACACGCTCCAATTCTTCTCATATTTTCTCACTGCTCCTGATCTTAATGCATATTTCTTTTCCATCCCTTGTATTTTAGATAGTTTTAATCTCCATGCATTAAAAGTAGGTACTTTATCTGTTTTCCACCGTTGCAGGATTAGGGATCTTGCTACTAGGGCTGCAATAACTAAACTTTCATTGTGTAAAGAGGCAACAGAGGAGCAACCTAGAACTCATTAAATGAGATTTGGGGATCTATTGTATTTCTGAGATATTTCTCAATCTCCTCCCATAAATTCCGTATTTTGGGACATTCTCATACAACGTGTTTCCAGTTGCCCTTCTCCTCACATCAGAAGCACTTATCTTCTACTTGGGGGTATATATTATGGAGAAAAGAGGGTGTTCTATAAATCAGCCATTTTGAATAAAATTGCATTCATTTAAAATTTGCTCCTCTGAATATAACTGCATTATATTTATTTAATTTATCCCAGGTTGATTTGCTAATCTCTATGCCTTCTCTTTTCCTCCATCTATCCCTGATCTTTTCATACAACAGAGAAAATGTGTTCTCATTAAGATTTTTATGCAAGTAGTGACCTTCACTTATATAAGTTTTATACAATAATTTACCCATCTCTAACTTTGCCAGTGTAGCATTTAGTCTAATAAAAGACCATTTAAAATTGTATTAGAGTGTTGAAGCCCCATTTCGATCTCTTCCCATGTTTTCCAACTATTCCCCTCAATAAAATTCTGAGTCTTATCATATCCATTTTCTTTCCAAAATCTCAATGTATTTTTGTCCAAGATACCCATTTCTCCTTTATACATATTCACTAGTTTGGTTGAGCTGTTAATTCTTAGGATATCATAATATTTCAGGAGCTGGGCTTTTTGTTTGAATAGCCATTGTAGGTTCTTATATCCTACTTTCTTAGGGTACTTGGTCACTCTTGCTGGGTCGAGAATGTTAAGTTCCCTTAAGATCTTTTTAATAAAAAAATGATCTGCTTCTTGAGTGTCTGAAAATAAGAAACCTAAAACTGTGATGTGCAAATGTTGCATAGTAGTAGTCTCTGATATTTGTAACCGGAGAGTTTAAAGTGCTAAGTGCCAGCCTTGGTGTCTTGTTTGCCCACAGAATAGAAGAGAACATACCATCTATCTGCTTACAAAAAGAGGCCTGTATTGCACATGGAGCTGCACTAAAAAGGAAGTTAAAATGTGGAAGAGTGGACATTCGAATTAGAGCAGCACATCCATTATTGACAGTGGGAGTTGATTCCATCATGTTAGCTGGGAGCCCACCCTTTTCAATAGTGGGATATGATTTAATAAATGGAGATCTTCCACTTTTTCTGTTATATAAATTCATAGATATCTCTTGGGGCGGGTATTGTAGGTCAGCCTAAACTCAGTTAATAAAGTGTCTACAGTACAATTACATAATATAATTTCTGTTTTAGTTTTATTTATTTTATATCCACCAATTTTTCGGAAGTCCAAGAATACTTTCATAATTTCTGACTTACTGGCTATCTTTGTATTAAAAAATAGGACAATATCATCGGCATAAAGTTTTATTTTAGTCATCCCTATGACTGGTACCGTATGAGCTCTTTTCTCCCTAATTGCAATTGCCAGTGGCTCAATAAATAAAGCAAATAAAATCGGGGAAAGGGTACAGCCTTGCCGAGTGCCTCTGTTTATTTGACCAGTCCCTACGTTTCCTAATCTAATTAAAATATGCGCCTGAGAGTTTCTATAAAGTTGCTTTAATAAAAATAAAAATTTATTCGGAAAGTCGAATCTCTACAGGATTGCAAAGAGACAGTTCCACAAGGCAAGATCGAAAGCCTTTTCATCCTCTAAAATCCAGATCTGTGCCTCTACTTTATTAACACTAAAAAAATCCAAGTCTTCCAATAAGAAGTTTGTATTAGTGTGGAGCTGTCTCCCTGCTATAAAACCACACTGGAGTCAAGCTAGCCGGGCTGATGAGAGGTGTTACCTCGAAACCGGTCCGGTCCTCGGATGCTTGATTCCGTTCTGGGAAGGACATGGCTTTTGTAGTTCGGACTGGACTGTTCCCATGGGGCAACAGGGTCAGAGCTGATTTGCATATTGCCATTGTCTAACCCAGGGTGGTGTGGAGTGCAAAAAAACGATGGATTTGGGCCCAGATCTTTTGACTGGGGGAGTGTGTGACATTGATCCACATTCGGTCCATCACTTGTTGTTTTTGCAGTTGCCGCCCTAAGTGCGCTGGGGATGCCCAGACGTGGGTCCCAGGCACTCCACACCACTTGGAGTCAAGCTAGCCGGGCTGATGAGAGATGTTACCTCGAAACCGGTCCGGTCCTCGGATGCTTGATTCCGTTCTGGGAAGGACATGGCTTTTGTAGTTCGGACTGGACTGTTCCCATGGGGCAACAGGGTCAGAGCTGATTTGCATATTGCCATTGTCTAACCCAGGGTGGTGTGGAGTGCAAAAAAACGATGGATTTGGGCCCAGATCTTTTGACTGGGGGAGTGTGTGACATTGATCCACATTCGGTCCATCACTTGTTGTTTTTGCAGTTGCCGCCCTAAGTGCGCTGGGGATGCCCAGACGTGGGTCCCAGGCACTCCACACCACTTGGAGTCAAGCTAGCCGGGCTGATGAGAGGTGTTACCTCGAAACCGGTCCGGTCCTCGGATGCTTGATTCCGTTCTGGGAAGGACATGGCTTTTGTAGTTCGGACTGGACTGTTCCCATGGGGCAACAGGGTCAGAGCTGATTTGCATATTGCCATTGTCTAACGCAGGGTGGTGTGGAGTCCAAAAAAACGATGGATTTGGGCCCAGATCTTTTGACTGGGGGAGTGTGTGACATTGATCCACATTCGGTCCATCACTTGTTGTTTTTGCAGTTGCCGCCCTAAGTGCGCTGGGGATGCCCAGACGTGGGTCCCAGGCACTCCACACCACTTGGAGTCAAGCTAGCCGGGCTGATGAGAGGTGTTACCTCGAAACCGGTCCGGTCCTCGGATGCTTGATTCCGTTCTGGGAAGGACATGGCTTTTGTAGTTCAGACTGGACTGTTCCCATGGGGCAACAGGGTCAGAGCTGATTTGCATATTGCCATTGTCTAACCCAGGGTGGTGTGGAGTGCAAAAAAACGATGGATTTGGGCCCAGATCTTTTGACTGGGGGAGTGTGCGACATTGATCCACATTCGGTCCATCACTTGTTGTTTTTGCAGTTGCCGCCCTAAGTGCGCTGGGGATGCCCAGACGTGGGTCCCAGGCACTCCACACCACTTGGAGTCAAGCTAGCCGGGCTGATGAGAGGTGTTACCTCGAAACTGGTCCGGTCCTCAGATGCTTGATTCCGTTCTGGGAAGGACATGGCTTTTGTAGTTCGGACTGGACTGTTCCCATGGGGCAACAGGGTCAGAGCTGATTTGCATATTGCCATTGTCTAACCCAGGGTGGTGTGGTGTGCAAAAAAACGATGGATTTGGGCCCAGATCTTTTGACTGGGGGAGTGTGTGACATTGATCCACATTCGGTCCATCACTTGTTGTTTTTGCAGTTGCCGCCCTAAGTGCGCTGGGGATGCCCAGACGTGGGTCCCAGGCACTCCACACCACTTGGAGTCAAGCTAGCCCGGCTGATGAGAGGTGTTACCTCGAAACCGCTCCGGTCCTCGGATGCTTGATTCCGTTCTGGGAAGGACATGGCTTTTGTAGTTCGGACTGGACTGTTCCCATGGGGCAACAGGGTCAGAGCTGATTTGCATATTGCCATTGTCTAACCCAGGGTGGTGTGGAGTGCAAAAAAAACGATGGATTTGGGCCCAGATCTTTTGACTGGGGGAGTGTGTGACATTGATCCAAATTCGGTCCATCACTTGTTGTTTTTGCAGTTGCCGCCCTAAGTATGCTGGGGATGCCCAGACGTGGGTCCCAGGCACTCCACACCACTTGGAGTCAAGCTAGCCGGGCTGATGAGAGGTGTTACCTCGAAACCGGTCCGGTCCTCGGATGCTTGATTCCGTTCTGGGAAGGACATGGCTTTTGTAGTTCGGACTGGACTGTTCCCATGGGGCAACAGGGTCAGAGCTGATTTGCATATTGCCATTGTCTGACCCAGGGTGGTGTGGAGTGCAAAAAACACGATGGATTTGGGCCCAGATCTTTTGACTGGGGGAGTGTGTGACATTGATCCACATTCGGTCCATCACTTGTTGTTTTTGCAGTTGCCGCCCTAAGTGCGCTGGGGATGCCCAGACGTGGGTCCCAGGCACTCCACACCACTTGGAGTCAAGCTAGCCGGGCTGATGAGAGGTGTTACCTCGAAACCGGTCCGGTCCTCGGATGCTTGATTCCGTTCTGGGAAGGACATGGCTTTTGTAGTTCGGACTGGACTGTTCCCATGGGGCAACAGGGTCAGAGTTGATTTGCATATTGCCATTGTCTAACCCAGGGTGGTGTGGAGTGCAAAAAAACAATGGATTTGGGCCCAGATCTTTTGACTGGGGGAGTGTGTGACATTGATCCACATTCGGTCCATCACTTGTTGTTTTTGCAGTTGCCGCCCTAAGTGCGCTGGGGATGCCCAGACGTGGGTCCCAGGCACTCCACACCACTTGGAGTCAAGCTAGCCGGGCTGATGAGAGGTGTTACCTCGAAACCGGTCCGGTCCTCGGATGCTTGATTCCGTTCTGGGAAGGACATGGCTTTTGTAGTTCGGACTGGACTGTTCCCATGGGGCAACAGGGTCAGAGCTGATTTGCATATTGCCATTGTCTAACCCAGGGTGGTGTGGAGTGCAAAAAAACGATGGATTTGGGCCCAGATCTTTTGACTGGGGGAGTGTGTGACATTGATCCACATTCGGTCCATCACTTGTTGTTTTTGCAGTTGCCGCCCTAAGTGCGCTGGGGATGCCCAGACGTGGGTCCCAGGCACTCCACACCACTTGGAGTCAAGCTAGCCGGGCTGATGAGAGGTGTTACCTCGAAACCGGTCCGGTCCTCGGATGCTTGATTCCGTTCTGGGAAGGACATGGCTTTTGTAGTTCGGACTGGACTGTTCCCATGGGGCAACAGGGTCAGAGCTGATTTGCATATTGCCATTGTCTAACCCAGGGTGGTGTGGAGTGCAAAAAAACAATGGATTTGGGCCCAGATCTTTTGACTGGGGGAGTGTGTGACATTGATCCACATTCGGTCCATCACTTGTTGTTTTTGCAGTTGCCGCCCTAAGTGCGCTGGGGATGCCCAGACGTGGGTCCCAGGCACTCCACACCACTTGGAGTCAAGCTAGCCGGACTGATGAGAGGTGTTACCTCGAAACCGGTCCGGTCCTCGGATGCTTGATTCCGTTCTGGGAAGGACATGGCTTTTGTAGTTCGGACTGGACTGTTCCCATGGGGCAACAGGGTCAGAGCTGATTTGCATATTGCCATTGTCTAACCCAGGGTGGTGTGGAGTGCAAAAAAACGATGGATTTGGGCCCAGATCTTTTGACTGGGGGAGTGTGTGACATTGATCCACATTCGGTCCATCACTTGTTGTTTTTGCAGTTGCCGCCCTAAGTGCGCTGGGGATGCCCAGACGTGGGTCCCAGGCACTCCACACCACTTGGAGTCAAGCTAGCCGGGCTGATGAGAGGTGTTACCTCGAAACCGGTCCGGTCCTCAGATGCTTGATTCCGTTCTGGGAAGGACATGGCTTTTGTAGTTCAGACTGGACTGTTCCCATGGGGCAACAGGGTCAGAGCTGATTTGCATATTGCCATTGTCTGACCCAGGGTGGTGTGGAGTGCAAAAAAACGATGGATTTGGGCCCAGATCTTTTGACTGGGGGAGTGTGTGACATTGATCCACATTCGGTCCATCACTTGTTGTTTTTGTAGTTGCCGCCCTAAGTGCGCTGGGGATGCCCAGACGTGGGTCCCAGGCACTCCACACCACTTGGAGTCAAGCTAGCCGGGCTGATGAGAGGTGTTACCTCAAAACCGGTCCGGTCCTCGGATGCTTGATTCCGTTCTGGGAAGGACATGGCTTTTGTAGTTCGGACTGGACTGTTCCCATGGGGCAACAGGGTCAGAGCTGATTTGCATATTGCCATTGTCTAACCCAGGGTGGTGTGGTGTGCAAAAAAACGATGGATTTGGGCCCAGATCTTTTGACTGGGGGAGTGTGTGACATTGATCCACATTCGGTCCATCACTTGTTGTTTTTGCAGTTGCCGCCCTAAGTGCGCTGGGGATGCCCAGACGTGGGTCCCAGGCACTCCACACCACTTGGAGTCAAGCTAGCCGGGCTGATGAGAGGTGTTATCTCGACACCGGTCCGGTCCTCGGATGCTTGATTCCGTTCTGGGAAGGACATGGCTTTTGTAGTTCGGACTGGACTGTTCCCATGGGGCAACAGGGTCAGAGCTGATTTGCATATTGCCATTGTCTAACCCAGGGTGGTGTGGAGTGCAAAACAACGATGGATTTGGGCCCAGATCTTTTGACTGGGGGAGTATGTGACATTGATCCACATTCGGTCCATCACTTGTTGTTTTTGCAGTTGCCGCCCTAAGTGCGCTGGGGATGCCCAGACGTGGGTCCCAGGCACTCCACACCACTTGGAGTCAAGCTAGCCAGGCTGATGAGAGGTGTTACCTCGAAACTGGTCCGGTCCTCAGATGCTTGATTCCGTTCTGGGAAGGACATGGCTTTTGTAGTTCGGACTGGACTGTTCCCATGGGGCAACAGGGTCAGAGCTGATTTGCATATTGCCATTGTCTAACCCAGGGTGGTGTGGTGTGCAAAAAAACGATGGATTTGGGCCCAGATCTTTTGACTGGGGGAGTGTGTGACATTGATCCACATTCGGTCCATCACTTGTTGTTTTTGCAGTTGCCGCCCTAAGTGCGCTGGGGATCTCCAGACGTGGGTCCCAGGCACTCCACACCACTTGGAGTCAAGCTAGCCGGGCTGATGAGAGGTGTTACCTCGAAACCGCTCCGGTCCTCGGATGCTTGATTCCGTTCTGGGAAGGACATGGCTTTTGTAGTTCGGACTGGACTGTTCCCATGGGGCAACAGGGTCAGAGTTGATTTGCATATTGCCATTGTCTAACCCAGGGTGGTGTGGAGTGCAAAAAAACGATGGATTTGGGCCCAGATCTTTTGACTGGGGGAGTGTGTGACATTGATCCACATTCGGTCCATCACTTGTTGTTTTTGCAGTTGCCGCCCTAAGTGCGCTGGGGATGCCCAGACGTGGGTCCCAGGCACTCCACACCACTTGGAGTCAAGCTAGCCGGGCTGATGAGAGGTGTTACCTCGAAACCGGTCCGGTCCTCGGATGCTTGATTCCGTTCTGGGAAGGACATGGCTTTCGTAGTTCGGACTGGACTGTTCCCATGGGGCAACAGGGTCAGAGCTGATTTGCATATTGCCATTGTCTGACCCAGGGTGGTGTGGAGTGCAAAAAAACGATGGATTTGGGCCCAGATCTTTTGACTGGGGGAGTGTGTGACATTGATCCACATTCAGTCCATCACTTGTTGTTTTTGCAGTTGCCGCCCTAAGTGCGCTGGGGATGCCCAGACGTGGGTCCCAGGCACTCCACACCACTTGGAGTCAAGCTAGCCGGGCTGATGAGAGGTGTTACCTCGAAACCGCTCCGGTCCTCGGATGCTTGATTCCGTTCTGGGAAGGACATGGCTTTTGTAGTTCGGACTGGACTGTTCCCATGGGGCAACAGGGTCAGAGTTGATTTGCATATTGCCATTGTCTAACCCAGGGTGGTGTGGAGTGCAAAAAAACGATGGATTTGGGCCCAGATCTTTTGACTGGGGGAGTGTGTGACATTGATCCACATTCGGTCCATCACTTGTTGTTTTTGCAGTTGCCGCCCTAAGTGCGCTGGGTATGCCCAGACGTGGGTCCCAGGCACTCCACACCACTTGGAGTCAAGCTAGCCGGGCTGATGAGAGGTGTTACCTCGAAACCGGTCCGGTCCTCGGATGCTTGATTCCGTTCTGGGAAGGACATGGCTTTTGAAGTTTGGACTGGACTGTTCCCATGGGGCAACAGGGTCAGAGCTGATTTGCATATTGCCATTGTCTAACCCAGGGCGGTGTGGAGTGCAAAAAAACGATGGATTTGGGCCCAGATCTTTTGACTGGGGGAGTGTGTGACATTGATCCACATTCGGTCCATCACTTGTTGTTTTTGCAGTTGCCGCCCTAAGTGCGCTGGGGATGCCCAGACGTGGGTCCCAGGCACTCCACACCACTTGGAGTCAAGCTAGCCGGGCTGATGAGAGGTGTTACCTCGAAACTGGTCCGGTCCTCGGATGCTTGATTCCGTTCTGGGAAGGACATGGCTTTTGTAGTTCGGACTGGACTGTTCCCATGGGGCAACAGGGTCAGAGCTGATTTGCATATTGCCATTGTCTAACCCAGGGTGGTGTGGAGTGCAAAAAAACGATGGATTTGGGCCCAGATCTTTTGACTGGGGGAGTGTGTGACATTGATCCACATTCGGTCCATCACTTGTTGTTTTTGCAGTTGCCGCCCTAAGTGCGCTGGGGATGCCCAGACGTGGGTCCCAGGCACTCCACACCACTTGGAGTCAAGCTAGCCGGGCTGATGAGAGGTGTTACCTCGAAACCGGTCCGGTCCTCGTATGCTTGATTCCGTTCTGGGAAGGACATGGCTTTTGTAGTTCGGACTGGACTGTTCCCATGGGGCAACAGGGTCAGAGCTGATTTGCATATTGCCATTGTCTAACCCAGGGTGGTGTGGAGTGCAAAAAAACGATGGATTTGGGCCCAGATCTTTTGACTGGGGGAGTGTGTGACATTGATCCACATTCGGTCCATCACTTGTTGTTTTTGCAGTTGCCGCCCTAAGTGCGCTGGGGATACCCAGACGTGGGTCCCAGGCACTCCACACCACTTGGAGTCAAGCTATCCGGGCTGATGAGAGGTGTTACCTCGAAACCGGTCCGGTCCTCGGATGCTTGATTCCGTTCTGGGAAGGACATGGCTTTCGTAGTTCGGACTGGACTGTTCCCATGGGGCAACAGGGTCAGAGCTGATTTGCATATTGCCATTGTCTGACCCAGGGTGGTGTGGAGTGCAAAAAAACGATGGATTTGGGCCCAGATCTTTTGACTGGGGGAGTGTGTGACATTGATCCACATTCAGTCCATCACTTGTTGTTTTTGCAGTTGCCGCCCTAAGTGCGCTGGGGATGCCCAGACGTGGGTCCCAGGCACTCCACACCACTTGGAGTCAAGCTAGCCGGGCTGATGAGAGGTGTTACCTCAAAACCGGTCCGGTCCTCAGATGCTTGATTCCGTTCTGGGAAGGACATGGCTTTTGTAGTTCGGACTGGACAGTTCCCATGGGGCAACAGGGTCAGAGCTGATTTGCATATTGCCATTGTCTAACCCAGGGTGGTGTGGAGTGCAAAAAAACGATGGATTTGGGCCCAGATCTTTTGACTGGGGGAGTGTGTGACATTGATCCACATTCGGTCCATCACTTGTTGTTTTTGCAATAAAACCACACTGGTCTGCCCCAGTGAGTGATCCTACCATCTTATTTAATCTATTTGCAAGCAGTTTGGTGAAAGTTTTTGTTGTAATCAGCTTATACTAAAATGTTTACTTATAGTGGTACTTGGGAGATGTTGTAACCTGCCCATACCTTCATGTATAATTACAGTGGTACATTCCTTTCCCCCCCCCGTCCCCTTCCTGATGGTATGTTCCATGGGAGTCTGCTGTAGAATGTTGACAGCCACCCGGCAGTCTCGGAGAGTGGTGACAGAATAAAGTTAAGTTCTTACCTTCTGCTGCATCAAGAGTTTTCTTTAAAACACTGTCGACGAGGCGAAGAACCTGGCGCAGGGGGCCTTGCTGTCACCCCCCTTTCAGTGCTCTCTCCATCCAGTGAACTTGTGCGATGGTGGTGATCGTGGAGTGAATTATGTGAAGATTCCCTCGAGGAGAGAAGTGATCTACAAGTGCCCAGTCCTGAGTGGAAGTACATTGATGAGACTACTGCAGGTGTTTCCAAGTGAAGGACACAGTGCCTGACTTCTGTGGGCCAGGAGTCTTTGGAGACGTGAGTGTATCTGGTGCTGGTTGATTTTCGCAAGAATCGTCATGTTCACTGTGCCCACTAGTTTAACATTCAGGCTGTCTGACTGCAAGTGCTGAATTTGTCTTACACTGCCAGATTCCATGTAGGAGACGTTTACGAGGAGTTGCTGGGTGAGTTGTCTCCTCTGCCAGTTCTATAGGCGGTTATGTGCTGTAATGCACTGCTGACTCTCATTCACCTGGGCAATACGCGAAGGAAGTGGCAATTCTGCGCCATAAAGGTACTTTTCTCCTGTTCTGGAAGAAGGTTGGTGTCAGGAAGGTGCTCTGTTGAAGTTCATTCTCTTCAGGTGACAGAGGGAGGCAGTGGTAAAATGTTCGTCTCTGAGGTTTTTCCCTCATGCGAATGTAGGCAGCAGTGGCGCCCTCCATCCTGTGTTTCCATTATAGTTTGAGCTGACACCGTCCATGCAGTTGTAACTTGTTCCCATTCTGCGCAGCTGCAGCCTTCCAGGGTACTTCATCCTGTCAGCCGATGAAATGTTTGAGCAAGCGCAGTGAGGAGACACCCTTTCTCTGTCAGTTTTGGGGTATTCCTTGTTTCCATCGGACCTGCGCTGTCAGCGGAAGCTGCGCTGAGGCAAGCGCTGTTCAGAGACACTTTCCCTCAGGAGCTCCAGTCAGTTTCTTCCTGAGCACAGCACTTCAGTTTCCCGGCGCACCAGCAGCAACAGAACCGTCCCGGTCATTAGTCATTTCTTCCTTTCCAACTCCACAGTGTCTATTACTTTCTGCTGAATTTTTTCAGTCATCGTGTGTGTCCTCAGCGGTGATACACACACCAAGGTTCTGCAAATCATAGTTTCTTCGATACTGAGACACAGAAAAGTACCTAACTCTAACTACGCTTTTCCATGGACGCGAGTTTGTGAAGATCTACAAGTACGGGGGCAGCTCTTCAATCCTCAAGTGTTCCTGTCAGCAGAACAGCGCTCGTCATTTCTCTTCTGTGCACTCCTCGTCAGTTTCCTTGTCAGTCTCCCGGCGCCCCAGCCACTTCAGCACCGGTTCTGCCTTCCGGCCACCATCATCCTCAGTCCTGCCTTGCCAGGGGAACATACGTCGGAAGCAATCCTTTGAAAGAAGGAAGCACCGGGGACTGCTGGTTGAGTAAGACTGCCGAAAGACTGCTCATTCCCCAGTTCTTTTTGGTCACCGCTAATACGGTGCTTGGGGACTGCTCACCCCCGTAAGACTGTTGTGTCTCCCAGTCCTTTGGTCTATGTTAATATTGTGCTTTGAGACATAGGGGACTGCCTAATGTCGTAGTATGCCTGCCACAAGACGGTGTTTCCATACATAGGTGTTTGGTGCCTACGCTGAGTAAGACTGTTGTGTCTCCCAGTTCTACTGATCCTTATTTATACTGTACTTGGTGATATAGGAGACTGCCATTTTGGTAGCAAGACTGCTACTAGACTGAATTCCTCATACTTATTAGTCCCCCCCGCAACCTTTCCAGCCCCTTTGAGGAAAACCCCCTCCTTGGGTATTTATTGCCATATTTCCACCTCCTGTGCAGCCCCTGCCTTCCGCTGCTTACTCCTGGTTCCTCCCCCCCCTCCTAGAGACGTCCATTGATTACAGTTGCTGCTGTAATTTGCAATATTTTCTAGTATCTTATTGTACCCTGACATTAGTTTTCCTGGTCTTACCTGTAGGTATTTTCCTCGAGGGGTGGGGGATTTGTGTGTTGTGTGGCACTGTACAAACAGGTGGTAAGTGATATGCTGCATTGCTGCTGATTTTATATATTTTAAAAAACTTAATTTCTTCACTGCGCGCTCGCGCTGCTGTTTCTCGGCGCACTTTCGCCTTAGCGCCATTTTGAGCACCATTCTCCCCCTCTTACCTGCACTATAAATTGTGTCCTCATTCCGCACTTTGCAGGAATTTTAACCGTGCTAGGACTCAGGGCTCTCTGGGACATCGCGTAGCGGTTTGGTAGCCGCCATCTTGGGTGAGTGAGGGAACCAGGAAGTGCCGATTTGCTGGCGCTATCTTGGTTGGGGGGCATAGTGATAGCTGGACAGGATTCCTGCGCCTGGAAGGGTATAAAAGCTGAACTTCCTCATTTTCAGGTCAGACTACTTGACCAGAACGCGCTGCTGTATTCATTAGTGCATTGCTGCTGATTTTATATATTTTAAAAAACTTAATTTCTTCACTGCGCGCTCGCGCTGCTGTTTCTCAGCGCACTTTCGCCTTAGCGCTATTTTGAGCACCATTCTCCCTCTCTTACCTGCACTATAAATTGTGTCCTCATTCCGCACTTTGCGGGAATTTTAACCGTGCTAGGACTCAGGGCTCTCAGGGACATCGCGTAGCGGTTTGGTAGCCGCCATCTTGGGTGAGTGAGGCAACCAGGAAGTGCCGATTTGCTGGCGCCATCTTGGTTGGGGGGCATAGTGATAGCTGGACAGGACTCCTGCGCCTACGTCTATAAAAAATGACCATCCTTAAAGTGCGCAGCGTAGGCGCGCAGCGGGAGCGTCGGTGGAGCGCTGGAGGTGCGCCAGAGGTAAGTCCGTTTGCGCCCATTCGCGCTCGGAACGCGCCGGGTGCCAAAACTCTTACCTCTCGGGACCCAGACATTCCTCCCATTTCGTTCTCCTCTCAAGACCTTCTGCGCCTCAACCCGGGCTCTGCCAGCAATCAAAAGTGTAATTCCCCTAGCAAACATCCAGCTCCCTTGTCCTGTGGGCTGTTGAACGTGCGCTCACTCGTCAAGCATTGTGATGAGATCGTGCTTCTCATTGAATCCCACCATCTCGACTTTCTCTTTATGACAGAGACGTGGACTACATCGTCCAGTTCAGTGGAACTTGGAACCGCCTGCCCCCGGGTTTTAAAATATTGCATAATCCTAGGGTGGGAGGCAGAGGAGGTGGAACTGGTATAATTTTTTGACAAGCACTACACCTCACTCAGTTCATCGTCAAGACAATCTCCGGGTGTGAAACAATGGGTTTTTCCATCAAGGACTCTGGAGGTGTACTTCTTACGGGTCTATTATGTTATAGACCGCGAGCCAGTCCATTATCGGCCGTTTCTGAGCTCATAGACTCAATATATGAGCTCTCACACTCCCATTCAAAGTTAATGGTGTTGGGAGATTTTAATCTGTGGCCGGACGGATCAACTAAGTCGGCCCACGAAGAGCTGGTACAAGCATGTCGTAATATCGACTTTGAACAGATTGTACTCTCCAAAACCCACTCAAAAGGGCACATTCTTGATTTGCTTTTTTCTGATGCGGGTCGCACTTCAATACTTGGCTTCCTGCCTCAGTGCTGGACGGACCACGCTCTTGTTCAGTTTTCCTTCTCGTGTACCAGCGCCTTCACAAAGAAGGCGAGTGGAGCGGGCATTAGAATGGGGAGACAATGGTCCAAACTCCTCAAACAAATCATTCCGCCTTCCCTGTTGCCTGGGGACTTTGCACTGGGAGCGAATGTTGAGGAGAGTTATGAGACTTTATGTCAGCAAATTTCTACTTCTCTGGACTCCTTGGCTCCGCTGCGGAAAATCAAAGATAGGACTAATCTTGCCATGCCATGGTACTCGGAAGAACTCCGGCAGCTTAAACTCAAATGCAAACAAGCTGAGCGGACCTGGAGGAAACAGTACCTGGAACCACACAAAGTCCTCTTTAGACAAGTACTTGCTTCATATAAGACCCAGATCAAGCAGGCCAAAGCCAGATTTTTAGAAGACTCTTTGTTGAAAGCTGCAAACAAATCTCAGGCCTTATTTAAGATGGTTAAGGACCTGGCTCACCCTGACTGCACAAAAAATGCCATCCCGGCTTCACAAGCTCTCTGCGACTCGTTAGCTCAGGCCTTTGAGGACAAAATAGCTAACATATTAAACAATCTCTCCCCCTCCACTAGTGGTAGTGTATACGATTCTATGTCACCAGAGAAGGGGAAGGAGAGGACTGAATCAGGGGAACTAAGCAATTTTCCTTTACCATCTTTTGCAGAGTTTTGCTCTTTGGCAGACAGGGTGACCTCCGGTTCACCCCTTGATCCTCTACCCCCTAAAATCTGGTAAGTCTGTCGTGAAGAGCTGTTCTCCCCACTATTTTCCATCTGTTGCCAGTCTCTCACGTCAGCACAAGTGCCTGAATGCTGGAAACTGGCGGTGGTTTCCCCATTGCTTAAAAAGGAGAACCTAGACCCCACATGTCCAGCCAATTTTAGGCCCATCTCCCTCTTGCCATTTCCCATTAAAATTTTGGAAAAACTGACCACAAAACACCTTTCCAACTTTTTGGAGGTAAATCACTGTTTAGACGTGGCTCAGTTTGGGTTTTGACCGGCACACGGGACAGAGTCGGCCTTGGTGACTGTTCTCGATGACCTTCGGACGCATGCCGACCAGGGTCAAGCAGCCTTTCTAGTGCTGCTTGACATGTCGGCCGCGTTTGACACGGTCAACCACGCAATCTTGATCAGGAGATTGAGAGAGGCTGGGGTGTCGGGCTTGGCCCTTGAATGGCTGATGTCATATCTAGATCAAAGGCACCAGGTAGTTGCTCTGCCACCCTTTCAATCAAACATCAAGAGGGTTGGGCAAGGAGTGCCCCAGGGCTCAGCCATTAGCCCTATCCACTTCAATTTATACCTGCGTCCCCTGATCGGGCTGATCAGGTCGTTCGGCATCACAGTCACCAACTACGCCGATGACACCCAACTTATCTTCTCGTTTGAAGGTAAGGGAGGGGTGTCACAGGAGGTTTTCCATCGGTGCATGTGTACTATGGCAGAATGGTTGGGTAATAACTCCCTCCAATTTAACAACTCAAAAACTGAGGTACTACACTGCTCCATGGACCGGATTCCCAGACCGCTACCACAGGGTTTCTGGCCCCCCGACTTCCAAGGCACTAGCCTGCCTGTTGATTCGGTTCGGAACCTGGGGGTTATGTTCAGCTCTGACCTACAGCTGGACATAATGGTAAACAAAACGGTGGCTACTTGTATGGCGCTACTCGGCTCTCTGAGAAATATTTTACCCTTGCTCCCGACCCCGGCCAGACCAGAGGTAGTGCGGAGCATAATATTAAGTCGTCTCGACTACTGCAACGCATTACTGCTTGGGGCCCCGACTACTGTATTAGGAAAACTCCAACGCATACAGAATCTCGCTGCCAAACTGGCACTGTCGCGACGGCTCTCGGATTCCTCTACCAAGGCACTCAGAGACCTCCACTGGCTCCCTATCTCTCAACGGGTGAACTTCAAGGCTCTGTGTCTGGTCTTCAGAGCTTTACACAACCAAGGCCCGGCCCCTTTGCAAGAACTTTTCTCATGGTACCTCCCATCAAGAACACTCCGGTCAGCTTCGGCGCACTTAGTGGTAGTACCTAAGTTCATAAGATCCCGGATGGGAGGACGATCCTTCAGGATCACCGCAGCACGGCTGTGGAATTCTTTGCCGTTAGGTTTAAGGGCCCTGGAAGATTTAGCCCGTTTTAAAAAAGCGTTAAAGACTTACTTGTTCCCCAGAGCAATGTAAAAGAGTGGTAGCTGGTAAAATCATGTTTCTGCGTCATGACAGTCTAAGCACCAGGATGCCCGTTGGGTGACAGTGATAGCGCTATACAAGAACGCCTATACATACATTGTGACTAGTGCAAGCACTATGGGCAGTGGTTGTAATCTAGCCATGTGGATACCCTCTGCTGTGTAGTAGAGTACTTTCCCAGGGCGAGTACTCCTTGTGCTTGTCAGTCCTGTTATTCCTCAGTACTGTTGTGTAGCCATGATACTTTGTGAGTGCCGGTTCCCAGTTTCATAGAGCCTAGTGAACACTTTGTACAGCGCTTTGAGTTTGGTCTGAGAGTGCACAGAGAAGGCCTTTTGGTACTGTACCGTTCTATTATGCTGTAATACGTACAGTTGGTGACATTTTGGTCCTCCCCTTTATATATCCTGTTCCTACAGGGACACGCCACTCATAAGTTTAGTGCATTCCAGCTATTCGTTGACCTTCAGTTCACGCTGTACTGAGCCATCCAGCGGTATTACTGTGAATGGATTTCAAGTGTGTACATTCTTCATGTTATCAGGATCTGCAGTGACATCGTACAATTGGTGACAGCTAGTTCCGAATAGTTTTTGCATTTTTACCTTATGCTTCACAAACTTTGTGTTGATCTGTTACTACATGCAGGTACTTTATAGTGTGCAATTGAAGTTGGCACCTTCCGCAGGAAAGGTACATACCTCTACCCATTCCTAATCCTTTCTCCATGGATGCTTCATCCAATTCCCTCATCAGAGAGAAACGTAGTGAGGTGGTTTGTCAGGTTAGCTTTTTCATTCTTAATGTATCCAAACCCAAGGTATCCCTGACTAGCTATGCTGACTGGCCCATACACCTTATGGGCAGGGTGAAGATGAAGGCCTAACTCGTTTAGGGGAGTTTGGTGAGTGTTCGACTCCTTTCAAGGAACTCGAGTAATAGGTAATCTCTATCCCCCATTAAGAGTAGCTATCAGTAGGGCTAGTCTATCTATACTCTGCCAGAGTTGGTTGGAGAGGTATCCACCTGAAGAACCCGCCAGCAGTGTAAGCCATACTAAAGGTACATTTAGGATAACCATAACAAGATTTTGGCCTGCATAACAAGAGCTCATGGAATGTTCTTTGCTTCAAACAGTATGTATTTACCTATGTGCCCTCTTGGGAGCATAATGATGATGCATTCGTGATCGCTATATTGGTGCGTGTTCTCTGTTAACTTGATGATGGGATTACTCTTTGCATCTGTCCTATATCCCAACTTGGCTATCCTAACTGGCATCCTGCCCGGGATGTTTCCTTTGTTTTCCGCCCTCCCCCTGCACACTTTCCTCCCTTCTTCTCCGAGGCTGATTTCTTTTATAGCCTAGGGGAGGTGTTATATCTGTTTTTACTATTGATTTTACATCGTTGTAAGGTCTCTCCCTCTTACCTCGTTCTTTCCTTCCTTCCTTCATTCTTATCTTCTTTCTTTCCTTCCTTCCTTTTTTCCTCTTTGTTCCTCCATAACAGAGGGAGATGTGTTGTAATCAGCTTATACTAAAATGTTTACTTATAGTGATACTTGGGAGATGTTGTAACCTGCCCATACCTTCATTTATAATTACAGTGGTACATTCCTTCCCCCCCCCGTACCCTTCCTGATGGTATGTTCCATGGGAGTCTGCTGTAGAATGTTGACAGCCACCTGGCAGTCTCGGAGAGTGGTAACAGAATAAAGTTAAGTTCTTACCTCTGCTGCATCAAGAGTTTTCTTTACAACAGTTTTGTAGTCAGTATTTAACAGGCTTATCGGCCTGTATGAGTTTACATTTTCTTTATCTTTTTCTTTTTTCAGAATACTGACTACTACTGCAGTGCGAAAGGATTCCGGCGGGGTCCCTCCTTGTGATAAATAATTGGCAAGTATTAAAAGCTCAGGATTGCAGAAAACGCTTAAAAATATTCCCCTAAAATCCCATCTTCTCCGGTGGCTTTACCATTAGGTAGGGAGCTTATAACCACATTTAGCTCTTCTTTTGTAAATTCAGCGTGGAGCAACACTTTAAAATTGTTTCCTAATTTGGGAATTTGGAATTCCTGTAAAAACTTGTGGATTGTTTCCAATGTAACCTGTTCGATGGTCTGATAGATATCCTTATAATGATTAAAAACATCTCACCTATGGATAATGTGGTCTTCATACGAGCTTTGGTTGCTGTATCATATAAGCAGTCAACTCTGTTACGAACTTGGTTTTCTTTAGCTTGCCAGGCTTGCAGTCTCCCCGTGTACTCACTCTCTTCATAGTTTTTCTGCAGGTATAGACTGCTAGCCGCATTCCCCAGCTCATAGTAGAATTCCCTCATTTTATTTTTAGCATTCAATACATCTTGTTTAGTACCTGGGGTCCTACTTCTATAGTGCTCTTGATTTGCGTGGGCCAGGCTAGTTTGCAATGCTGCTCTCTCCTCCCTTTAGCCTTCTGTTTTGGTATTTCTTTTGAAGTGATAAGGCCTCTCATACTACATTGATTGGGGCCGAGCCTCTTTTCAGGTTGAAAAAGACCCTTATCTAATTCTCAATTTGTATGCACCATTGCAGTTCTGCTAGGTTTAATTTATTGAAGTAACATCTTTTCGATACTTCCTTTTCTATATTACCTATATTTATTTCCATCTTAATTAGTGCATGATGTGAGAATGCATTTGGTAAATGCTCGTATCTGCTGATTTCAAGGCCATGTGAGAATAAAAAAAAATCCAACCTGGACGCTGAGTCATATTTTGCAGAATGGCAAGAGTATTCACGTTTAAGTGGATTTTGAAAGCGCCAGTTGTCCAATATATCCAAATCTGTCTTGCATCCCTGTAGAGCTATGGCAACTTGTGGTTTATTTTGGCGCCGATCTGTTCTGGTAGAATCAACTATGGGATTTTGTAAAAAATTTAAATCCCCTCCCCATATTATTTGACCTGGTATACCTGTCACTGCTTGTTTTAGTTGTCAAATAGGCAATGGGTCATCTATAACTGGTGCATATATTGTGGCAAGTACTATGTTTAACTGATTTATTTTCCATGAACAAATTACTTCTACCACTGATATCCGAGTGCGAGCCTTCAATGTGGAACCGAACATGTTTACCTATCAAAATACTCACACCTCTCTGCGCCATCCCTGATACAGACGAGAAACTATAACCCACACAGTTTCTTTAAGATTTTGCTAGAGTCTGATAAGGCTCTATGGTGCGTCTCTTGTAAAAAGATCACATCAGGGCAGAGATTTTTAAGCCAGCTCTCTATAGCATTTCTCTTACGGCTGTTATTCAATCCGTTTGCTTTTAAAGACAGAAATGTCACCTTATTTTTCACCATGCTTCAGTTTCAGACCCTATGTGCAAAAGAGGAATTTCTAAAGTGCATAATGTGCAAAATAGGCATGGCACAATTCCCAGCAATGCTACAACGACACCAACAACATCATAATTAACTATTTCATGCTCTGCTAGCAAAACCAAATTTAAATGTGCAAAATACGCGAGTATTTGGGCAAAACATCCGATGAAAACAATATAGCAATTGTGCAAAAATAGCATTAATGTGCAAGTAGCGAAGTTCTAAAAAACAGCTATGCAAAGTATGTCTACAGTACAGATTATGCAAGTATTGCATAGACCCGACCGGCCTAAGCCTATGGCAATTGTGCAAACTAGCATTAATGTGCAAAATCGCCCAATTTGTCATTTTCAAAATGTGCAAAGAACATTAAGGTGCATCTTGCGCATATATTAGAGCAAAATAGTAAACTATACCAACATGTGTTAAAGTGCATTAAAAGTGCCTTAAAGTGCAATGCTCGATCAAAAAAAATACTATGCATGGATAAAGAAAAAACAATGCCTCAAGGAGATAACTTTCCTTATTAACATTATTCGCCATACTGCTACTATTGAGACTCTTGTACAGCTTAAAGAAAAGATTTTCTTTCTCTTTTTCTTCCCTTTTCCATCTATGAACTCTCTTTATTTTTTCCACTGCTTCACCCCCTCTCCACACCCCCTAGAAGGAACGGAAACCCCCGCTGTCCCACTACCGCTCTCTCCTTCTTCTTTTTTTTGGATGCCATCTTGTTGCATCCTTTTGCACTTCCTGGTTCACCTTGCATCCGCTCATTGGAAAAAAAGAAAAATCGTGTTTTTTTTTTTTTTTAGAATTTCTAAACTCTCTCAGCTTTTAACTAGTTCTCATTCTCTAATGTGTTAAGACCCTCCAAGAATGTCTGGGCTTCTTTTGTGTCCGTGAAAATAAAAAATGTTCCTTTAGCTATTACTTTTAATTTGGACTGTTGGACAATCATCGCTTGCGCACCTCTGGCCTTGAAAGAGTCAATCATTTTAACAAAGTCCTTGTGTCTGTGAGCCGAGGCAGCTGACATATCTGAGATTTTAAAGTTATTTTCTTCTTCGGTGTTAAAAGTTCCCCTAGAGATTGCCACGTTCAAAATTCGCTCTTTAATCCTACAGTCTGAAAAGTTCATTAAGATGGTCAGCGAGTATTTAAGATTAGCAGGTTTATGTCCAGGTACCCTGTGTGCTCTCGTGATTGTTAAGTCGCCTTGTAGCTCAGGTATCAGCTTTTCCATAGAGCCTTGGTCCATTTCACCATTTCTACCCTCTCCAGCCCTTCTGAAACTCCTACGAGACGTAGAATAGACATTTATTATAATTTTCTAAGTCTTGTAGTTTCGACTCCATCTGAGACTTATTTTTATTCAGCATGTGGAGATCCTTCTGCATGTAGGTGACAGTGTCTTCCAATGTTGAGCCCGGGCTTCTGCCTCTGTGACCCTTCTGGGGAGATTACCTAGATTCTCCTCCATCTTTGTCAGCCTGCTATGTAGTTGAGATATTTCAAATGATTGCGATGATTTAAGATCTCTTATTTATTGCAGGATGGTATTAACATTTGTTGCACTGAAATATCTTGCAGTCGTATTTCCTTTTCTGACACTGAAACCAATCCTGGCTCAGGTAGTTCAGGTAGTTCAGGCAGGGCAATCAGTGTGTTGGATAGAGCCTCTCCCCCATCAATTCTTTGTGACAACTGTTGTATAGCCTGAGTCTCTTGAGTCTCCGGGCTTAGCAACTGGGGACAAAGAGGCGCGTTTGGAGAAATAACTGTGTTTGCTTCTGTAACACCTACATGATCTGTGGATTTTTGTGTTCTATTTGGCTTTAGTTGGGGCTGGGGCTGGGGCTGTGGCTGTAGCTGTAAGTGTAAATGTGGCTGTACCGTACGGCTTGAGGCAGCAGGGGGTGGGTAGCGGTAGATAATGCCTTCTGGCATTGCACATCCTGCACGTCTTTCTCACTCGTTTGCCCTTTCAGCTCCTCCCGGCTTAATTAAGGGGTGCTTGTGAGTCTGCCCCGTGTCGCCAGCGGCTTACTGAAGAGTGGATATTGTTTGGAGTTTAACTGGTTCTCTTCTCTATTCAGGATCCCCCCAGCTTCATCCTCTTCATCTCCTTCACATTCACCACCTACGGCAAGCACACTTAGCTTTGCCGACAATTCAGACAATGTCTCTGCCTCTTCATCTTCCTCCTCCTCATCTTCTTCTTCCAAGGATTTTGCAGAGGTATTTTGTCTATTCTTCTCTGCTAGTGCTAGCACTCTGTTTTTCACATCTGTTCTTTGCTGCGCATTTCTTCTTCCTTTCCTGGCACCCTTAGACACAAGTACGGGCGCTGTCGGTGACTGGCCAGTTTTTAGGAGCTCCTTTGCTGTCCCAACCTTGGACTGTTTACTTCTCACTTTCGCTGACATTTTCATTTTTTATTTTTAGAAGCGTTTGGTGTTTAGGGCAAGGAAGAGCAGCTGCCAGTGGAAATGTTGTGCAAAAGATATCGGTAGGAGCACTAGCGCTAGCACCAGCTGATCAGTATGCCAGTACACCAGGTGCGCCAGGCACGTTTCGCACAGGTCAGTCAATGCTTCGGCCCCTTTAGCAGCCCCTTAGCAGCCCTTTAGCAGCCCCTTTGGCAATCCCTGTAGTCCTGACTGCCACTATGATATATATTGAAATTAGGAACCCTCTTAATCGGTTACCAAGCACCAGAGCAAAACGTGATCATATATTCGAAGCTGAGGCTAACAGACCCAAGTTTTCAAGCTTCACATTTCAGACTTTTTTTTCCCCTCCCCGAAAGAGCCTCTTTTTTTCCCCCTCTCAGGGTTCAATCCTCTTTAGCATGTTAGCGCTTCCCAAATGTTTCAGGTATGTATTTTCAAGAGCATGCTTTCCTCCTTACCATGCCTTCCTGATGTCCCAAGGTAGTTTTGCCTCATTGATCCGGCAGCAAGCAGAATTATTTGCCGGAGTTATCACTATGTGCTCTGTACTCACGATGCTCACGATGTTCCACCTGGAGCTCGCCTGCAGATTCTCTCCCTCCGATGGGCTGCGGGACATCCTCTCCGCTCCGCTCCAGACAGGGGCGGACTGGGAAGTGAAAGCAGCCCTGGCAAATTTTGCCAGACCAGCCCCCGTCCGGCGGGTAGCGAGCCGGCCCCCGTCCGGCGCGTAGCGAGCGAGTGCAGCGAGCCCGACGGCCACAAGGGGGGTTTGGGGGGGTTCTCCCCCCAAGAAATTTTTCAAAAACTACAGACCAAAATGGTGAATTTTACAGCACATTTTTCATTACATATTCAAATTGTATCAACTTTCAAAGCACAGTAAACAGTAGATGATGACCTTAAAGAACATCAGGTTACCCACCCAGTCATATGTATCCATAGGCATTCTTTCAGAGAGCACCAAAAATAGACACAAGTAGTGAATCAGAGAGAACAAAGTAAAAGTGAGACCAACCCCCACATGGTGTGTAGCGAGCAAGCGCCGTGAGCAACCACTAGGGTGAGTTTGGGGGGTTGAACTTCTACCCCCCAAGAAAAATTGGGAGACAGAAAAGCCAAAACAAAGAGAGAGAGAGAGAGAGAGAGAGAGAGAGAGAGAGAGAGATAAAGAGATAAGAGAGAGAGAGAGAGAGAGAGATAAAGAGCTAAGAGAGAGAGAGAGAGAGATAAAGAGCTAAGAGAGAGAGACAGAGAGAGATAAAGAGCTAAGAGAGAAGAGAGAGAGATAAAGAGCTAAGAGAGAGAGATAAAGAGCTAAGAGAGAGAGATAAAGAGCTAAGAGAGAGAGAGAGATAAAGAGATAAGAGAGAGAGAGAGAGAGATAAAGAGCTAAGAGAGAGAGACAGAGAGAGATAAAGAGCTAAGAGAGAAGAGAGAGAGATAAAGAGCTAAGAGAGAGAGAGAGATAAAGAGCTAAGAGAGAGAGAGAGAGAGATAAAGAGCTAAGAGGGAAGAGAGAGAGAGATAAAGAACTAAGAGAGATAGAGAGATAAAGAGCTAAGAGAGAGAGAGAAAGAGCTAAGAGAGAGAGAGATAAAGAGCTAAGAGTGAGAGAGAGATAAAGAGCTAAGAATGAGAGAGGGAGAGAGATAAAGAGCTAAGAGTGAGAGAGAGAGAGATAAAGAGCTAAGAGTGAGAGAGAGAGGAGAGATAGAGAGATAAAGAGCTAAGAGAGAGATAAAGTGCTAAGAGAGAAGAGAGAGATAAAGAGCTAAGAGAGAAGAGAGAGAGATAAAGAGCTAAGAGAGAGAGAGAGAGAGATAAAGAGCTAAGAGAGAGAGAGAGAGATAAAGAGCTAAGAGGGAAGAGAGAGAGATAAAGAGCTAAGAGAGATAGAGAGATAAAGAGCTAAGAGAGAGAGAGAGAGAGAAAGAGCTAAGAGAGAGAGAGAGAGAGATAAAGAGCTAAGAGTGAGAGAGAGAGAGATAAAGAGCTAAGAGTGAGAGAGAGAGAGATAAAGAGCTAAGAGTGAGAGAGAGAAGAGAGATAGAGAGATAAAGAGCTAAGAGAGAAGAGAGAGAGATAAAGAGCTGAGAGAGAGAGAGAGATAAAGAGCTAAGAGAAAAGAGAGAGAGATAAAGAGCTAAGAGAGAGAGAGATATAAAGAGCTAAGAGAGAGAGAGAGAGAGAGATAAAGAGCTAAGAGGGAAGAGAGAGAGATAAAGAGCTAAGAGAGATAGAGAGATAAAGAGCTAAGAGAGAGAGAGAGAGAAAGAGCTAAGAGAGAGAGAGATAAAGAGCTAAGAGTGAGACAGAGAGAGATGAGCTAAGAGAGAGAGAAGAGAGATAGAGAGATAAAGAGCTAAGAGAGAGATAAAGTGCTAAGAGAAAAGAGAGAGAGTAAAGTGCTAAGAGAGAAGAGAGAGAGATAAAGAGCTAAGAGAGAGAGGGAGAAGAGAGATAAAGAGCTAAAAGAGAAGAGAGATAGAGAGATAAAGAGATAAGAGAGAAGAGAGATAGAGAGATAAAGTGCTAAGAGAGAGAGAGAGATAGATAAAGAGCTAAGAGAGAAGAGAGAGAGATAAAGAGCTAAGAGAGAGAGAGAGATAAAGAGCTAAGAGAGAGAGAGAGAGAGAGATAAAGAGCTAAGAGGGAAGAGAGAGAGATAAAGAGCTAAGAGAGATAGAGAGATAAAGAGCTAAGAGAGAGAGAGAGAGAGAGAAAGAGCTAAGAGAGAGAGAGAGAGAGAGATAAAGAGCTAAGAGTGAGAGAGAGAGAGAGAGATAAAGAGCTAAGAGTGAGAGAGAGAGAGATAAAGAGCTAAGAGTGAGAGAGAGAAGAGAGATAGAGAGATAAAGAGCTACGAGAGAAGAGAGAGAGATAAAGAGCTAAGAGAGAGAGAGAGAGAGAGATAAAGAGCTAAGAGAGAAGAAAGAGAGATAAAGAGCTAAGAGAGAAGAGAGAGAGATAAAGAGCTAAGAGAGAGAGAGATATAAAGAGCTAAGAGAGAGAGAGAGAGAGAGAGAGAGAGAGAGAGATAAAGAGCTAAGAGGGAAGAGAGAGAGATAAAGAGCTAAGAGAGATAGAGAGATAAAGAGCTAAGAGAGAGAGAGAGAGAAAGAGCTAAGAGAGAGATAAAGAGCTAAGAGTGAGAGAGAGAGATAAAGAGCTAAGAATGAGAGAGGGAGAGAGATAAAGAGCTAAGAGTGAGACAGAGAGAGATGAGCTAAGAGAGAGAGAAGAGAGATAGAGAGATAAAGAGCTAAGAGAGAGATAAAGTGCTAAGAGAAAAGAGAGAGAGATAAAGTGCTAAGAGAGAAGAGAGAGAGATAAAGAGCTAAGAGAGAGAGAGGAGAGACAAAGAGCTAAAAGAAAAGAGAGATAGAGAGATAAAGAGATAAGAGAGAAGAGAGATAGAGAGATAAAATGCTAAGAGAGAAGAGAGAGATAAAGTGCTAAGAGAGAAGAGAGAGATAAAGTGCTAAGAGAGAAGATAGAGAGATAAAGTGCTAAGAGAGAAGAGAGAGAGATAAAGAGCTAAGAGAGAGAGAGAGAAGAGAGATAAAGAGCTAAGAGAGAAGAGAGATAGAAAGATAAAGAGCTAAGAGAGAAGAGAGAGATAAAGTGCTAAGAGAGAAGAGAGAGATAAAGTGCTAAGAGAGAAGAGAGAGATAAAGTGCTAAGAGAGAAGAGAGAGATAAAGAGCTAAGAGAGAAGAGAGAGATAAAGAGCTAAGAGAGAAGAGAGAGAGATAAAGAGCTAAGAGAGAAGAGAGATAGATAAAGAGCCAAGAGAGAGAGAGATAAAGAGCTAAGAGAGAGAGATAAAGAGCTAAGAGTGAGAGAGAGAGAGATAAAGAGCTAAGAGTGAGAGAGAGAGAGATAAAGAGCTAAGAGTGAGAGAGAGAGGAGAGATAGAGAGATAAAGAGCTAAGAGAGAGTTAAAGTGCTAAGAGAGAAGAGAGAGATAAAGAGCTAAGAGAGAGAGAGATAGATAAAGAGCTAAGAGAGAAGAGAGAGAGATAAAGAGCTAAGAGAGAAGAGAGAGAGATAAAGAGCTAAGAGAGAGAGAGAGATAAAGAGCTAAGAGAGAGAGAGAGAGAGAGATAAAGAGCTAAGAGGGAAGAGAGAGAGATAAAGAGCTAAGAGAGATAGAGAGATAAAGAGCTAAGAGAGAGAGATAGAGAGAGAGAAAGAGCTAAGAGAGAGAGAGAGAGAGATAAAGAGCTAAGAGTGAGAGAGATAAAGAGCTAAGAATGAGAGAGAGAGAGAGATAAAGAGCTAAGAGTGAGAGAGAGAGAGATAAAGAGCTAAGAGTGAGAGAGAGAAGAGAGATAGAGAGATAAAGAGCTGAGAGTGAAGAGAGAGAGATAAAGTGCTAAGAGAGAAGAGAGAGATAAAGAGCTAAGAGAGAAGAGAGAGAGATAAAGAGCTAAGAGAGAGAGAGAGAGATAAAGAGCTAAGAGAGAATAGAGAGATAAAGAGCTAAGAGAGAAGAGAGAGAGATAAAGAGCTAAGAGAGAGAGATAAAGAGCTGAGAGAGAGAGAGATAAAGAGCTAAGAGAGAAGAGAGAGAGATAAAGAGCTAAGAGAGATAGAGAGATAAAGAGCTAAGAGAGAGGAGAGATAGAGAGATAAAGAGCTAAGAGAGAAGAGAGAGAGATAAAGAGCTAAGAGAGATTGAGAGATAAAGAGCTAAGAGAGAGGAGAGATAGAGAGATAAAGAGCTAAGAGAGAGATAAAGTGCTAAGAGAGAAGAGAGAGAGATAAAGAGCTAAGAGAGGGAGAGAGAGAGATAAAGAGCTAAGAGTGAGAGAGAGAGAGAGAGAGATTAAGAGTGAGAGAGGGAGAGATAAAGAGCTAAGAGTGAGAGAGAGAAGAGAGATAGAGAGATAAAGAGCTAAGAGAGAGATAAAGTGCTAAGAGAAAAGAGAGAGAGATAAAGTGCTAAGAGAGAAGAGAGAGAGATAAAGAGCTAAGAGAGAGAGAAGAGAGAGATAAAGAGCTAAAAGAGAAGAGAGATAAAGAGCTAAGAGAGAAGAGAGATAGAGAGATAAAGTGCTAAGAGAGAAGAGAGAGATAAAGTGCTAAGAGAGAAGAGAGATAAAGTGCTAAGAGAGAAGAGAGAGATAAAGAGCTAAGAGAGAAGAGAGAGAGATAAAGAGCTAAGAGAGAGAGAGAGATAAAGAGCTAAGAGAGAATAGAGAGATAAAGAGCTAAGAGAGAAGAGAGAGAGATAAAGAGCTAAGAGAGAGAGATAAAGAGCTGAGAGAGAGAGAGATAAAGAGCTAAGAGAGAAGAGAGAGAGATAAAGAGCTAAGAGAGATAGAGAGATAAAGAGCTAAGAGAGAGGAGAGATAGAGAGATAAAGAGCTAAGAGAGAAGAGAGAGAGATAAAGAGCTAAGAGAGATTGAGAGATAAAGAGCTAAGAGAGAGGAGAGATAGAGAGATAAAGAGCTAAGAGAGAGATAAAGTGCTAAGAGAGAAGAGAGAGAGATAAAGAGCTAAGAGAGAAGAGAGAGAGATAAAGAGATAAGGCCTCGCAAAGACCTGGCAATCTTCTGGATAAATTGCGCCAACTTCAGTGTTTGCATTAAAGACAGTCAAGATACACTTACTCACTCATGGTCACGCCGTCACGGACCACAGGTCGGGCCGTGCTGTTGGTGGCAGACACAGGACAGGAGGGCGGGCAGGGTGCCAGCGGCCCCGGACCTAGCCTAGCCACCCCACCACAGTACAATAAATTAAATTATGGTGGCCACTCGGCGCTCCTCTCCTGGCTCTGGCTGGCTCTCGTGATCAGGGCCTGCAACCTGCTGTAGTAGGGCACACTGACTGCGCAGACTGACTGCGCAGTTTTAATTGCCCCCATTCAATGCACATGCGTGAAAGACAGCATCCTAGGCGGCGCGCAGACGCGCTGGAGGAGGCAGGGCATAACTGCGCGCTGCGCACAGTCAGGCACCTCTCCCTCTCCTCCTCCAACGTTGCGCTTTGGTTTTTTTTTTACGTTGCACCGCACGTCAGTGCAAAGGTCGACAAATTCGACAATCAGGCTTGTTGCTGCCTGCTGCAGTGTATGGGCGGCGCGGCACTATAAGACTGAGTGAGTACTGTCTGGGTGGGGGGCCTGTTTTGGATCAGGGGGCCGGTTTTGTGAGTGGGGGCCGATTTTCGGTCCGACCCGACCGGTACAGAGTGTCAGTGTCAGACTGTCTGACACTGACACGCTGTACCCGTCGGGTCGGACCGAAAATCGGCCCCCACTCACAAAACCGGCCCCCCTGATCCAAAACCGGCCCCCCACCCCCTCCAGCCGACCGGGGGATTGCCCGGTGCCCGAAAGCACCAGTCCGGCCCTGGCTCCAGAGCAGGAACAGGAGCAAACAGGGTATGGCAGGGAAAACAGAGGAATGGATACAGTACAGGCGCTACTGCATCGTGCCCAAACACCCGCGGCCGTACAAGGATCAACGGCGGGACAGCGGCAGATCTCCGAGTGCCTAAAGGCCAAAATCGGCGCCCAGCATTCACCCCTCGTAAATCAGTGGTCCGCGGCCAGCGGTCGGTATTCAACGGCTATTAGTAAGCAGGGCGGGGCTTGGTGAGACGGGAAGCGCTCTGGCAACGTGCGTGGGATCACGTTAGCCACATCCCTCCAGGGGAATGGAATTTGAGTCTACGACATGAAACATTGTTTCTAGCAAACGGCATCCTTGTACCGAAATATGCAAAGTTTGTAATAGGATCATAAGTGGTTACTGCTAAACAAAATTCACAAGGCTGAGATCATAAAGCAAAACGAATGAAACACTGACATCTAGTTACACTACTAGACGAATATATGATCCTATTCCACATTCAAAAATCCTGCATACCATCACTCAGCATTTTTTAGTACGCAAGTACCATTACTCCGCAAGCCATAATTTCTCAAACTTTTACAACGCATATGACTTTACTACGCATGCAATTACAACGCAAATGCATGTGTGGTGAAGTCATATACTTTGTAAAAGTACTATATTTAAACATACATATATATATATATATATATATAGTGAACCTCGTTGCCCGGACAGCAAGTCTCCAATCTTTCAGCAACAAAGAGCCGACCCAAAAAGTGCTGGTGAAGCAGTGTTTATTTTCTGATAGCCAGCGCTGCCGCCATGACGCGTTTCGCCTCCAGGGAGGCTTGATCACATGACAAACAGTGTAAGTCGAGCTAGACTTTTAAAGTGACAGTGCAGAAAAAGTGTCATAGACATGAAGAAAATACTTCAAAAATACATAAAACGCTGCATATGAATACCATGGAATGACTAATGCTGCCCAAGTGGGCTTACCAAGCATTAAGATAGAACAATTCATGTTATTTTAGCCAATGAGGTACAATAATTAATATGTACAGGTTAAAACCGTATGAAAATATAAAACTTGGTAATAGAAAAAAACATTGTTGCATAAATACACATGATAAAAAATGTTCATCTATGTGCAAACAGTATTAAAAAAGATACATTCCAGTATATAAAGTCGGTATAATATTTGCAAATCACGCAAATAAAAAAAGTATCAAAAATAGCAGCAAAGCAATGACACCAAATTATGTATTAGGAGTAGGGCCCAAGTGGGCAAGTCACTATAATTGTCAAGACAGATAAAGTGCTTTAAGTGAAGTGCAAAAAATCCTATAAAGTGCAAAGTATTAAACAAAGATGATTCCAAAAAGATAAAATCATGGACAGCAATATGCTGAGGATTAAGAAAAAGTTCATCATATGTACAACAGGAAACATTTATCAGGGAACAAAAAAATGGAATACTAAAATATCCGGACAGGCATAGGCAGGTATGTAAATGAGTTAGAGGCAAGTATACAGATCTTCCCTATCGTTGAGGCCATGTGGGTGTTTAGTGTTTAACTCAAGAATGTAACGAGTCTCCAGGAGCCGGAGTTTAGCCTCACGGTCACCTCCTCTTCTTGATGCCTCCACACAATCAATTAGAAAGAAGAGAAGGGAATCAGGGACGCCCAGATGTTTGGCCTGGAAATGCCTGGCAACCGGATAATTTTGATCATGCCCAGAAATAGCCCTTATGTGCTGGAGGATGCGCTTGTGGGCGGGCAGCTTGGTGCTGCCCACGTATTGTAGCCCACAAGGGCACTCCAGCACGTAAACGGCATATTCCGTTTTGCATGTCAGCCATTTGGAGATGGCGGTTGGATGCTCAAAAAAATGACTTTGGTAATGTGTCCTGTTGCTACCAAAGCGACAAGCCTTACATTGGGGGCAGGTTTTAAAGCCCTTCTTTAAAGTAGACCAGGTGTTAGAAGTCTTAGGCTCCAAAGTGTTGCTGACAAGAGCTTTTGACATTGAAGGGGATCTTCGGAAAGTCAGAACTGGTTTAGTATCTACCATGTGACCTATCACAGGGTCACTCAGAACCAGGTTCCAGTTTCTATTGAGAATTTTCCGGAGAGCCCCATGCTGGCGATTAAAAGTCAAAATAGCTCTAGGGGAACCTGTTTGAGCATCCTTGTTCATTTTGTCAGACAGTTGGGCATTACTAGTTCTAGGGATTAGTGCCTCTTGCCTGCTTCTTGAATTGGAGCGTGTAATGGCCTTTGTTATGACTTTGTTAGAATATCCCCGAACCAGGAAGCGTAATCTGCATGCCTCCTGCGCGGCCGCGCATTCGGCATCTGTGCTGCAGATTCTTTTAATTCGGAGCATTTCCCCGAAGGGAATGCTCCGAATTAAATGAGCTGGGTGTTGACTATTAGAATGCAAAATGGTGTTACCTGCACTAGGCTTCCTGTACAATCTGGTACTGAGGTCACTACCCTCCACAAATACCTCGACATCAAGAAAACAAATGGACTCAGTACTGAAATTGGCCGTAAAGTGGAGATTAATGGTGTTCAAATTGATCAAATCCACAAACTTTTTGGCCTATATATATATATAATTTTTTTTAATTAAAAATTACCCTATACACCCTAAAAACTAATCCCACCCTAGTCCCTTTAAATACCCCTGTTCCCCAAAACCCAAACCTACACTGAACCCTAAAAATACCCCTGTACCCCAAAACCCAAATCTACCCCTGAACCCTAAAAATACCCCTGTACCCCAAACCCAAACCTAGCTCTAAACCCTAAAAATACCCCTATACCCCAATACCCATACCTATCCCTTAACCCTTAAATACCCCTGCACCCCATAACCCAAACCCACCTTTAAAATACCCCTGAACCCCAAAAACATATACTCCAACACCCCCAAAGTAAAACCATATACTTACCTTACACTTAAATATAAAAAACACATGCTTTTACCAATCATGCTTTTACAACGAATTTCGTTGTAAAAGCATGTGTGGTAAAAGCATATAATATATTATAGCATGCGTTGTGAAATTATGTGGAGTAACGGTACCTGCGTTATCATGGTATGAGGAGTAAAGGTATGCGGAGTAAAAAATGCGGAGTGACAGTGTTTTACCCTACTGGACAGCTCTAAGAACTCAGTATAGAGGTCTGGACCAATGTGGGAACCTGTAGCACTGACAAGACATTCCGAATAAGCTCTGACAAATGAATTTTCAAACAAAAGATAATTCCGGAGGAGTTTCATACCAGTACCTCTTTGCAGTATGCGTGTGCAAAGTTGGGTGGACAATAAATGTGGCTATCTTTGATGTCATGTTTTCCAAGCACATCTGTTACCCTCTGCCTTTTGTAAAGCGATTAATGCCTTTCAGAAAGCAATTAATCCAGCGATGTGCCAACCTCCTTGGAGTTTTAATGACATACCACTCTAAACTGTTCAAATGCAGCTGCCAAATTCCATTTAATCCCTGCTTGTTGATAGTCTCTATACCACTCAGCTAATATTTATACCATACTTCCAATAGTGTGGACTTTGTTGCTTTGATCTGGGAGGAAGGGCACCGTGTGAAGCTATTGACTTCAAAAGCCCAGGCCATGGAACTAAAAACTCAAAAAGTGGGTATTGCAGCATACATCTCATATGTAATTATCTAGCTAACAAGATTTTGACCTTTAAAAAACATTCTGAATCCTTGTACATTCTCTTCCAACCTACTGTACGACTGGGTCAATCTTTGTATTGTAACTCTGGTCTTTGAATATCTGAGAGAAAGGCTTGATGGTGAATATTACATATGGAGTTTTATACTTCAAAATTTTCTCTGGCCTTTAATTTTGTAGTCTACAATGTTTATGTCTTAATTTCTATGGTCTGTGTTTTCTCCTGCTATTGGCAGTGTGGTCTGAGGAATTGCTACTGATAATGTTGTTTTCATTTTTAGTGAGATGAGACATTCACAAAACAAAAGCACTACATCACACATAATGCACTGTTCTATTCTACTGGATGACCACATTTGTGGCCTTCTTCTTTTGACTCAACCAATGTTGTGTTATTAGATCCCCTTCAGCTGCAAAGCACATTTCCCAAAAGCAGATTTGAGGTATAGAGGAAGGCGTCATGTTTTCTTTCTAATATTCCAGATGGCATGGGCATAAAGCCAGAATCTACCACTTCTTGAAAACAGTGCCATGAAGTTGGAACACGGAAATATCTTGATTATGGAATCTTGCAGCCACACATCCTCTATGAAATTGTGTTCTGGAAAGGATGTTTGTTCAGAGACCTCTAGAGTTACGGTGAGGCCTCAACTAGTTAGAATAGGAAAGGGAGGGAGGAGGAGATCTGGTGACCAGGCTGAGATCACCACTGTTTTCAATTGACTCAGTGCGTGTGTGGATCTTGTATCTGTGCTTAAAAGCAAGTTTCTGTAGACTACATTTTGGATTCAAACAAATGTAAATAATGAACATTCCATGGTAGAGTTTAAGGGTAATTTGGTCCTCTCATCAGATATATCCTTTTTACCTTTGTTTGGGACACATGTGTCAGTAATGTGTTTTAGAAAATACTTGTGAGCCGATTACGATTTCAGTCGGAAACTCTTCCAACCGATTTGGTTTCAGAATCTGGTTCCACCGAATTGGATTCTGCTTTTCCGACTGACCAATTACAATGCTTCCAAACATTGCTCGGTCAGACTCGCATTGACTTCAATGGGAGCCTGTGTTCTGACCAACAACACAGGCTCCCATTGAAAAAAAGGGTTGTTGCAGAAAAATGTGCACCCTGTGGCGGGCACCGCACGGTGCTGTGTACACTCTGCATGGTTTTCCAGGGGTTCCCATTGATACATGCACAGGCCCCAAACGGAGGCCTCGGGGTGAATTGGGGCATGTTACAGGTCCCGAAAGTCAGATTCCGACAGCCGTTTCGTGTCGGGAAGGCAAATTCGAAATGAATGTCAGAATCTGACTTCGAAATCGCTCGGTTGGAAACGGTGTCCATAGAGTTGTACAATTCGGCTCCAAACTACTAAGTGCCTCTGAGTGCTAATCGAAACTGAGTCGGTCAGCTCGAATGGTTTCCTTGCATCGTAATTAATCGTTCAGAAACTTTGCCGATTCAGATGGAAACATAGATTCCGGAACGGTTTAGGGAAATCCTAATGCCATTCACAGTTTTTCGGCCGATATCATAATCAGACCTGAAGAGTAAATTTGCTTTAATATGTATCTATGTGAAACCATAGGACTGCAGTCTTCGTTTCTGAAGACTGCGATGATTGTTGCCTACAGGCACTGCTGTAAAGGCAGGTCTTGAACTTTTTCTCCCTACACAGTAACTCAGCTTCTTGCTTTACTGTTGTACAAATTGCACAGTTTAAAGCTTTGTTAACTCTTAATCAAATTTACATCTCGTTTCCACACAGATCCACATCAGGTAGCTCAACACCCTTGACGGAGGGGAATCCTTCATGAAAAATCCATAATAGATTGTCTACAGAGTCTCAAATGCTTGTGACTGTAACTAATTCTTAATAACATGACCTGTGGCGTGCCATTGCGCTCCAACTAGTCGCACAGCCAATGCAAACATTATTCAATAGACTCCATTGTAAATTGATTGATCCACTTTAATCCATTTCAAACCACATATGATGTCTTGATGTCCCGTGTTTTTAAGTCTGCATTTGAAAACGTAAGACTTTTTTTTGTTAAACAGACTGTTGAACATTATGTGTGCATTCTGCCACTTTAAATGAAGACTGGATTTATTCTGCCCCTCTCGATTATTTGCACCCAGAAGGAACAAGTAGATGAGAATGGAAGAAACATAATAAAATATTTAAAGGGCTGCTGGGAGAGCACCGAATTCATGACAGGGAGTCCATTTCGTTTTTTTAAGAACTGCTAACCAGTCTGCAATTGACAACTTAAGACTTTAAAAAAAAATCTCTATAGAGATGCACATTTGGTATATGTAACTGCAAAAAAACAGGTTATATTGTTTTAAATTACAATATGGTAATGGCTGGGTTTAAACACGGGGGTCGGATGTTCACTGATGAGCGCGCAATGATTAGTGGGATTTGTATTTTGTCTAGAGTGAGTGTTTGAACAGGCAATTAGAGCTACGTGATAGTTGGGAAAGCCCACAAGGGGCGTTTAAGAGCGCTACAACATCGGTTTGGATAATTGGGATCACAAGTTTAGCAGCATCTTACCTTTTGTAATCTCGCACAAAGGTGCAATAAGTAGGAAATGTGTTGCTTTAATTTCTGGGGACAGCGTTCTACATATGCAGGTACAAATCAGTGTGATTGTATTGGGGAAGCCATCACGTTGTGGGTGCTGGGAGTGGTATCCATTGAGTGGCAACAAGGTTAATAAGAGAAGGGTTTGGTTGAAGTGGACCATTTTTGTTTTATATTTGAAGTAATGGTTGGGTTTGCATTTAGCACGGGCACTATGTTTTCATTGTATATACACGTGGATCATAGTAGGTAGAATGTGTTTAGAAATCAAACGCTTGAAGTTTAATGTCTCTAAAAATTAATAGCAGTTTTTATTTTGCTTTTATATTTACCCCTGACGAAGGGCTGTTCAGCCCGACATACATTGGGTTAAAGTGAATACAGCTTCCCAGAACGAATAATGGGTTCCCCCGTTCTATAGAAGAAGGCAAGGATAGGCACATCTAAAGCGTTTGAAAAGATTGGGGAACGCGCAGCCTTTTATGTGAATGAAAATATGGAGAAGAAATGAGAAACGTGTGACACCGTATGTGGTTTAAATCTTATTCAAGTGGATCAATCCGATTATGATGGAGTCTTTTGAATAATATCTGCATTGGCTGAGCGACTGTTTGGAGCGCAATGGCACCACAAGTCATGTTATTGATTAATTGTGCCGCTGGGGCAGGGCACTACATCAGTCTGCACGTAAAAATATGTTTTGCCTTGGAGCAGTTGGGAAAACGGACTGTTGAACATTAGATGTGCATTCGTTCACTTTAAATACATACTGTAAATAATCGTTAGCCTTCTCTTCTTGTGCCCAGCTCTATCCCACCTGGCTATCCCGTGCTCTTTTAGATACAAGTTTAATTTAAGGCACGTTTAAGCACTCTGTATTCTCTGAGGCATCCAGTTAGCTCCCTTCTCACTGAGTTTCATGTAAACTGCTTCCCCTGAGAGTTTCCTGTAAAGTTATCTTTCCCATTTCTTGCTAGGAACACGGGGCTGAATGCATTTTGGGGTACAGTAAATTGAAACTAAACGTAGAGAAGATTTAGTCCACTATACCAGTTCTATTAAATATCCTAGCTAGGGCATTACAGATGAGTGTTCATGCTCCAAGGAAAATTATAAAAAAGCTATTGTAAATAATTCTGAAACAAAAAAATATGAAAACCTCGTGTCGTTTCTTAGATTGTTTGTTTTTTGCATTGACTACTCCAATGCAGGGTATGGTAGAGAAGAGAAAGATGCTTAGTTGTGTTGAAATCAAGATTGGCAGCAACTAGTCACCCATCTTGGTTACATTTGATCACGTTTCTAGAATGATCATGACAATATGGATGCCAGTGCATATAGGTACATAGGCGATGGTCCTACCCACCACAAAAAAAAATGGCAGTTTTTCTTCTGAATGCTCTAAAGATATAGGAAATATTGTTTCTCTGAGCAGGTCTCTGAAAACAATCTATGATGGCAAGAAATTCAGGACTTTTCTGTGTTTGATCGCATACCCTAAAGGGCATTTTAAACACTCTTGGTGCCATCAAAGATCAGAAGGTGGCCTGTCCTCCTCTATGAGCACATGTTGCATGTTGAGTACGTGTTGGAGCCACGTATCATTGCTGCAGATTGTCTCTGAAGGCTACCCGTTGAGAAAGCAGAAGAGTTACAAGATGATAATTTCTTAAGCTTTGTCTAAAATAAAATACTGTGGCCAAAGAGTGAAGGAACGTGGTTTTGTAAGTAGATGGTCATATCAAAAATATATGTGAATATTTGGTGAGGTGAACATCTATTTATAAATAAGTAGGTGGTGTTTTTTTAAATGATTAAGGAGGGACTGTACATTGAAGGATAAATGATAAGTGAGTATGGTTTGTTCTTCACAGAGTAGTAAGTGTATAGTGTATAGTCCTGTCATGTGAAGCAAGATAGGTTTTTCCATACACAGTAAGGGCACACTGGTAAAACTGGACTGAAGGCGGTTAGAGGCATGAAGTACTTTATAACCTGGCCATATAATAATAAGCAGCAAAAAAACATTAGATCCCCTATGGTGAAGAAAATGTTGCCTAATTAACTATGGGTGTAAGAGTAGTTGATGGTCTATGGCCTTTATGTTTTCATAGGTTGCCCAAGATCGTCTGGAATTCCAAAGTTTGGATGACTTTTGATATTTCCAGGAGATGGCTAACAGGTATTATAAATGTGATTTTTATGCTGCAAGAAATTCCGAAATACCCTTCCATCTCATAGTGACATGCAAGCCATAGCCAGTAAGACTGACCATTATATGGTACCTAGAATGAAGATGGCGGAGGGCTAACCCTGCCACTAGTGAACATCTCTCCCTCTCTCCACCGAGCACTGCTGAATGTTGGCCTTGTCCCTCGCAGCTACATGTTTTAACCAAGCAGCCTAAGAATTTACTGGCTGCCATTGATACTAGAAGAGGAGGTTGACGGGACCTGCTAGTGCACAGCCCTGGCTGTTCTTGTTTTGCAGGTGAATTCCTCACTCCTCACTTCACACCACTGCCTATGGCTGAGATACCCGCCACCCCCTCTCAACACAATCCCCAAAAGGAAGGGAAACCGGAAACAGTTCTTGAAGTTTTTGGATGTGGGGAGGGAGTGACCCTCCCCCGGCCGTATTTATTAAAACAAAAAATTAAACATTAAACGTTTCATTTTATGTACAATTTCATTATCACATTGCGATGTTTGGCTCACCTTAACATATTCTCTAATACAGAGTTTCTCCTAGCCGAACTAGCATCCAACAAAAACATTCTCTAGAAACACTGAAATTGTACATCCTAACGTTTAAGGGCCAACGGCAAGGTCATAACCGGTGTCAAGATCCCTAACCAGACTTACCCCTCCCACTTGTGAGGGGCGACAGCACAGAGGCTTACCTCAAGTGCAACTACTAACAATTTCCCTTGACTTGACGGGGGCACTTAAGACTCGACGCCATTTAAAGGTCGTTCGAAGACTTGTGTGTGGTATCTAGAAGGTATCGTGGACCTGCCCCCATCCCACACAACTTACCGCATCTGCCGTCGCAGATGACCCTGGCCCCGGGAAATTCCCCAGGAGGGGGCTGTAACCCCTCCTACAACGGAAGGGGCCTTGACCGCCTTTCCTTTACTTCCGGCGACCCGCCCTTAGACGGGACCGCCTCCCCACTGAGGGGCCAATGGCCACCTCTCCCGAGCGCTCCCATCCGTGTTGGGTGACGCCCACTCATAGGGATCTACCAATTAGTGCTCACCGATCATGACCTTACCGCCTACCAATAAATAAATACGACAATTTTATTCCACCTACAAAAAACATTGGTCGCTACGACCGAAGGAACATGCTAAAAATACAACACTACATCAAATCATTTTAATCGAAACACTACACAATATTCACCATACTTTATTATGATCAACAACAAACTGATACTTTCACAGCCTGTAAACGGAATGGAAAAACAAACTTATAAATTCACTTTATTGCACAACAACTTGCTGTCCTCAGGGGCTGGTGGGTGGGTCAAAATTGGCTCTTCGTTCTGTCCCGAGCTCACGTGTAGCGAGGAGGTGCAGCTTCGGAGCACAAGAACAAGAGGACGTCTTCTGGTCTTGCGTCTCTTTTTATCCGTCTTCAGGGCGGGCGAGAACCCGCCCCTGCCCGCCCCTAGGGCGGGGCTGGCTACGTCGGTGTCTAGGCCAGCCCACTCCAGGGCGGGAAAAAGCGCGCCCCGGCTACGCCGCTTCGGGCATACCAGCCGAGACACGCCTCCCGCCCAAAAATGGCTTCCCGGGGGGATCGAGGCACTCCACCATACGTTCGGGGGGACCGAGTGGTCGCCCCTTTCCAAACGTATGTTCGGTCTCTGGGATGCGTTGTGATGCCTGGATCTTTTTAGGTTGGGCCTGGGCAGCTCATGCGCTGCTCTGCAAGGCATGCTGTATTAAGGTAGGGCCTTGGAGCTCCGCCCACATTTTTCATTGTCTTGTGTCATTGTCCACTGTAAACTTGTGGCTGTTCATTGGTCAAGAGGCTTAGTAGTCCCTCCATAGTACCGCCTTGTCTCATTTTGTAACTGCCCATGGCGACACACCCTGTTACATGTGTTGTTGCTCGGTAGGCTTTAATTAAAGCCTCCGAGCACTATTTTCTCAAATAGCTTTATCCTGCTTGCTGTTGCAGGCAGGACAAGCTATCTCCTAACACTTCTTTAAAAAATTTATAGCACGCATTTTGCAATGCAGTAGGTCTCACATTTAAGCTATTGGCATTGTAAATAACAATGCCTTTTATTTATCTGTTTTACAAACAACACATAAGTTAAAGACATGGGGGCAGATGTAGCAACATCTTGATTTGCAAATCTAAAATACAGATTTTTTAGAAATCGCTATTTGAGATTTGCAAATAGGGATTTATGTAGAAAATCGTAATTTTTTGCGATTTCTTAAAATTCCTTAATTACGATTAGCAAATTGCAAATCGCAATTAAGGAATACTTGCCCATTCATTTCTATGGGCCAGGAGGCCCAAAGGAATGAATGTGAAGTCATTCTCAATTTGCGATTCATAATTTGAGAATCGCAAATTGAGAATAATTTCAAGGGTGCAAGGGTGTCATAAGGACACCCTGATGTACCCCTGAAATGAACATGTGTGCGCATATGGCGCACATACATGCCCTAAGGGCATGTATGTGCACATATGGCACCTTCACAAATGCCAAAAAGTGCATTTTTGAAGGAAATTGCAAATTACCACTAACTTGAAGTTGGTGGTGATTTGCGAATTCTTAAGGAGAAATCGCAAAAATGTAATGCTTGATGCATAGCATTTAAGGAATCGCAATTTGCGACTCCTTAAATGCTTACGCAAAATTAAGGAAACGCAAATTTTGCGATTCCTCAATTTTGCTATGCGATTTCCATCATACATACAGTTTTGCACATTTTTTGTCGCAAATGCTGCTTTTTTGCGAATCTCAGCGTTTGCGACTAAAAATTGCTTTGATACATCTGCCCCATTGTCATTTACAATGCCAATAGTTCAAACTCTCATAAATGCGGGACCTATTGCATTGCAAACGTTTGTTTGCTGATGTGGACGTTCGGGAGCAAGGCTAGTGTTTGCTGCTCCTGCTACATGTTCTAGCCTGGGTGTCTGATCCAACTGACACATGCACAGTAGCGGCCCATGGTGGAAGTACTGCCGGGGGCTGACGTGGGGCGGGGGATGGGTAGGGTGGAGGGTAGGAAACTATAGATTACAGCCGATTAGAGGTAAGTACACAAATAAATAAATAAAACGAATTTCGTTGTGCGCGCTGCATCGCATTTGGCGATGCAGCGTGCACAAGGAAATTTGTTTTATTTATTTATCTGTTTACATACCTCTAATCGGCCGTAATCTGTAGTTTACTACCCACTCCCCCACCCTGCCCCTCCCCCGCCCAATGTCAGCGCCCGGCAGCACTCCCACCACGGGCTGCTACTGCATGAGCATCCGGTTTTTCTGCCTACTCAATCTTGGCGCCTCGTTCCCCCAGGGAAAATAAGGATGCATTATATATTGCTCTGTAAGTGGCAACAGCTCTGTATAAACCCTATTGGATCAGCCTGCCCGAGGCGGCAGAGGGGGAAGGCCTGTAGCTACAACAAGATCGGGTGGACTCAGTCAACAGCTGGAGGCATCAACTGCTTCTGTTGCTAAGCTCCTGTCTACCAGGAATGACGGCAATGTGCTCTCATGTGACCTTCTTGAATCTGGCATGCCCAAGACAGAGACTTCTCCTGAGGTAGAATGGCCCTTGGGGGCACTTGCAGGGTGTGAGATGGTAACTCATAATTCGCAATCCAGTTTGGATTTGAGATGCCACATATCCAGTTACATTGTAGCTAAGGGCGCTGCAAGGATTGCACAAGATAATTGTGCTTCCCTTACTAATTCATCTCCTTCATTGTTGTTTGTTGGAAATTGCAATGGCAATGAAAATAGCAATATAGACACTGCTACAGCTACAGTTACAGCCATGGCTGAAAGGAGTTGTACAGAAGTCTGATTCACCTGAAGGCGGAAGAGGGACTGGAGCAGAAGCAGGGGAAGAAGAGGCAGGAGAACTTGGAGGACATTAATGGCCTGCACAGCCCCTTCGGCCTAATCCACAACAGGATTCCCAAGGCAAAAATACTCAAATCGTCTCTTGTAAATCAAGGAGTGGGGGCACTAAACAGGGACATCAGGGCAGTATACACTCCCATCAGCTGCCAGAGGTACAATCTAAGGTCAGCCTTTTGGCACAGTGCGTAGTGACCAAATCTAAGAGAAGTCGAAAACCTTCAGTTGACAAGCACAAGAATAATGCTGCTCTGAGCTGTGCAGCTCATACACCTGGAGATCACCTGAACAGGCAGGATCATTATATTGACCTTGATATCTATAGCACAGCTCAGTTAAACCGACAGCTTGATGCAAGACTTAAACCCATCAAGGCAATGGATCCCCGTGTGGAAGCTCTTGGTATATCTAATAGTCCAGCTACCTGCACAAATATCAGTCATGAGATCCTCATCACAGATGTTTTGACTGAGTAGGCAGGGAAAGTTCACCCACTACAAACTTGCCTGGTGCGGCCCCGCCTCTACTACAGAGTCAGTGCCAAAATTAGCCACAATTATTAGTCTAATGCAAGTTTAGTGCATCAAGGCATTAGAACACTATGCACAGGTAAGTGCTTATAAGAACGAACTTTAGTAATCTCAACTGGCAATACCTGTAAAGGTATCTGTGCTAGTGTGGTACTTTTAGGATACTGGGCCAGAGGTAAAGGTGAGGAGGCTTATCCGGTATTGCAATGATGCTTTTTATTCAAGTTCAAGTTCAAGTTCAAAAGACCTTTATTCGAATTTCATAAAATTCATAAAAGTACCACATTAAAACAATTCAATTACATAACAGATCAAAATTACAAAATTCATAATTATTAAAAAATCTAATACAACTCTCATAAGAATATTTTCAGGGGTTTTCCATCATTTTGCGTGCACGTGTTATAAGTCTCAGAAAAGTGCTAGTGCGAAAAATTAGTTCATCTCTGTCCAGGGAGAGCAACATTGTATAAGACTCCCCCAACGAAAGGGGTCTTTGTTTTCCAAAATAAGGAATTAAAAACCAATTGATATATTTTAAATAAAATTTAAAGAAGAATAGAAAGTGCAAATCATTCTGTTTACTAATACCATCACACGGACATGGATTGTATTGTGTTGTGTGTTGATAACCCAAAGGAAACCCCAGTAGGAATTTCACTGAGCCCGCCCTTAGGCGAAACAACAGTGATCTCTCCCAATTGGTCATGGGTAAAGTAAGGTACGGTGGAAGTAGTCTCCTACATAATTCATTCCCCATGTAACTCACAACAGTTGATTTGAGGGTTTCCCTTTCCATTCGTTCAGAATTATAAAGTGCATACAGTGCTTGTTTGACCTCAATTTTGTCTTTGGGCTCAATCCTGCTTCGGTCGGAGAAATGATCTCCTCTGTCCACAGCACTCAATGTTTTTAAAACTCCCGCAAGCCAGGGGATCGCCAGGCCATGGTCACATTTAAGACAGTCTTTCATAATATTTTGCGTTAGAGTGGCTGAGTTATTCCTCCAGATCCTGATCCAGAATAGAGCTGGTCTAGTTCTAATAAAGTCACATACATAGGGGAGGTTTAGTTCCTCATGACAAATAAATTCGGAAGATGAGATTGGGGCGCCCAGTATTTTTCTACAGAATCGACTTTCTTCTCGCTGGATACTTGGACTTTTTCCCAATCCCCAGACCTCAGCCCCATATGTAGCTACAGGTAAGCACTGTAATCTAAAAAAATGTAAAATAGCTCTGGTGGCACCTATTCTCTTTGGACGAGACAAGCTCAAAATAGAATTGGTGGCTTTCGAGAACTTGCCCATGGCGTAGGCCGAGTGCCCACTCCATGAGCCTTTCGCAGCGAAAACCAGCCCTAAATATGGGAATGTGGTTACAGATTCTAATTTATCTGTCCCTGTATGTATGGTGTTGAGCTTTCGTTTCCCGGGCCCACATGGCATAATAAAAGATTTTTTTAAATTTACACGCAGATCTAAGCCCTCCATGTATTGGACAAAACTTTCAACAAGTAAACGGAGGGCATTTGGTGTTCGGCCCATAAGGACCGTGTCGTCTGCGTATAATAAAACTGGTAATGGTTGCCCCTGGATTATTGGTACATCACTAGTCATTTGTTTTAGGGTTTTGGCTAGACCATTAATATAAATAATAAACAGCAGGGGTGCTAAAACGCACCATTGCCTTACCCCCCCTACCAATGTTGATAGGTCCAGATACTTCTCCACCCATCCCAATCCTGACTTGTGCCTTGAGATCAGTGTGGAGGTAGGTCAGGAAGTTAACAAGAGCCTCATCCAGTCCATAATTCAGGAGGGTTGCCCAAAGTTTAGATCTATTCACTAGATCAAAGGCGGATGAAAGATCCATAAACGCAAGGTAAATAGGAGACGATCGGGCAACGCTATACTTATCAATTATCAGTTTTAGATTCAAGCATTGCTCAACCGTCCCCACCTTGCTCCTGAATCCCATCTGACACGGGTCCAATAGACCCGTATCTTCAGTCCACTCTACTACCCTATTATAAATGACACGCCCGAAGATTGTTAAGGTATTGTCCAAAAGGGAGATCGGACGATAATTCACTGGGTCCGACCTCTCGCCCTTTTTAAAAATTGGGACTATGGTGCTAGTTGCCCAGGTAGTGGGCATGGGCACTGTTGGCAGACTATTAAAGACATTAAGGAGGATTGTTGCCCATAGATCCGGACTATGCTTAATAACATCAATGGGCAATCTATCAGGACCTGGGGCCTTGTTCCCAAGGCTCTCTTTGATAGCTATTTCCACCTCATGGAGTTCGATCTCTAAGCCGCGGAGCTGTCCAGGGGCAAAGCTAGTTAATTACTCGAGTGGTGCGGCATACATTTTGGAAAAATGGGCCTCCCAGGAACTGCTGGTTATATTGCAACTGATTGGGGTTAATTGTTTGCCCATTTCTCGCATTTTTCTGACAGCTGACCAGAAGGGGCCACTGCTTTTCAAGTTTGCACTTCCAACCAGCGACTACCACTGTTCTGTCAATAATGCAGCCTTTCTTTCAGCTATTTTAAGTTTATAAAATTTCCTGCTTACCTGTACCTCCGTTATGCACCTTAGTTTGGTGGTTAATGCCCTGCGCAATTTCCTGTTTGCTAATGAGCAGGCGGAATCAAACCACCTTGGCTCTTTCCCTTCCTTTGGCAGTGGAAATGACAAAGAAGTTTTTATAGCTAGACACAGTTTACCAAAGTCAGTGATTATCCTGTGACAGTTCCCATCTATGGATAAACAGGAGTTGATTAACTGGGGATATTCCCTTTTTACACTTTCCAATATTGCCCCACTGTCAACTCCCCTCCATTTTAATCGCAGACCATCACCTCATGGTGTAATGTCTCTTGCACCATTTAAATTAGCATATACCTGGCTAGGGCCTAGGTGCAGAGTCACTGTGAGGGTGTTATGATCGCCAAACGATGTTTCCGTCCCTGTGGATTTTGTTACGCGGTCTATTAAATGGGGGGACATAAAGATAAAGTCAATAGTGGAAAAGCAATCCCTGCCTCTGAACGTAGGGCAATGATATGTGCTAGGAGTGTAACCTGTATCCATAGCATTACTGAGAGTGTGCTCAGTTAATATGTTGGCTAATTCAATACCCCTTCGTTCAACTTGATCTAAGTGATTTCTATCCTCAGTCCAGCAATTCTTTGAGATTTTCGCATTAAAAAACCCCCCGATTAAAATCCCTATCTCCTTCTCTGTTTCTAAACTGGTTTCAAGATTTCGTAAGGTCTTAGAGAGTGCTTCAAAATTCTTGTTGGGTACAGAATAAAAATCGTTACTGTAAAAATTAATTAAATAATTCCGAGTCTTTCGCTTGAATTCCAAGATCTATATGTTTGGGTTCCCTCTTGATAGGTCTCTGATTGTGCTACCGGCCAATATCTTAATCCCAATAAACAAGCCTCCCACTGCGCGATCAAAATCAGGCTTAGGTGCTGGCACACTAAAACAATGGTAGCCCTCTATATGTAGATTCCCAACAGCCCATGTCTCCTGAAACATAATAATGTCTTTTCCATCCAATAGCTGAACCCATTGTGGGTCTGACGGTCTTGATTCTAACCCCGCCACGTTCCAGCTAAGGATTGACAAGTCACAGTGGTTGGGGTGGCTAGCTGACTTGCTCATAGCACTCATAACTATGCTCCGCTTAGAGTTAGTTAGTGTAGGAGTTACATCCTCGTGTATGGCTATAGGTGTGACAGTATGGTGGTGCGCTACTATTTCCTGGGTTGTGTTAGCTTGTGTTGGTAATACATATTCCTCATTGTCGTTACTTGCTTCTTGACATCCAATGTTTCCTCCCCTGTTGCCCAGTCAGTCCTGATCTTCTAGGTTTGAGAAGGCGTGTTCAAACCGGTTATAGGTTGGGATGTTACATATGGACCTCAGCTCGTTCTGAAGCAAGTTCCGGTTTAGATTGGTCCTTAAATATGGCCTCTCACGAGGGTTATACTGGGGCATAATGGGAAAGTATGGGTGTGGCATCGGGTGTGCTGGGAATATGGCCTGGTGACACTGGGCAGGGCCGTTCATAAAGCTAAAATCTTGGTTCAGTTGGTACAATGGGAGTTTATTCCTGGTACCAAGATTTGGATCCTGATAGCACACAGCCGGGGTATTCCCGGGGTTGGAATTTGGGGCTATTAAAGTGTCTATAAAAGTAGCCCAGAGCGAGCAAAGTCGTATTAAATTCCCAAGGTGAAGGCAGTGGGGCATTAGCAAGGGTTTTTTGAACCCATTACGGGGACCTGAAATTTATAATTATGCAATCCCCCTCAAACTTTTTTCTCAACGGGCCCACCCAACCTAACTCTTTGTGTTTGGACAATCTCCCTTGCTCCTTCCATTGGGAAATTGCAATTTACGGATAACCAATGGAGGATCCTATTTTTTAGGGTAATGGGGTTTTCCTCTTGGTCCTTCCTTAGTTTGGGCACATTGACTAGAACCAACACATACGCCCCGCATTCAGGCTGTAGGCTGATGCGGGTAGGTATCTTCCTGGTGTTGGTTGCCATGTTTTGTTCAGGTTGGACTGTTGGGTGATTTTGGGCGTCATTCTTAGTTTGTCTCGTTGGGACCCTTTTGCTTTTATCAATATTTTGTTCCGTTCCTTCCAAACTAACTACCTTAGTCATATTAGAATTAGGGGCATGTTTGGCTGGAGGTAGATTTTTGCTTGTGCTTGGTATTGGGGTCGGGGGAGTGAGTTTATTGCGACCATCTGTGTTCATATTAACCCCATTATTTTTGGGCTTAGTTCCACTTAATATCCCTACATTGGATTTATTTATTACAGTCTGCCCTATGCATAGTTTTGTTACATGATCATCTAACACTCTCAGGGCCCGATGTAGGTAGCCAAATACCGGTCGGTAACGGCCGAAATTACTGAATTTCGGCCGTTACCGACCGGTATTGGGTTTTCCAGATGTAGGTGGCATTTTTTAAGGATTCGGTATTTTACTGAATCGGTAATTTAAGGAATCAGTAAAAGACCGAATTCTTAAATACCGATTCTGTAAATTACCGAATCCTGATATGTAGGGAGCACTCAAATGAGTGATTTTCCCATCTTAGGATTCGTTATTTACCACCAACTACTAGTTGGTGGTAAATAATGAAAACCTCTGAAAAAGCATTTTTTTTGCTTTTCCAACAGTGACATGTAGCAGACATACATGCCCTTAGGGCATGTATGTCTGCATCATGTGCACCCATACACAATTGAGGGGAGCAACAGGGTGTCAAAGTGACACCCTGCCACCCTTCAATGTTTCCCAATTTTACCGAATCAGTATTTACTGATTCGGTAATTGACATTCATTCCTATGGGCCTCCAGGCCCATAGGAATGAATGGCAATTACCGAATCGGTAAATACCGATTCGGTAATTACCAAAACTTACCGATTTGGTAATTTTTTTACCTACATCCCAATTGCCTGTTCTTAAATACCGAATCGG